>NC_060263.1:9833802-10146299 GCF_021901455.1 Neodiprion lecontei
CATCGTTAATAATAACCCTATCTTCGGTTTACTCTGAAAATTTCCGAATGTAATTCAAAATGCTTACTTTTTCACAGAAAAAAACACACAACTTGATATCGAGTGATCAACATAAAATTCATTCAAATACCTTTTTACATTCTATTCTCTACTCACGGTGATTTATCCGTTGGTGAGCACCGAGATGAGAATTGTTGTCTCTGTGTGGCTTCTTTTTAAAGTTCACCTGAGTTCCGAATATCGATTTCAATTATAGTGGTAGGTATTGTTATGATCTGTTTCATAACCATTTTCTAAATACTTAGAAAACTTTTCAACATAATTTACTGCGGTTTTTTGCTATTTCTAAAAGTATGCTAATATGTCTCCACGAGCCAAGAGTAATTATTGCGATGTATTGTATATTAATACTGTTACAAGCAAATTGATTGGAAAAAATCGCGAATATTGAAGGAATAACTTATTTATGAGAAAATTGCCCCTTTAAGCACATATACACTACGCATCAATTAAATTTTTTTGGGGCTGCTGAATCATAATATGAAGTCAGATTCTGAATATTCAAGCTGGAGCATCTATATGACGGGTAAAAATTTTAAATATAATCGAAAACTGCTGAAAAATACGGTGCCACCATTTTCTGCTTTTCTACTGATTTGGTACACTGTTTCAGAGTCGTAATCAGTGACCTGAAAAACTCCTATATACAGTTTTTCGTCAATATTCAATCAAATTTGAGATTTTTCCTGCCATATTGAATCCGCTATCTTCAATTCTTCAAATCTGATTTCACGTTGGTGATCAACACTTTCAAAAACTCTAGGTAACTATATTGTTGGAAAAGTTGACTCAGAACAATAATGTGTGACTCACAATCAAAGGGATATGAACGTACAGAGAGAGTTGAGTTTGAAATGATTAATGCATTGACGATGAATTCTACTAGTAACGATAAACCTAGTGTTCCAAAATTGCGTTTGACATTTTCAACGCTGATCAGACGATTGCCTGAACAAGAGAACGCACGTACTTGCCATAGTTGTTTAAATCTAGCATTTTATAGAAGACTAGTTTCCCATTACGGCTTCGCCCGCATTCACATTTTATATGATGTAATAAAAATTCTACTCAGATAAAAAAATCTTGCTTACAGTTGAGAATATGTGAATAAAGTCTGATAAAATCTGACCTGACCTAGGTCCGCACCTAACCTAACCTCTATATTGTATAAGAGTTTAGTCAGCGTCCGCTTAAGTGTGTGATCCTGTTCCGACGTGGCTTACAAATACCGTTACTTCTGCAAACTATCCATCTGGCGGTAACGAAATATAGCCTAAAACCTAATCAGACGTTGTAACTAATGACTGAAAAAAAAATTATTCAAAATTATCTCACAATCAGTCATTCTGAAATCTATATAAAATACGCTCATTTATTGAAACGACTCGCGCGCTACCTATTTTTAAATGGTTGTACTAATTCATAAAACTTCGCAATGGTAAAGAAACGCGTACGAAACAACAAAGAAACATTAATTTTTTACGGGACAAACAAAAAAAAAAAAACAATTTTTATAATTCAGAAACCTTAGCGGGCGTGCATACAAGAAGTCCCCAAAGTTTCATCGCAATTGGATGAATGATGTATGAACGCAACGGGACAAAAAGACATAAAGACAGATATTCGTTTTTATATGTTTAGATTCGTTTATTCCGGAATTATTATCGCGTACTTTTCGGGAAGAGGAAAGGGTGAAAACAAACAAGGAGATCGAACAGCGTATATGTATATGTATATAAGAGTTTAATAACTTTGCGTGTTCTCTGGACAAAAGTCTGTCGCCGACTAACTGAGGTATATGCCCCCCCACTCCCTCGTACATCTTCCTTTGATCCCTCGCCATTTTCTCTCGCGTTCTCTCACTCGCATTCTCACACACGTTTGCACGCTTACAGAATGAATATTCAATTGTCATAAGACAAATAGTATCATTAGTACGTTATACATCGTCTGGTATGCAATAGCAGATTAGGGTATGTAATTAGATCTGAACGCTTTGAATACTGCTGTTAGATGAAGCAGAAGCGAATCAAAGTCTTGTTATTTTAGACGTCTTATTAGGCGTTGAGTCGTTCTTGTTAAGTTAGATTAACTCCAATGTGAATAACACACAAGTTTCGTATCAAAGTTTATCTAAACTGTAACAGTGAATTTCCGAACAGTACCTGTATACAATCATAACGGAAATCTTATCAATTATTCAAATTATTAGCACTGCAATGTAATATGTAAGAACTAATATTTCCCTGACTGGGTATATTGTACCGGGAAAATTCTTTGACGGTTGACTATGCTTCGCGGGCAGATAGGCAATCGTAGTGACATACGATGGGTATACTGTCATTTCTGAAAAGATATCGTCGTTTGACTTACCAGCCGATGCAGACTCGACAACCAGAGGTTAAGATCGCGGAATTTCGGAAAAAGGTATGTTAGCAATGCAGCATCGAATGTAATAAATTTTAACCTGATTATTTTATAACTTGGATTACAAACGGCTTCAATACAATGATGAAACAGTCGGAGAACTCGATTTATCGTGGGTCCTACGTTCATTTTGCAAGCAAACAGCGTCAGGACTCGAACGAGATCGAAAACTGTACCAAGTAAACTCATCGGTGGAAGTCGCAGAGTTAATGTAGAAATGCCGCACTTAATCGCCCAATGCCAAAATTCATCTAGCTTCGTTCAAATTGTTGAATGTTTAATTATTACCACCCGAGTGTAAAAGTATCGATCATTGTTAAATTTTCATGAAATTCAATTTTTGTGTCCGACCTTGAAATAAGAACCAGGTGCTGTATGTCTGGACTGGTTTCGTTAGTTCCGTTTTTCATCAATAAATTCAATCTCACAATTTCAGAAGCAGCAATAACTCAGATCATATGGTGTATATTGACTGAAATATTTCTACAGAGTAGTCCGAATATTTATGAACATATTTTTCTTATTGTTGCAATTGCTTATAGAAATATTTCGCTACGAAGATTTCTCAATATGATTCACAAGTGTTGAGTTGTTCGAAATTTGGATAGAAAAATTACTGGATACAATAATATTGTGTATTTGGAAAACACTCAACGACGCAGCAATTGAAAATAAAGTTCAAAAAACATAGGCTGGAGGTACATGGAATTCACGCGGAATATCCTATGCAGTCTACCTGTTTTATTGATCGCTACATAAGTACGTACAAATTGGTTTTTAACTCCTGCGCAACGCGGCGCGTGATGTACCGGTGTATTACAAACCACCATTCGTTTCATAACGATTCGGTGGCCAATAAATTTTGTATTGATGGCTGCATGCAGTGGCACGTTATAGAATATGCGTTCTGTATGCTTAAATCTTGTTACACTCACCATGAATTATAATAGTGTTATTCTCTTGTACCATAACTCTAAATGTTCAAATTCAAGAGGCTTCTTGGTATCAAACCACTGACATAACGGAATCTAAGAATATCACATATCTCTTCTCAAGAGGATGCTATAGCCAGTTTTTACCGAAAACATTAAGTATCACTTTTTTTTGACCATTTTCAAAGATTTCGTATCGCTGATGAGAAATTACTGCCGTTCACGTAATTCTAATGCAACGTGGAATACAAATATCCAAAAAAATAATTGTTTTACGCAAAAATAATGCAAATAATGTATTTGAATAATCGAATTATTATTTATTGTAGGCATACATTTGATGTCATTATTTTCGCATGAAATCTAAAAGTTTTTGAATAGCTGTGTTCGGCATTGCATGTAGAATTTCGCTGACTGCGGCATTGTCAGATCATTGCTGTACAGGGTTTGATGATAGTCAATATATCTGACATTTTACTCGGTCGGTAAATACCAACTGTAACATCCTGTTAAGGAGGTATACCGCGTAGAAAAAAAAATACACAAATAAATCTGAAGTATTTGTAGCATTCTCAGCGCTGTCCTAGATATGCCTGAATCATTTGGAAATCTTGTCAATATCGATCACTTAAGAGGTTAGGCCACCCTAAAGTTTTCAAATTTGGTTTTTTTTTTTTTATTTTCTTAGATTTTGTAAATTACAAAACATGTTAAGCCAACGTTGAAACAAGAATTGCGAAAATCAACCGAGCACAGTCGTGAGAAACTTTCTTTTAGATTCTCAGCTTTTTTATAGGACTCCATGGGTACAGTAGGGTGATATTAGCTTGGTATGAGGGTAGTTGTATTAGCGTACAGTCGATTTCCGGTTATATTAGTGAATGCCCTGTGGGCACATCTACAATACACATCGTTGTGTTTATTCCAGAGAAAATACGTGGTGAATAGTTTCGTACAATTTAATTATGCCGAGAGTGATAACAACCCTTGATCGAAAAGATACTGGAGATAGTAGTAGACGTGCAGGGATGAGTAGGAAAAATAGTATTATCCGCAAAACCGCTATGCAATACAGTGTGAAGAAGCACTGGCAAAAAAAAAACCGAAGGTTAACAGCAGTAATTACGAGATAGAAATCAAAGCATCTTTTGGTTATCGCATTCTAAATTTCATATCAGTTTTTTCAGTAATTAGTGAAGCACTGACATGAAACAAATAAAAAAAAATAATAAAAAAAATGAATAAACTTCACAGAGTTCTCTGTTCGTGAATTAGAGTTCAAATCGAATATATCCCGTAAGTGATACGAACCAGTCCGTACAAATTCAAGCCCTCTCATCGATAGCAAGGCGTACGACGCGAATTACCGAATTGTTTTAGCATTCAGACTGCTTGGAATTGATTTGGCAGGAATTGAAAAGTTTTATGGAAAATGGATATGCCGAGACCTATTTTCCACTCGTTTAACGACAAAGTAGTCAGTAATGTTCACAACGCCTCAGTAAGTGTCGATAACGACTTGTGAAAATTTCGTTCTAAGATATTGAAAAATAGGTGACTCGTTATCGATGAGGGGACTTGAATATAATGTACGGTCAAGTTTTCATTACTTACAGTGTAAAAACAGGCAGAAATTAATTGAAAAGCACCTAATGTTTGAATAAGGTGTTGTTGACTAAATCAGCATGACAAAAATCGAATCGGTTGTGTGTGTAGAATCCGACAACGAATAAGAAAGTTGGAATAACTGAGTCATTAAATGACATGGTGCATAAGAATTATAGTATACTATACTAAATATAATAAATAATATAATATACTAAACGGTCATTAATTGATGTATTTGCCATCAATTGAACGGCGGAACGTATAATCTTAAATTTGAAAAGGTGGGTTTGTGTCACTAAAATCTTGGCTTATATCGTTTGTTTGTGTTTTAAATTCGGCCATGCGTATGAAAGTCTAAGGCTGTACAATCGTACGCTGAAAATTTCAAAAAAGTTAAATACCGCTTACTTTGTGATTTTTGAAAATGGATGAAAATTTTAGGTACAGTGTGAAATATTACATAGGCTTATGTTTTTCAAGAAGATTCGATACTAGAATGAAAAAAGTTACAGGATATTGATTCTTTTTTTAATTTATAGTATTTGACAAAAAAATAAAGGTCAACGCACACTGTGTCGAAGCGAAGCGAAACGAAACAATCGGGAGATATCGGAATCCAAACGAAGTTGCCGGAATTTATCGGAAGGGGAACGAAGGTTTTATAAACGATCGGGATTGCAGTATCTAAATAATCCCAATCACTTATAAGACCGCCATTCGACTTCCGACAAATTTCGGCAACTTTGTTCCGCTTCTGATACCTTCCGATTGCTTCGTTTCGATTCCTATACCATCCAACGGCTTCGTTCTTCTTCCGTTCGCTTCGGTGCGTTTCGCTTTGTTTCGCGTCGCTTCGGCATAGTGCGCGTTACCTTTAATTATGTGAAATTTCAATCATATTGATCGAACCGTTTTCGAGAAAATAAAAGTTCAAGTGACACAGGTTTTTATTGAAAAAGTAGTGAAATTTTAGTAAAACACGCATAACCTTTGGAAAAAAAGTTACACATTCATTTTAAATGAACTATTTTCATGGGAATTGATATGGAAATCACTCGTTTCAATAAATTATTCGCAGAATAGTAATTTACGCTTGTCTTCTCATCTGCAAATCCCATGTTAATTCGGACTTATTCATAGTAAAATTTTAATATTTTGGGTTGGTATTGCTCAACGGAACCCGTGTATAAGCATAGGCACAATTTCCACACCGCCTGCCCCGCAAGCGATGTTTCGAACCCCTGTTTCCAACCTATAAATACTGATAGAAGTAGAAAGAATTGGAGTCAAAAGATGGTCTTAGTCTAAAAAACTCGGGATTCAGCTCTATGATAACGTAAATTTTTCCAAAAAATTTGATGTAAGAACTTTGTTTTTTACGTAAAAGTAACATATAGCCATGAAAATTATTTAAATGACTTTACAAATAATTTGTTGTCAAAGTATAAGTGAAGACGAAGAAAATAGTATACTCGCTTTGGGCAACATTTCTCTTACTCGCTGAATTATAGACATTCGAAGTCTTAAAGGTCAAAAGTTGAAGAAAATATATGGCCAGAATATGGATTGAGATAAACATTTGAAATCATAGGTAATGAATACTGAAAGATGGAGAAAAATAATGAAATCAAAACTAGTCAGTATCGATGGTACGTTGAGTTGGAATAAAATGCCTCACATTTTTTGTGTAATTAATGCCAAGGGCTACTCACTTTTTGAATTGCAAATTACTCTTCACGAAGTCATTCCTAAGAAATCGGTTAAAAATCACTCATATCTTGCAAAATTCCCAAGCAGAAACCACTTAAAATTCAACCGGAAATTGCTTTTAATCGGGTGAAATCGCTAAAAATCGTTTCAAATCACAGTGAAAGTTGCTGGAAATTACTAAATATCTTGGAAATTGAAAGCATTTGAAGTCACATGAAATGGAATAAAATTATTGCGAATATCGCATGAAATCAGTGAAATCTTGCCATCATTTGTCACCCAATCTAAAAATGAATATCCTTCCGAATAAATAGTTTAAGTTCTTTTCAAAAAAGATTCCGCTTCAAGGCCGAAACATCAAAAAAGTTAAATTTAAAATGTTTTCTCCGACCCACGTCACCAAGTAGAAATTTATTATTATTCCTAACGTGTTACGTGTTATTCTCTCCTTTACTTGTGGTAACTGTCATCATTTGAGGCACAAAAAGATGCCTATGGAATTTTTTCAAGAATCTGATATGAAAAGTTTTCTATTGACTTGGGCTATCAAGAATCTCATATCGCGCACATATACTGCGTGATTTGTAACTTCTAAGAAACTGATCGATGACGACTTCAGACAAGCATCGTTTCATACCAAGTTTAAGAACAACTTACTGTTTCTAAGCGGTATGGAATCATTTCCCAAAATATACATGCATCATATATCGACAAGCCTCGAAGCGCAAAATTGTGTACTGTTTGCTGAAACCGCTATTCGGTGGAGAGAGCGAAGGCAGAGCTCTCATCGCAATAGACTTGAAGGACGTCACGTGAAGAAAATTGAGTTCCCTTCTTTTGCCCCACCTTCTTCCCAACCATTTTCTTCGTTTCTTCGCCTTTGTATTTATTCATGTATCTCGTTCGCTCTCACAACGTGGCATTTTCGATGTCGGCAGAGCCTCTTTTGCAAGTTTTAAAACTCGCTTCGTTGTCTCTTTCGGACAGGATTGGGTAATCACATTCCGTTGGCTCGCTCCTCTTGCAGTCCTGTAGTTCACCGTTTTTGGGCAATCTATTATTACACCGTTGTCTCGCAATAGTTCAAAACTATAAAAGCGAACTGTTTGTAATAACTAAGCGATATTTGGAACCAACTAACGCTTGCATTACCAGAGAGGCACCAAAAAAAAAGAGCTTGGACTATGTGAGCATCCGTAAAATCTTGATGATTATTTAGTTTTTGATAAAAATGTCGTGAAATTGTAAAGTTTTTGCTAAAATTGGATTATTTATGAAAGAAAACTGTCTCATGTTGTGGCAAAACACTTACTCCAAAAATAAACTAATAGCAAAGCAAGATTTGTCCATGCCATGGAAAAACATTTGGTCCATCGTTAATCTTATATTCCCATTCCGGATTTGGTCTACGATAAGTAAGACGATCCGCGAGGCTTTGGGAAAATTTTAGCTAAGGTATACAAATACTTGAAGCCCTCGTTATTTGTTTTTTAATTCGACGAAAACTCATCTCTCTGGAGAAGGCAGGCGAACAATTTTTTTTATTTTGAAATATGCATAAAAATATGAAAATTAATTTGAAGACGATTAAGCCAATAACGTAGCTCTGCAATCAAAAACTCGTTACAGCTTATCGTACCCCAAGGTTTTGCTTCGTCCCTCTTCATCTAATAAGTTTTACCTCGTTCGGTTGGAAACAGTCCCTACTTGGCTTGAGTTTCTTGGTGACTTAGGCGATAGCGGCAGCGCCCAAAAGTGCCCTAAACAGCTTACAGGAGGTGCAAATTAACAGATCAAACTTACCAGAGTTTGGTGTAATACATATGCCCTGCAATCGGTGGCATCTCAACCAAAGAATTTACCAAAGACGTCAGTGTCTTGAGTCGGTTCGGAATGAATTATCTTGTGTGTACGCCATAATGTGTATAATGTAGGCACTCAGTCAAAGAGCTAATGACACAGTTCTTAGTTAACTCAAAATGATAAAGATAAAAGAGAAAACTATGCATCGTGCGCTCTTCGGTATAAAATAATGTAATTCGAATATCCCCAAACAGAATAGAACGGTATAAGAGGTTTGCGAACTGAAGTTTTCATTGTTTATCTATTTTCATTTTATTTTGCAAGTTCACTCATGGTATTCATCGGAACTAAACGACTTACGGTTTGGGTATCAACTTTTATCGAATTGATTTGGCTGATCGGCGTTCAATTTTTCAATAATAATTCTGAAAATATACTGTTTAAATTAACTAATCTCAAGTAACCGAGAGGACTAAATATTGTTGCTCACTTTGAATAACTCACGGTCTAAATTACTCCACATAGTCTAGTAATTTTATAATAATTTTTAGTTTTCGACAGGGCTGATTTACTGACTCTTGATTTTAAACCGATTCTTAAGTGAAGGTTTCAGAATCATTATTGACTTTGCAGGCTCGTTCGATTCACACACTGGTATTGAAAATTACCCCCTCACGAGCTTCTACGACTTATTACGAAATGTTTTACAGTTTTCCATGCAATTTCTCTCCATTGAATTTGAAACAAATTTTAAAAATACATGTTTTCCATTTTCTTTACGCGAAAGCAACTGCCGCGCATTAATGTGGAGTGAGTTCAAGCCGAGACTTAGTCTCATAAAATACCAAAGCACGGTAGTAACTGTCCACAAAATAATTCAGACTAATTTGCCTGACGTGAAATACCCTGTACGCCGGAACCTGGATATCCACTTGAGATGCAATATAAATGTTTAGTACTACATGCTGGTGTAGATGAGAATATGGAAGAGGTTTTCAACATTCAACTAATATGATTATTATCTTGACAAACGTGTCCCCTCATTGTAATCGTATTATACGTGCAACCGGCACAAAAAATTTTTAAATCGTATGTCGGTCGTATGTTCTGACATTTCTGCAACCATCGTGTATTTATGTAGTACCGCGTCATCAAAAATAGGTACCTCAAAGCGAGATTTAAAGGGTTATCACGAAGGTAGATTACCGATGTCCAATTCTGATTTCCCTTATTACTTATGAGCGCCATTCTGGCGACTTGTTAAAGCTGTATTTTCTGCTTTTGGCGGACACTTTTTCAGCTGAAAGCCCATACGAGATACTTCTCCTTACCTCTACCCTCCTTAGCGTCAAAACACAAGATGAGGAGAAGCCATTAGTAGCGTCGAGCGTCACATTTTCTCGCCTGACACGTTGAGCGAATTGGTTGGGATACACAAATACCCTCCAGATAAAAATAGTAGTTAATCGAAATCATTCTCTTGTCTAGATCAACACAGTTGCCCGTCTATGATTAAAGAACATAAACAATGAGAAATGGGGGATCCGAGAATTTGGATGGCAGGGGATTCTGAGTCATAGTTACTTGAGAAATTACGTGTCAAATTAACCAATTTCGACTTTTACTGTTTCCACATTTGTTGAAACTTTTTAGGCGATAATAGCGTCTCTAACCCCGAAGAATTTGAAAACATTTTTTAATAAAATCACTTTCGCGTTACAAGTATAAAAAATTTCTTAACCCTCCGTATGAACACTGGTTCTTTTGAAGCACAGTCGAAATTTCAATTTCGAATTTCTTTGACTTTGATAAAGGGACTTTCCGCTCTCTTCTCTAAAAAATCTGGTTAGTAGATAGGAGTCTGCCTGTGCCGTGGCTTTTTTTCAATAATAAATAATATACGTTAGTTTCAATATCTATGTTTCTATTATATATATTTATTGCATACGTAACTCCTGTAAATATTCTTCACTTTGAGGTCTTGAAACAATTGAACTTTTTAATGTACCTTCTCTTGAAAGTTCATAGTGTTAGGTGTAAGATCATGAATGAATTTTCTGTCCATCTTTATTCGTTGCCAAGTTATAAATTTTTCTACAAATTCCCGAATTTTCCGCAATTTTGCAGAAGATCTTAATATTTATTTGAAAAACTTTCAAACATACGACTCTATTAAGTTTTGAAGAAAGTACTACACACTCTGAAAAGTAATCCGGATTTTTTTCCCGATTTTCTAAAAACCCAGAACAGTTCCAAAATACGGACTGCCTCTTTAAGACCCAGTGTTCACGCCGAAAGTATGAAAAACAAACATGCTGAAGTTAGTAACGTTACTATGAAGATTCATGTCGACAGAAAACTGTTATTTCGTGACTCGCATCTGGAATTGTCTGAAATTGAGCAAACCGTGATCAAATAAGACACAAATATTTTGAAATCCAAATTTTTTTAAAGGCATTGGAAACTTGAAAATAGTGGATTTCTTTCCCATGTTCTAGCTGTCACGATAACGTTATCAATTTCGACCTCGTGAAAGGAAGTGTTCACACAATAGGTTAAAATCCACCACTTTTGAAAATCTTTGGTAAAACATAAAAAATTAAATTTTTCCGAATTATTCTAAATTTGATCCCACGATGGAACAGTTATCAGAATTTAAAATAATATACACAAAAATTGTATACTTTATTTCAGTTGATTTGCAATGAGCCTTGTAATTTAGATTTAAGTTTACTCTTCCTGTAATTTGTTAAGTGCTCAGATAACTTTAATTGATTGAAATCCAGTATAACTTATGTAGCTCTTAAAATCCCCTATTTTCTAATTTCGTATAAATAAGAATTAAGGAAAATATGGGCGATAAAGAAATTTCTCATTTTTCATACAAAATATCGCTACGAGCTTACTGGGTTGTATTGACAGAACACCATGTTTACAACTGAAATATCGGGTCTGGAAATCGTGACTTTAATTGACACTATAGTTATGGTATTGGCTGTTAGTGGAGTGCGTGAAGAGAATTTGTTGTTGTTATGTGCATGATTGCATATTTTGTGTTAAAATATTGTTTTGTGTCTATATCGTAAATAAAGAGTATGTGAAATATTATTCACAGTTTTTCGAAAACATCAAAGAATTTGAAAATTATACAGGAATGTATTTCTCATCATCTTCGCGGACAGTTTATTAATATTATTGACTGATATAGTGCGATAACGATTCCCAAAATAGATTTATTCAATGCACACAATGTCGTTTCAGAAGTTGGAGAACGGTAAAAAAAATGGCGTGTAGTAACTTGTGTTACATTTGGGTAGAATGGCTTTCGTGGAGATATTTGCAGTTCATGCTGGAAAAATTATTGCATTTCTGATAAAGCATAACGCATAACTCTCGTTTATCACGAAGTGTCGATGACATTTGTAGTATCCTCAAGTCCATGTCGCACTATCGTGACATTTCGATCGATCAACTTTGGATCGAAAATTCAAGTTGTAATTCAGTGATAAATTTCTGCAGACGAAATGTTTCCTGGATTGCCATTTGGTATTACGAAACAGTGGAATAATGGTTGAAAGTTGGATTGATATTTGTTGTGTAATACTCAAACTCTTTGCGGTCAATTTTGATCAATCAAAATTTCAGGTTCATGATATGTTCTGACTGATTCAAACACATTTCTTTGGAGTCTGAGAAAATTTCAGCACAAAAATATTTTTTACTGGTGTAATATAACCATTATTCTATAAGAATAAAAGAATAAGCAGTTTTTTTTTCAATGTATGGGTACTTTTAATTTTACACGCATGCAGTAGAGACAAATTTTGGGCAGTAACAGCATCGTAATTTTTGTTGTGTACATAGTCCACGGCTGTGCGTCGAGTAGCGAACACATTTCTATTCAAATTTTAGTTGAACAGAAATCGCCTTTCGTCAGATGGACATATCGATTCGCTGTCGGTGCTGACCTAAAAGAACTTGCCGCGTATAACCGTAGCATATGAAACTGGATGTTGAAAATAAATCTGAAATTGCGCAGGGTGCCAAATTTTTTACAGTTGAAACACCTTGACATTAAACGCAAATTAGAATTTCCAAACAGTACAAAGGGACTAAGTCGAAGTGAACCAGAGAATGGTGAGAATATGAAATTCTACGGCAATTGAAATGCATTCAAATTCATAATGGTGTTTGATGGTGCCATCGATGCTTGAATATGCATATGAAATGAATGTATAAAGAATCATTATTCGGTGAGAAGATTCTACTTTTTCTAGAGCCTCGAATATTTTCACGTCATTTTCATATAATTTCATTAAGATGTCTTTGTACGCGAAATCGTTCAATAAAACGGTTTGAAATTATGCATAACTCCATTGTGAGGGTCAATTTTGCCATCAATATTTGTAGCACTGGTGCAAGCCGCTCAGATCTTATGGAAGAAGAAGATGAACAAAAAATAAAATCCAGCTTCTTTGTCTTTCGCCGAACGTTATAAATCAACATAACAGGTTTTTCACATTGAGTGAAATGCTCTAATACCTCGGAAAAAATAGGTTTTATGTGGGAATGCTTATGATAAAAATTTTATGATCTTGAAGGGGGTATGAGATAATGTCACCATAAATCTTCATGGCGATCGAGGTAAAAAGAGGTCAGGCTCACCATAGATTCCTTGACGAGGAACGCATCGCTTTTATTACGTAAGATCACGGCTGGCCATAAGACAAATCCATCTAGAAAAAGTTTGCAATTATGTTCAAAACCTCATGAATTATGGCGCTTTTAAGTCCTAGAAGGATTCACACTAGAAACTACGTGTGGTCTACCGGTCAGCCGATTTCATTCCAAAAAAAGCGTCATCACTGTCAATTCATCTCAAGCTGGTAGTTTATAACAAAAGATTTCATGAAAATTTGAGATTTTCCAACATAAAACTATCCGAATTTTCAAAACTGTCAATTGGCAACTCTCATTTTATTTTCAAATATTTTGCAAGATCGCTCGCATAGTTCTTTTTTTCAAAACCAGTGATGAACTTATCTAATAATAACCATGTATTTTTGTTAAGAAATCTATGGCAACCTTGCCTACCCCTTGTTAAATTTACAAAATAAAATTTTAATTGCATCATCTTATGTCATCGTCTAAACCCTAAGACTCGTGGCCAAAATATATTTCTACAAAATACTTTTCTCAAAATATTTGGGAATTCCACACGTAATGGGACGACCTGGATATCTTCTTTCGTTGGCAGATTCTGTAACCTAACCGAGCAAAAACCCTGTAGAGGCCGTGCAATTTTCAGCTTCATATCGACCCATCGTTAGCTCTTCTCGTCAGCCGTGAGACATCTCACTTTAGATTCACGACTAGCAGCCCCAAGGAGTGTTTCACTGGAGTAAAAGTTGAGACCACGATTACATATTTCATGATTATTTACATTTTACAAAGTGATTACGAAGGATTACTTGCCGAATAATTTCACTTTGACTACGTGATTTCTCACGATTTCTAATATTTCGTATTATTTCTCAAGATTATAAAGAAATTTCTGTATCCCTAAATGATTTCTCATCACTACCACTGATTACTAATACAGAATTTTATTTTAATATTATTGATCCCAATGTGGTAGTTTTGGAGATTGCGAAGTGATTTTGGAGATTAGGAAGTCATTTTGAATAAGATTGACGCTATGATCCCTTGAGTGAAACGCCCCTTGAACAGCCCGCCGAATTTGCTCTGCAGGGATTTTCCGTGTCCGAGTAAAAATCGCGGACCAAGATTATACTCGGGGCAACAAAACGGTCATAGGAGAGGCCAGCAGGGCGAAATCAATAGGCGTGTATGCACGCAAGGACGCCTATGCCTTCGGTGTGTGAATAAAACAAGCCAGCCAACCTTATCAGGCATCCGGTCCGCACCCAAACTCGAGACTTTCCGGTAGCCCGGACAGCAGGTATACCGCTGGTTGTATATCAGAGGTCAAAGGTATCAGACATTGGCGTAATACTCTCCACCACTCTCTTCGACACTCGAGCATCCCGCGTCATTAATATCACAAACATATTACATATGTCCCTTCAAGGCTTCCAAGTCCCGTAACCTAGCCTGTATTTTTTCGGGCATGACCTCTTTACTCCTCTACTCTTTAACCTGAAAAACATTTGCTGCTCAAGCAGGCACCCCGCCGGAGCTTTCCACGGATCGATGAAAGGTGGTGGAAGGCAGTGGAAGTCGAGGGAATGTAGACGCCTACGGTAGGCAACATGCGTATGTATCAGTATGTCTACGTGTACATGTGTTGTAGGTGCGACAGACTACACGTACCCTGTAGTTGCGTACCTCTCGTAAGGATAAATGAGCTACACAGTTTGAGTCAAAAGTTAGAGAAATAGAAAAATCCGGTTAAATATTCCCAGTAATATCATTCGCGTCAATGATAGTGTGTTCGCGGATGAAGCGGCAAGGTACTGTATGATAGAAATTGACTTCAGTAAATCCGGATAACATAGGTTAATATGTCGACATTTGGAGAACAGGTTTCATAATTAGTATGTTCAGAAGGATTCAACTCCGGTGTCTTTACCCAATTCTAACGCTTTTGGACACGTTACGGTCATTAATCAAATTAAGTCGGTAACGGATAAATTATATGCTCACTGATGAGAATTGGGTGAAAAACATTCAAGAAATCTAAAAATTATAGTAAAGATATAACGCAAAAATGTAATTGTGGACAAACATCTATTGTATCGTACTTACGCAAATATATTTTTTTCCAACACCTGCTTGAAAAGTTAGATTTTCGAAGTCTGTAGAACATGAGTAAAGTGCTGATTTCTAAATGGTGCGGTAGAATAACGTTGGCGCATGCGTACAATTGAAACGCTTTATTTTTCACACGAGACGTTTTACTGCCGCACGTGCACTTTCGAATAACTCGATTCTATGCACTGTGCCATTAAGCATAAGTTAGTTAACCCTAATTGAACGTGCTTTCAGTGGCGCCTTCACCGATTTTTAAATCAAACATCCCTTCACACGTGTTGAAAAAAATAACATGTGTTACACATGCGTATGGGTGGTATCCGATTAATGTGATCACAGCGCTCATCTCGGCTTATGCAGCGCTTATACTAGTACACATGCGATTGCAGCACTCGCCTTCAGCTCGGACCGCCAATTTGACACTCAAGTTCATCTAAACACAGCACTTGCCTTAGCCGCTAATGCAGTATACATCAGACTCACCCAAAATCACCCACTTTCCACAGTTGTAACGCAATATACCATTCTTCAAATTTTTGAGTTTTGATGAGCCATAACTTATATCGATGAAATAAATGGGTTCAAATGATTTTTTTACGAGTACTGTGTATTTCAAGTTATTTGATAATTTGAAATTCGTCAAGACCTGCCACCAATTCGTGGAGATATTCACGACAAGGCTGAAAAAAAAATTCAATCCAAATATTTTTAAAAACTTTGATTTTTGTTCAAGACTTTTATCTGTGTCAGGAGATTGGGAAACCTTCATTTCTATCAAGTGCCAATAGCAGGTGTGAGGTGCATCATAAACAGCCTCATGATAGGATTATAACAATGATATCCAACACTTTGAGTTTATCATCAATCTTTGATTTATTGAAAAAAATAACAGAATGAAAAATTGAACGAGATTTGACGACGATCATCACATTGTATAGACTACAAGGAAAAACATGATACACACATGATATAGAGGTGATGCTCAAACCTATTTGGAATGACTTTACGTCCATCTATTGAACTGAATAGTGGGTACTTTAAAAAATGTAATAGATGGTGTAAATATGCTGCATTAATCCTATAGCTGTTACTATTACACCGTTTCCTCATTTTGCAATCGACTTAGCAGGTGCGTTATCAGCCTGACGATACGCAATTTGCTACGCCTTGGCATAAGCGATAGACTACCCGGTAAATTGCTAATACAGTACTACCTTGTTATAACAGAATGTTAGGGCGGTTAGGGGAATAGGATTACCCAGTGTGTACATGAAACATTCAAGGACAGTACCTATAATAATTTGAATCGCAGCATGATGTTGAATATCTTCACAAGTATGAAAGAAAACTAGAAAAATTCGAAGAAATGGTTATTACAAATGCCTGTTTTTTTTTTCTTTGTCGTGAGACTTATGTATCATTTGTGATTTTTGTTGTCAACGATTGATTTCACTAACCAACTATTGATTTAGCTAAACTAAAATCTCAAAGTGATCAGCATCTTGCTCTTCGTGAACCGAAATAATTTTAATTGACGGTCCAAATATGCTATAAGCAGTGACGTAGCTATCTTGGAATAGGATGTTTCAAGCGGTCGGTCGCGAGAATAAGACACTGCGGTGGAGTGCTCTGTGCCCGGTGACCGAATGCCCAAATTCACAGCTAGGCGGCGGCGCTCCGCAACTTCACTCGCAAGTGAAGTATGACCGGGTGAATATTTGAGTTCAAATTCTAACAAATTTCGTATCCTATTGGTACGATATTTGATCAATATATATACACGTATATATATACATATATATTGGTGTTAGTTAATGACCCGGAACTATCGTCGATACTTTTGAATTCAAAGAAAAGTAGTTATCTAGTCATTGAGACGCGCACAAAATTGAAATAGTTGTAAAATCATGTAAAACCCCCAAAACAAACTAAGCGGCGCTGTATGTAAAAGAAAGAAGTTAAAAAAAGAATCGGCCGAAAGTAAGATTGTAAAAAAAGTTGCTCAAATGACGACATTTTTTGATGGTCCGTCTACGTTTTCTGCGACTAATGAAATTGCCAGTGATGCTTTTTCTGGTCTAATACCACCACAATATACTGCGTCAGAGCTCGTTTCCACATCAAATGAAAAATCAAATCAACATGATCTACCAATACCAAACGCAGATTCGATATCAAATTCGGCTAATGAACAACTTGATGCGACTTTTTATGGCAACACTGCCGATATCACAGTTTCATCAGAGAGAGCTAATTTTCCCAATATTCGGGCTTCTGAACAAAAACGAGTAATTATCAAACTCGGTCCTTGTGAACCAATGGGTAGTTTTGCTAAAGACACAACTGGTCGTAACAAGAAGGAAGTGTTCAATGCTCTGGACAATGGTTATGTTATTCAACGACAAGAAATATTTTTTATTGTCAGCCATTTTGGTTGCTACATTATTCAAATTCAGATCCGAAACGTGTAAGAATAGAACAAGCTGGGCTGCATTAGATCATGACATCGAATCACATGAAGAATTGAAGGAACACGGAATTTCTTGTGGAATTTACTATCGCTGGAAGACTGTTTCAACTGTCGATGTAATTCACCAGCGAGCGATCGAAAACGCAGAGAATTATTGGCGTAAAGTACCGTGGCATGTTATTGATGTATCCATTACATTGGCTACAAATAATTTACCCTTTTCGGGTCATAACGTTACGAACCTGCAGGATAACTTACCTTCCCAAGGGAATTCCTAGAAGTGATGCATTTACATTCTGGGAACGATGAAATATTTGCAGCTTTATTAGCGCGTCCTGAAGGTACGGTCAATTACTTATGTTTCGACATATAGAACGAGAAAATCAAGTTGATTGCAAATCAGGTCAATGTTGAAATAAAAAAAGAATTAGAAACGGCTGCATTCGTGACTGTCATATTAGATACAACCCAGGATATCGCTGAAGTTAATCAGCTCAGTACTGTTTTCCGTCACATATTGGTACAAAAAAGATGAAAATGATAGGCTACATGAGCTCGAGGTAAAAGAAATTTTTTATGGCTTCACCTAAATCGGTGATCAAAAACCTGGAGGATTAGAAGCAACTATTTTCGAAATTATTAAAGAGTTCACAAGTATTTGAAAATTACGTGTTCAAGCCTATAACGGTGCTGCAAATATGAGTGGCACTTATTTCAGAGTTCAAGCTCGTATTAAAAAAATGAATTTAGCCACTGAATTTGTACACTGTTGCTCTCACAATTTGAACTTGGTAATTAACAACAATGTTTCTAATAAACAGGAAATCGGGGAATTCTGTGAGCAATTGCAAAATATTTATCTTTTTTTAGTTCTGTTAGAAGATGGGCTATTAATCTATTCGAATCAAACCAATTTATTTAAGGCATTAAAAATGGTTTGTCTAATACGATGGTCTTCTCGTAGTCAAGCACTCGATGCATTACGCTCTCGTTACTTCAATATTAGCAAATTGCTGACATATCTGTCATTAAACGTTAAGAACTTCGGGAAATAGCGGGAAGCTAGGAGTTTAATTCCATATTTATAAAAAATTTCCAACCGTTATTTTGATAGTCGGGCAAACCAAAATACTAGAACCAATCAATTCAGCGTCTTAACTGCTACGATGAACTGGTGAAGACATAAAGAAATCAGTTGAGATGCTGTCGTCACTCATTATTTAGTTCACAAATATGAGGAATGATTGGGACTCCGTAAAGGTTAATGCCATTGAGTTCTCAAATGTATGGGAAATTGAGCCCACTTTTCCCGGATAGCGAGTACGATGTATTGGGCGGTTTCCTGATGAGTTGCAGGAAGCTGAATGTATTTCTAACGATGAGAAGCTTTTCAAATTTGAGGTGATTTATAGAATGATCGATGTAACAATTGCCCAACTTAACACCAGGTTTCAGCCTGTTAGGCGTTTAAGTGCAAATTTCAAGTGCTACCACTTTCATTTTTATTGAAATCATCTGATGGAACTATTCCGACAACTTCGGATATACTATCAGCTACGTACCCAACAGATTTGTCAATAAACTTAGGTTCACAACTGCTTCGCTTCAAATCGTGCTTTTATAGAGTAATCTTCCAAAATGACATTACATTCGCAAAGTAGTGGAACTACTTTTGATTCACAGCCATTCATCAAGTAGCTTCACTGATATAATTACGGCAATCAGCATGCATGACTTTTTTAACCTTGTCAGTGACTATAGCATCATGCGAAAGGAGCTGCTTCTATTTGAAAACTGATGAAAGCCTATCAGAGGAGTAGTATGTCCCAACATCGCTCAAGTTCTTTGGCAAAGTTGGCGATTCAAAGAGAGAGAGTACACGTCGACTTGATCTCGACAAAATAATCGATCAATTTACTAAAGCAGACTCGAAAGAAAGTGTTTTAGATCGTTTGACTTGTCACTATCGGAGGTAAGGGGCACATTTGATGCATACCTTTCGAAGGCGCTGAAAGTCTAGTTATGTCACTGGTTAGTAGTCAGTTTTTTCGCTCACCTTATACTAATCCGCTGCACACTTTCAAACACGTGAACAAAATACGCTTCAGCGCCCCTAACGGCAGACAAACAAGTTACTCAGGAGAAGATTGAAAATGAAACTTGTTGATTAAATACTGCAATACGCGAGCAAGGATACTAAACTACAGAGTTAAATATCCTTGATACGCGAGAACCTCAAGTCCGTAAATAGGCTTCCATGTATGAGAATTAAGACATGTAGTACCAAAATAGGTTATAGTAGCGTATCCAAGATCATGATAGGTATAAATATCGAGCTGGTAGCTTTCTCAAGGTTCTGAGTAGGACTGAAGGCCAAAATGGGTTTAATGAGGCCTTACTTGGTAACTGCAGATCTTTCTTAGGGTCAAAATTTCGACTCGGGTGGTCGTTCCAAGTTTGGAAATACCTTACAAGAAGAGTACCAGACCTCCAAATCAAAAATTTTGTTGCAACTTCTATGGGTGATTCTTCGACTCAAAATATGGAACTATTGACGTGTAGTTTCATCTCAAAGGCCTCTCTTCACTCTTGTGAGTAAAATTGATAATATCAGTAATTTGATGAGTAAAATTACATGCCAAATGAAACCTGTTTTACATTGTTGCCTTAAATATCAATTTTTGTTGTTCTTCATTCGAGTTTTGATAACGGTATGTTACAGATTCAAGTGTAAGCAGATATATTATTATATTTCAGAGCTATAGTGATGTATAAACTGCGAATTTTAGACAATCCGATCTATTGAAAATATATTCGTCACATGATATACAAATTTACGACAAAATTCGGCGTTATACTCTTCAAACCCATATTCTGAATAAAATCCTCGAATGCCGCAGTTAATCGTGAAAGTGGAAAAAAATATGATACTTCTTTCGTACAAGCCGTAGGCTTTCCCTCACGGTAAAGAGATTTGTGAGTCAGCTTACACGGGCGCTTCAATTTTTTTATCAAGGTACGCTTCTTTAGGCTCGCTTGGTTACTTCGTTCGCCTGAAGAGTGACTCGAGAAAAACGTAAGTACGCGTGGGCGAAGCGCGAGGGGCTGCACGGATGCATGCACGTGTATTATTACAAATTCCACACACGAGTGCAAAGCATATCTTCGGTCGGGCGCCCCCCGGCCCCCTCATTTTTTTCTCGCGTACTTGACGCGAGACTCTACTGAGTCTGTTACTACAGTTTTGTCGCGAGAAACTCTACTTTATTTTTTGGGTCTCTTAAATCCCAGTTGATTTAACTCACTTTTCAAGGAATTGAATTGGTACCCCCCCCTCCCCCGTATTTCTGGTGGAGACAATTCAAACATCTGTTGCATTAAGATTTGTCCGCGTCATGGAATAAAGAACTTTGGTTGTTAAAACTAGTAGAACACCGCTTACGTTAAGATTTGTCCACGTTTCGTAAAAGAAGTTTGGATATTACAACTGTTAGGACACCCATCACATTAGTACGTGCTCACGTTTTGGAATGAAAAATATTGACTGTGAAATTAATTTTCTAATTAAACTTGGATTTGTCTGCGAGCCGAATTGTGTGTCGATTTGAAAGGTGCCAGAAACACGTTTTTCTACAACAAATCACTTTTCTTCGTGCATAACCAAAATTAATCTTAGTGTTGCATTTTTCATGTGAAAGCTGAGATTTTTTCATTGATTAACTTAAATTTTCAACAAATAAAGGATACTTGTTTAAAGCAAATGGACTTCAGAAAAATCTAATTTGTTGGCTTAAGAATTTCTTTCCCTCCGCGTACCCTTATTCACCTATTTCGGTTCTTAATGACGTGAATAGTTACATTGTTTTGTAATTAACATTCCTAGATATTGGCCTTTACCTTCAAATTTCTGAAATTTTTCTGTGGTGTCAAGTGTAGTCACCACGAATACAAAACTATAGAAAATGTGAAATAATGATAATTCCGCATTTCGTGGTGGCATGCATGTGTATGTGGGAAAAAAAGAAATAATAGAAATAGTGTACTGGCTGTAGTGACCTGGCCGTCTCAGACCTTTAACAATAGGTTATGAACATATTACAGAAAATTGTACTGGAAGTTTTTATCGTGAGAAAATCCATCGTACCACGGATAAAAAATAAAATTGATTTTCGTAATGCCATCGTAACGAAATATTGAATATTAATCGCAAAATCGCAAATTCCGAAATAATTTGTAGACAGTGAAGTTGTAGAAAAATTTTCAAAAAGTAAACTTTGCTTTATTGAAAGCTTGATATATTCAATATTCAATATCGTTGGAACATGTTTTATTTCAATTCTGCCCTAACGTCACATGTGTAATAGATATTTTTTTCGTTAGCACAATCCCATCACAGAACATTATTGAATTCAGGTATATTGAGCCACACATTCCATACACGAGTCGGGTGAAGTGCCGTATTTGATAAATTTACCACAAGCAGCGTGGCTTCCAACAGTCACAAGCTGGCTGCTTATATCATACCGCATCCAATTAGTATAGAGATGAGTGAAACTAATGCTTTGAGCAAAACATGTACTCCTAAATAAAACGATCTGTTTATAAATCGGCGCAACTTTGCCTGGAATATCCTTTCATTGGATCAATAGGACGAAGCTTATTAGTTTTCAGTTCCAAATAACCAAAAGAACTCTCGGAGTATGTATTATACCGGTATACGTACTTATGTCGCACATGAAGAGTTTGCCTCAGTCCAATTGCCCTCCTGATTATCCTCCGCGACTAACTATCTATTAAATCTGGAGTTGGCAATAAAGAACCGTATAGAACCAGTCGTGGCGTTCACTGGCTTACAGCTGCGTATCTTGGCACTAATGGCAGATGCTGTGCTCATCTGGATAATGATATTGCCGTGATGTGCTTTCAATCCTAAAGTTATGCTAATTGTTACTATTCTCAATAGGGTGGAAAATTGTTAAGGACCTCTATAAAACTGCACTCAACACGCTGAGACTGCTGACGTCTTTAAATAAACCATTACCACTCAGATTAACCGCTATATTGTTTGAAGATTGTGCATACATTCATGTAATCAGCATTGATGCAATTTTTCTATTTTATAACTTGCAAAAATTGCTTGAAATACAACGTAGGTAACCCAATTACGTATAACATTTTTCACGGAGATCATTAAACTGAGGTACCTCGGTTCGCTCGACCTAGTACAACGACATAAAAGAAGAAAAATGTACGCCTTCGTGGTTATTTTCACAGATGAAACTTTAAATTCACCGAAACCAGTCTGCAAAAATTCTCAAAGCACGGAACACGCTCTCGTTGTAAATTTATACGCTTAATGTTGTTCGAGGATTTCAAAATGATGTAACTGATCGTGAAATTTATTTGAATTGACAAGTATCCCAACCAACTTTATGGAGCAGGTCTCGCTACCCGGCAGGCAGGAGTCTGAACAAGTGATTTAATTTAGTAGTTGCCAGTAAGAACTCTTCGAGAGTAGAATGATAAAACTTGGATAAGAATTCTGTAAAGTTAGGGAGATACCAGAAAGTGTTAGATGTAACAACCTACGGTTCTCCCTGGAGTACAGTTTATACGCGAAAGTTCTCCGAAAAGTCATTGAAATGAATCCAATGCCATCCATCATGTCCTTCGAGCACCGAATAGCTGCCTTCTGTTATAACAAATCAGGAATTTTTCATCTTTCAATATTACAATTCTACTTAAGATCCCTCGAAGATTAATTGTGTAATAATAATATAACAGCCCGTTGTGGCTCCATTTTCGAATGTCTTTTGCGGCAAAACATAGCCATAGCACATTGTGACATAGCCATATGCACACGTGAAAGTTTTTGCAGAGCTTATCGAGGCTTTGAAAAATGTCAGACATAATTTTGCTCTATCTGTAAGAGTTCAGCCAGCGTTCACATAAGTAACTATGTGATCCCATTTTGACTAGGCATAGAAATACCGTTATATGTCCAAAACTATTCATCTGATTGTAATAAAATATAGCTTAAATCAGTCTAGATAATTGTAGCTTTCCACAGCAAAAAAAAGAATCAAAATCGGTTCGGTAGTTCTGTGGTTATGATCGAATATTCGGGCCGACAGACAGAAAGACGTTGGGTTTTAGAGATCTAGAGATTTCACAAAGTTTGCTCGAATAATAACAAAATTACTCAACTAATCCATATATTTATTTGATTCTCTGAATACTATTCCTTAAAATCCGACAGGTTCCTTTCGAACAGCCGGTGCTAAGCTCACATTGAGCTTCCACAGTGAGATATTAACGATATCAATATTTTGGCCTGTATTTTCTTACCCGGAGGTTTTTGTGGTCGCTGATTACGAATCTGAAGTCAGAATTTGGATATATCACCACATTGGATCCGCGATATTGGATGTAAAAATGATCAAATTCTGACTTAGGATTCGTGATCAGTGGCCCCAAAAACCCCTGAGTAACAATATTCAGGCCAAAATATTGAGTGGAAAAATGTGCGACCGAAATGGCTACTTGGTTCTAAAAAATTTTGAGGTGGCATGTTGAGCATTCCATTGGGACTGAAAGGGTTAAAAAAAATCTAAAATTTCGTTTTGTTATTACGCTCATTACACGGTCGATTGTAAGATCATGATAACCCAATGACCAGATTTCTCTTCCATATTTTAATCCTAGTCACTTACACCTCCGGAAACTTGTACGGTACTTGTACGGGATCTCGCAGACCCCAGCAAACTTTGACAAGTTATCACACTAATTCTGATCAAAATTTCGACATGAAAAAGTTCTGGGACGTGCTTCAATATTTTAAAACTGGGGTACAATTGTACATTTAAGACAAAATTCAATACGAGCCTTGTAATAAAATTTCAAAGCAAGTAACTCAGAAAAAATGAGTTGTTTCACTGAAATATTCAAACTTTATTTAAAAACGGTGTAACGGTGAAAATGTATTAATATTTATTGTTCAAAAATTGTTCTATGAAAATATAAACAATAAATTATTCAAATTTTTTGGTGCCCTACTATATACCTAACGTGATCATTGTGTTTTATCTCTTAGCGATACTTCGCTATAAAATATTCATAAAGAAATGCAGGAGATTTTCAGTGTCAAAATACAGATACTACAGAGTATAGACTCAGCCGCTATCCCCATTTGAGGCCATGCAACAATGCTATCCATACCAATCGAATCATCTCATTCTAATTTTTGTTTATTCGAGAAAAAAATGAATGCAATCCGTTTTTTCAAAACTGATTTTTTTCATCGAAAAATTTAAAAAAGCAATTAATGTCTGGCTAATGATTAACAAAAAATATTTGTTATTTAAATCCATCTTATTAGCGGCCGTAACGTGAGTTGGTATTATACGATACTATTTTTCATTTTTCATTAAAAAATAATTTAAAAATTACGATAGCGGTTATTAGACACTGTTCTGAACAAACGGTGCAAGTTTACGAGAGAACGAGCTGGCTCCGGGTAATCCATATTCTTAATTGGTTTTCCAATACCAGCTATGATATTGCGTCGACATTAATTTTCTGCGAACTTTCAAATTCCTACGAACAATCGAATAACGCTTTTTTCAGCTTTATTGTTTCGCCTGCAAAATATATTGGTTGGGGGAAGAATGAAAAACTGAAGAAGTATATTGTCGACGCTGATTGTACGCGACACAAGCGTGGTAACGTCACCCAGGCACCTACAGATAGGCAACCGGTATTACAATTTGCCATCTCAGGAACGAAATTGTAACGCTCGGTTGCCTATCTGCAGGCGCAAGGTGGCTGGTTTCCACTTCTGGCCCCGATATGTGTACAGTGTGCATACTACTCCTAGTGTATACCGTGAAAACGTGACACATTTGCGGTGCAATAGATACAAAAGAAAAGAATTGGATTAGGAAATGTATTGGCAAAAAAAAACTATTCATTCTGAATTCAAATATTATAAGCAATATAGTTTTTTCTGTAAAGAGAAAAAAAGCTATTACAACGTCGCCTTCATAAAATCATCGTATGATCGTAAACTCAAATAACTTGTTTTTAATACTTTTGTTTCATACTTCCTCCATCAATTACGTGTTGAAAGTCAATTTGTTTGAAATTAACATTTCCATTTGCTTTCAACCAAAGTGCTAGACAAAAGTAATTTTTTCACGTCCATTTCGTATATTACACAACTCTGCGCGTGCAAACTTAACTCGTCGTTACTCCCTAATTGGCACACTCATGAATTTCGTAATAGGAAATGCGGTGGAATTGATAACATTTCTAGAAAATTTAGTACTAATCACGTTTAACGAATAACCTATCGAATCGTAGTTTGTTTACTGTGACCATACAGCTGCGAAATTTTCGTACATTCAATTTCAGAAATATTACAATGTTTTCTAATTGTGCGAACAAGGTATTTTTTAATCAATGAAACTTTTTAACTTTTTAAACCTTTTTATATTCCATCTGCAACGTCTCGAAAAATCTACGATGATTTTAAGCAGTTCTCTTCTCCACTGCCTGCAATACAAGTGGAAAGCAATTTTTCTAAGACTGACATTTTTTACTACTAAATTACATAAACCCTCGAGATGAATATTTTTAGATATGTTTTCATTTCACACGATACTGGGAAACTTTGTACTGCTAACGGTTGAATGATATAAAATCAACATTTAAATTTGGTTTCCGATTTCGATTTTTTTGTAATAGTATAACGTCATGACATTTAACACACAATTCAATGAACATTTTTTTTATCTCCCGTGAATAAGATCTAATTTCTTGCAATTAGACATTTACGGCAACTGTTATTATACTCCAGCTATCGACATTTAATAGTTATGGAATTTTATGAACAACACTGAAATGTTTATGAATTCATCGTCTTATTTTTACCATTTCTGCCTTGCTATGCGTGGATGGAAATTTTGCTGGCGTCACTTACCTGAAACATGAAAAATGTTGAAAATTACCACAATGACATTAGAGAAGTAGAAATTAAATTGATTTCTCAAATGGGAGTCAAGTTCTTTATTCTATAGCCATAGCGTATTACAAACAGTGACAGGCAGAAAAAATCTACTAGGTTGAGTAAACCATTCATAGAACTTCTTGCTATTTCCTTCATTTGCGATAATAAATTTCGAGGACACGCACGTAGACACAAATCTGATGTTCGGTTCATTCGAGTAAAAAAATTCTCTTTTACAATCAAATAATAAGTTTATCAATTTTACGGAATGTCTTCGACTAAAGAGAATGATTAAATACTAGAAGCAAAAATTGTTTCACAATAATTGAATAAAAATTTAGTAAGAAGTATACGAGCACGCGATGAATTGATTCAAGTGAATTATTCTTTCAATGAAACATGTAATCCATTTGCCGACGTTATGAAAAGAACATTCATAATGTGTTGATTGGAAATAATACGTTCCAGATCCTACAAATTGGTATCAGGTAATACATACGTGATACATATGTTTCTGAAAAACGGCTGTGTATTCATACGGATGACATTAATTGAAGATACAACGATTTCTCGTCCGATTTATCGTTATTTGGGATGCAATATTATACTATATACGAACAGATGCCGATGCGCGTGAGATTTAGAGGGAAATATAAGCGTCAGCGAACATTGTGAACGGTGAACCGTGAATCGAGAAATGACTTTTATTGTCAAGTCCGGTGAACCGTGAAGAATACATATATGTATCCGATCTGAATACGTACAGAAATATTTTACGCCCGCGAATTAGGCACATAAATGCAATGGATGGTCGTATCGGATGAATTCGCTTCGCCATGCAAAGTATTGGACCGTCCTGCCAGGGATAACGGCGAAAAGTTTGAAAATCAATCAAGTTACAATATTTCTGTTTTCCCGTGACAGATACGTACCTATGTGCAAGAATAATGCAACTGTATAAACATGCCGAATACGTAGATTTAGCTAATAAGCCAAGTTCGACATCTGTTTTACACTAACCAACATCTATATAACCTGCCTGTAGGTGGCATGTTTTTTTGATTAAGTAAAATGTTGGAAAAAATCGCATTTTTGTGTGCAAGATATAGCAAAGTCGTAAAGCATCAATTTTGTAGAAAAGAAACTGCCAAGGTCAAAAGTATCTTCGGCATTTGAATTCTCAGCGAATTTTGATACGTTATTGAAATACATAGATGGATAGGTGGATAGATGGATAGATAGACAGATGGATGGATGAACTCGTTTATTTGGCTGTAAAGCTGAGACTTCTAGCGGCCATCGTGAAAACAAAGGGATGGATGAGTATAAAAACACGCCTTTGCTAAATTATTATCGTCATTAGTAGGTGATGCTGCGCAAGTCAATATTATACGTGAAAAATATAATAATGGATTAAAAAATTACAGAAAATAAAATTAAGAATTAAGAATAGTAATAATATGAAATAAAACGAAACCAGAGGCATCTGGATATTTCGGTATCGGTATTAACAGCCAGTTTCCATACCGATACGCACCGAAATACCCCGCATCCCTGATGCGCACGTTTTGATCGAAAATCAATGAATCTCCCAAGATATATATCAGCGTGTACTTTATACTTAGCTAGAAACTTTATACTTAGTACGAAATAAAAGTTTTTAGCAAGCATCGATCGTGTTGTCCATAGATACGTACGAAGTAATTGCACCAACAATGTCAATAGTTGTTTTTTAACAGCAGCTACTGTTGGGGTTTCACTAGCAATGTGCAGAGGTGACATTTCGTGCTCTTGACCCAGATGCGAAAAACCGTTGCCACGGCGCTATTTATACTTTGGTCGATTCGGTAAGAATCGATTCCTCGACACTAACTACAGTAGTAAAATAAAAGCTCTACTCAACGTCCGAAACGAAATAAATGCTTTCAGAATCACTACGAGACATCTGAAATAGGATTATAGGCCGTTACAACTTTTTTCTGGAAAAGCAATGCTGGCCGTGAAATATATCGTGGGTAGGTATTATGGTACCTATATTAGGCGTGACATATCGTTAAGAACCAGCCATACATTCGATCATATTCGACCATCAACGAACCGATCCTCCCATTCACATTCAGCCGTAATATGGATTGAGTTTGACAGTCAATAAGCAAACGGACATGGGCTATACCGATAACTAATCGCAACTGAAAATATGACCAAACAGAATTTAGGTAACTGTCAAGCAATTATACGTACATCAATTTTGAACTGTAATAAAATTATACTTTAAATTACTTGAACTTCGAATCAAATACTTGAACTTTCTTTAAGAACTGATGATAGTTTAGATATGTTTGCCATTTTGGATGATTCTGATAAAAAACTGATTATAGAATTCAGTACTTTTGTAGAAGAGGTCATAAAAAACGCTCCGAATTGTGGCACGCTTGAAACAAAAAAAAAAAAAAAAACGCCGAAAGGAAAAGTGCCAGAAAAGGCAACATTATTTATAGATATAAATTATCAGAATTAATTTAAAATAAAAAGCCCTTATTTTTGTAAAATGAAACAGAACCTTTATATTTTCTTTTTTTCTCTCTTTCTTCTTCTGTGTTTCTACTAGGGATAACGAGAAGAATTATACAAAATTAACGACGCATGTATTTTAAGCAAAACGAAAGTCTATTGAATCTTTGGGTACGATTGAATGGAAAGTGGTAAAATTTGCTATAGACTACTTGAAATTCGATAGAGGAATTAGGAGTGTAGTAACTGCCTCATATTTATAATAGAGATCAGTGATGCAAATACATCATTACCGCACAGTTGAAAATCCCCATTAACATAATTGGATCAAGATGGCGTTCTATATAGAGTGGAATTCCTGTTCATATCACGGCAAATTGACTGTTTATTTTTTTATTTTTCATTTTTTTTTTTTTAGTATAAAATAAAACAGTAAAATTTTGTTGCGTTGAGGATTTTCACCCCGAAGCGTTGAAACACCGCGGCACTGGGACGAAGGGGAGGAAAAGGAGTTCGGGGAAAAAGGAAGTTTCAAGCTAACGACGCCGCAGCAACGTAGCGAGCAAGAACCGTCGTAAAAATATAAGGAAACTTCACGGCAAGAAATTCGTGGCAAAGTTTGTCGAGAAGTTAAAAAGCCGTAGTTATGTTTATGTATGTGGGCTGATGGGCGTTATCTCAGTGGCATGTATTTGTGTACGAAGTTCGCCCGGTTTATTTGCTGGGATATTCCGTGTCTCCGCACAACGCGGAAGGAGAAACTATCGAGAGACGCAGCTCCGTCGGGGAATGAAGTGCCGTGCAGCGTCGCGACGCCGGATCGCGCGTAACGCTGAAAAACCGACGCCAGCCAGCGCGGCGCCCGCCTGTCTAGCCAATGTTTTACTGTCTTTTCCTCACTCTTTACATATTATGCACGCAGTTTTTTTTTCACTCACCAGATCGGAAGATGCGAGATCTATTCGAATTTTGAATACGTTCATCAGTCGATCACCGAAACGAAATGTATTTTAACCCTTTGATTCACGCTGGGATGCTCAACGTCACACCTTTTTTTTGCGGCTTTTTATTTATTGAACTATTTTTTCGGTAACAACTGCCGAGTTTTTTCGTTCCACAGTGTCCCTGAAATCTTTCTAGTCTAAATAAGATATGAAATTCATTTATTTATTTATTTATTGCAAAATACTGCACACGTAAACGAATTGTAAACATTCATAGTATTCCTCGAAAAAAGCTTTTTCTGCTAATCTACTGTAAAAATCCGAATGCCAATTTTTACACAAACTTAATGCAAACCAAAAAATTTCTCTTCTTGTTGTTTTTGTTTGTCCGCCATATTGGATCTGTAAGCTACCAGTCAAGCTACTAACGATAATAGTGACGTTTATGTAGAATGCACATGAACGCACCAAAATTTTGATTACCAATTTTAATTTTTAACTTTGATCATTAATCAATTGATAATTCATTTAATTAATTTCTCGGAAACGGCTGAGAAGCGCACCTTACTACTTGTACCAGTTATACTTCTGGTCATGACCTACACGTGTAATAAAGATGGATCGAATCGGTGATGCACGCATCTTACCCTCCCCTTGTAAGATAACACAATGTGTCTTACGAGTTGGTATAATTTAAAAATTATTTATCAAGTAAATCAACTTATACTACTATTTTAATCATAATTTAAAAAGTTAGACTAAGAATACTACAATTAGTATTTGAATTTGCGCATTAGGATGTCTCATTCGAAACCAGAAACCTTAAAATCTTCGTATCCCCATTTTCGTACAAATCGCATTAAGTTTAAGCTTCAACGATCGTAATTTTAGATCCACTATTTTGTATATTCGAATCTCCAGTTCAGATTTGGAAACAACTGTTACGTCCTCCGAACCTCACGTTTCTTCAGCTCTGTTCCCACATTCTTACAGCTACTTTACACCTTTCATCCTCTTCTTATTATCACCTACCTGACTCGGTTCCCACACAGAATCAGTAGATTGCTCCCTAGACTGCTATTTGCACACGGCACCTGCTAAACTGCAACTATTCCGTCGTTTACATCCTTCCTCCCGGCCCGTATACTTCCTCTCAAGTCATCTTTTCTATAGCAAACATCTACAGGTTCACCTCTCGTTCCAAAACCAAACTGAACTCTTACCTTTTCCCTCTTACGAACGATTTCTTCTCGACATTCTCACGTTACGGCGTAAAATAAACAATAATATATGAATAAAAAAATAATAAATAAAACGGGTTCGTTGAGCGTAAATAAATGATTCAACAGGCATAAATAAATTAACGACGCTAAATATAGCAGCCAAACACGGAAATACATCGGCGTCAGTATTTAGTGGATAATTCGATCTGGCACGTAGAAAAGCAATTACCATGGAATGGAAGTGATGAAAAAATTGAATAAAACGATGAACTTGGTAGAGCATGGATCAGTATCGATAAGCATATACAGTAGATCATTGTTTATTAATTATGAACTTACGAATTAATTCAGTTGCTCGATGCGAAAATATCCAAGGACTTTGAAACTTTGGAGAAATATTCTAGATCAAACCTGAAACTCGATCGAAATTTATTCGCAATGGCACGCGATCGTTAACCATTTTTTATCAATAATTTAGTGATGAACAATTTTGCCTGCTGAGTACGCAAACGTCCGAGGACTTTGAAACTTGGTAAAGTCTTCCTTTGATGATCGCTAAAAATCATGGAAAATGATTCGCGAGAGTTCACCGTCGTTTACTCGTGAATAACTTTTGTTACGTGCCCGATACTGTTAGTGATATGTTTTCTCGATTCGGATAACGATTTCGATTGAATCAATTTTTTTCCGATTAACCGACCCACTCGATTATTTTTTCGCACAATCGTTTTTTGTTTCTTACCACCATGAACGACATAAAAATATATCAGTTTATGTGATTGAAGTTTAAAATACTTTCATTGTTTTACTTAATAATTGTAAGTACCTATTGGATATAATAAGTAAAAGATAAATCAATATTTTTGCCTGAAATTGAAGAATATTTCAAATGAAACCCTAAATTATCAAATAACTTTTCGGCTATTAAGACTACATACGGAAATTTACGAAATTTTAGTTTCGTACGCACAGTTTCAAAAAAACGCGGATTAATGGATTAATCGATTCATTTCTACCGATTAAGTCAAGTCGTGTTCGATTAATCGATGCATCAATTATTTATCGCTTAGTGGCCATCGTTAATGACGAGATTGTGGCTCCTGTTCTTCTTTATTTTCATTTTTAATCTTTTTTCCGAAGTTTTATTTCGGAGTAATTTTTTATATTTATGTTACAAATCCTATTCATTTAGTCCATTTATTGCTCTTTGTTATGTATGTTCTCACTTTTTTTCCTCATCTCTTTCCCTGAGTAATATTTTAGTGGTAGTATGTTTTGTATATATATATATATATATATATATATATATGATTTTGTGTATATATGTATATATATATTTCAATTTTGTCTTTCAATAAAATTCCAATAGTAGTATATTATGTTTATGTTGCAAACTTTATTTATTCATACGTTAATTGTTTTCTGTCCTGTATGTTATTTTTTTCATTCTGCGTTTCCCTCTTAAGTAACATTTTATTAACAGAAAACAGTCTGTTCTCAGCTCAGACCGCGTAACAGATTCACTAATCCCTATTTCAACGTCAGCGACAGCAGAAGCTCCAAGTTCAAATGAATTTGCTACAGCATTCGAATGTGAATTAAGCTCAAAGAACGAGCTTGTATCGTCATCAACTGCCGATGAAGATTGCGTAACAGATTCATTCATCTCTGTATGAACTTCACCGATATCGGAGGCTTTGATTTCGGACAAATCTGGTACAGTATTCCAATTGAAATCAACACCAACCTTCAAAGTTTAAATTAATTCACGTATCGCACCTAACTTCGTCCAAAACATAGCGTAGCATTTCAGAATACGAGCTTTTATTGTTTTTCGCGTTGTCCTACCAATATTTTTGCACAGACATTTTCCCAGATGCAGCCCTTTTTTGTGTGAGTGCTTGAGTAAATTTGACAGATCAGCATTTATGTTGTCTTCGGAAATCCGATTTACGATAGCTATATAGCTATCATTACCGAGGAAATATGCATTTTTGAATTCTGCTAGGTATCATTAAAAGATGGTAAATATTTTACTGAAATTATACGATGTTCAAACGCTTGCTTGAAAGTCGATCCCAAGCAGTAAGAGGCTACCTGTAACATGTGAAAGCGGCTCGTGTGTAGCGCGCACTGTCACTTCTTCTGTGTCCAGTGCGCATGACCTAATCCCCTCTTTCCTCGAGCGAACACGGGACTTACGGTAGTGGGGGAAGATGCTATCCGATCTCTATGATACACTGGATAGGGTATAGGCCGAATTTCGTGTAAGCATTAGAAGCCATTTGTTTGCAGGTTGAGTGACACCTTGCGGCGGAATACTTGAACGGATCCGTGAATAGTGCACAGATAGAAAGCGTTAAGCGTTGACTGGTCTCAACAATATCTAATTATCTTTCAATAAAATGATAGTCAAATGTTTCTACTGTGGGGACAAATCAAACAAAATGCTACCGACAAAACATTTCATCTGTAAGTATTTTACCCAAATATATTGTTCGTGTGATTGTGGTGCTTCTATCATTTTTGGTAAGAATAGGTTATATCAGGCCCGCTTGTTTCGAATTGTACTGCTTGAGATTTGTTTAAAAATGTAAATATTATGTTTATGGTTTACTATTAGCGTGATATATGGATTCAATGTTTTCATATCAAGATATAACATGATGTAGACTTTGAATTTAGAGGGGAAGTGCACCTTCCTCGTGAGAAAATTATAATTGTTACCGCAATAAAGTTTTTACTATGGATTTCCATTAATTATCCCGAACTGCTGCAATCATGGTTGAAAAATATGAATATAGGCGGCTACTTCATGCACAAAAAAGCACGAAACTGTGCTCAGATCATTTGTCTAAGAAATGCCGACGAAAAGCGGGAGTTCATGTAAAATTAGTTGATGGAAGTGTTCCAACTCTGTTTGGAAGTGAGAAAACAGCATATGCCTACTGTTCCGTCAAAAGATCACACGAAGATCATCGTTCTTTCTACAAGTAATTCCCCTTTAAAAATGGCTGACAGATATGGGGAAAGAGGACTATCTTCTTCGCAAAGCAAGTTTGCTATGTTCCGATCACTTTGAACAGCCTTGTTTTAGGCCTTCAGGAAATGGAAATTGCCTGCGTCTAAAAAATAATGCAATTCCTACAATACTTGCGCCAATAATACCCGAAGGTTAGATATTATTCTATGCCTTCGTGGGTTTAGTATTCTTAACTAATGTATTTTAAAAAGACATAAGGAAATAATTCATATCATAGTTGTTTATAACTATGTGCATGACGGGAGGAACATTTTTCTTGAACACTTCCCTTTCTAATCGGGAAAGTTTTGTTATCTCTTACAGAACGCATGTGATAACAGTAAAAAGGAAGGCTGATTCGTTTCGTGAAACACCTGCGGCTAAACATTTTCGACTGGACACTCAATGTGAAACAGCAGTGCAGCAAATGGAAAAATATGCCGTTCCAAATTTTCCGAATGAAGTTCAGGCTTTAGTGTTCAAGCAACACATGATGCATGGTTCACTACATACTACCATGACTCATTCCAACGTTGAGACTAGGTTCTAGACTCACACTGAACTCACCAGCAAAAGTAACTGATCTTCCAAATACTACTGTTTCAAGTCAAATGTCACCTCGAAAAGTAACAACTACTCCAAGACGTTAAAGGCAGCCGGCAACACCGACAACTGTGCAACGTATTACTCATATAACTAAGCATGATCACCAATATGAAACCTTACCTAAAACCATGAAAAAGAAACTGAAGTTATCAAGAAAAAAGATTGAGCAACTGCAGGAAGGCCTTCGGACACAGAAGCAGAGAATCAAGAAATTAAATAAGAAGATTTCAACGTTAAAAGATATCATTATTAAATTACGCAGATCTCAAGCACTTCCAGAAGCAGGACTTGCTTGCTTAGATTCTATTGCTGAAAATGATGTGGCATAATTCTTGAAGTTATACGAGAAATCAAAAAAACATTAGGGTCATGGTATTCTACAATTAATGGTGAATGAGGTTACACATCTGAAAACTTTGACGCTTTGAATATGAAAGTCTCTGAGCAATAAATGCTGGTAAAGAAGTTCGGTAGCTTTCTTGCAAGATCAAATGGGGATAGAGAAAGGTATGCAAAACACTTCGAATGGAACAGTAAAAGGGTATGTAGACTTGAGAACAGACATGGAAACATCAGGCTTAGTACCTTTAGCTAAAGATGCATTGGTAATGATGGTGATTTCGATAGATGGCAGGTGAAAAATTGCGATAGTTTATTTTTTTTTATTACTGGGATCCATTCAGCAAAAAATTCGAATCTCATCGCTGTAGGTTTAATTCGACTCTATGAAATTAGAGTTGAAGTAGTCTCGGTAACCTTAGCCTCGCCCTTCACAACATTTTGCAACTATGGGTTTACTCAGAGCTACTTTTGCCATGCCCCACCCAAGATCTTTTTTCTCACATCCCTCTACTAGTGACAAAGTCTTTGTCATGTTTGATGCTTGTCACACGCTGAAGCTTATAAGAAACTGCCTCCGTGATTTAAAAATTTTGAAAGACGGCGAGACAAACTTGATTGAATGACGGTTTGTGAAGGCTTTAGCTTCTTTACAAGATCAGGAAAGACTATGTGCTGGAAATAGACTACAAACGACTCATATTCAATATCACACAATGAAAATGGAAGTGCCTCTAGCTGCTCATACTCTAAGCAGCAGTGTAGCTGACTCGATTTCGTTTTGTGATCATTATTTAGGTTTACCAGAACTCAAAGAGAGTAAAGCCACTATAAGATTCATACAATGCATTGACAAATTGTTTGACTGTTTAGACTCGGGCAATCCTTTGGCTAATGGTTACAAAGCTCTTCTACGTCCAAGTAATGAAATTTTTTGGCGGCTACAAATCACACAAGAATTGACTTACTTCAAACAAATAACAAATGACAGATATTACTGGTAAGCCAATGTGGAAAACACCGAGATATGTTCCATTCGTAGCGTTTGTTACCGGAATAATGTCCGTGATTGAAATATTTGACCTCTACGTCAAATCAGAAGGCTTACAATTAAAATATTTGTTAACATATAAGTCGAGCCAGGGCCATGTGGAACTTCTTTTTGTGCCATCTGAAGTTGCAGCGGGTGATGTCCAAACCCAACCTAAGTGCAATTTGTGTCAGCGTATAAGAGATTGCTGGTACATCACGAAATCACTGCTGGGAACGGTAACGTTGCAGCAATGGATAGCACCAAAGTCCTTAATGTGTCTTCTGTTGCTCCAAAGTAAAAATCGGTAGGCCAGTATGATGTAAATGTGTACGACAGAATGAACAGTATTAGGGTTGCAAAAAAATATGGCCACAATGATGAAATTAATCATGATAGTAACCCGGATAAATTCCTCAGTGAATTTCTCCAACTCCATAGTAAACTACCGGATAGTCTTTCAAACTTTTCAAAAGCATGTGTGCAAACACAGGTAGTTGGGTGGTTAAAAAAACTGGTAGATGAAAGAAAACCTATTGTCAGATGCAAAAAATGCCGAGACTCGCTTTATCAAAAGTCACAGATCATCGCAGAGTTTAGTGATAATACTCTTGTGCAAGCAAAGACTAGAGGGGGGTTATTATTTCCTAGTTAATCTGTTGTTTCCATTTGTCAGCACTCGAAACAATTATTACGGATGGGCTTAAATGAGAATAAATGTATTACGCCCAGAGAGTCAAAGTTTCCAGCTTTACTTTGTGCGAAAGTCACGGACGAACTGCTCCAAACACCTGGACAATTATTTCCGTCATTGAATGAGCATCTATTTGATGACACACCTGATGAGCTGTCCAATCATATATATTTATTGACAAAGCAGGTGTGCAAAACATACATTAAACTACGATTTTTTGCTGCAACCAACTCAGCCTCAGAGGCTGCAGTTGGGACAAAGCTTCGCCATCACATGACTCGGCAAATAATTTGAAAGAGTCAGTAAAAAATTTACTAGTGAATAACGACTGTGCAATAACTTGGGATTTTAAAAACAAATAACAATTACATACTTTTACAAGAAATACTTAGTAACGCGTAGGTTAAAGAAATCATCTGATACTAATCAATCTAATAATAATCATATTCATCATATTAACAAAAAACTGCAAACAGGTTTCCTTGAATAACTGGTTAATAACTGCATAAAATATCACAGAATATTCTCGATCTAAGCACAAACCAACGATATTAATGTCTAATTGTATTGCGTTTTAATATTAATTTTTCACAACATTTCATAATGTTTTACCCTCTACTCAGCCGGAGATATAGTATTTATGTTATGCTTTCAATTATTTCTTTTACAGATCACAAAATATGATCTACGTTCCCATCTGACAGCTTTGGAAAACAACGAGGACGATGTTGAGCACATTTACTCAGGGATATTGATATAGCTGAATATAACAAAAATTAATAATATACAATCATACAATCAATTTTTTAAATCAACTTGTAATATAATCATTCTATTCTGCTTTACACGAATTTTTCAAACTTATACAATCAATCTATACATCAAATTTTACATTATATATTATAATAAATAAATAAATAATTATTGATACATAAATTAAACAATTAAATGTTCACTCACACATTTAAATCATGCAATCAACATAATTATCTACAAATTAGAAAATCAAGTGTTCACTCACTCGTTTATATCAGGCAGTCAACATAATTATCTATAAATTAAACAATCGAGTATTCACTCACACATTTAATCCATGCAGTGCTCGTAATTAGCTGTAAATTAAACAATCAATTATTCACTGACACATTTGAATTCTCCAATCAATACATTAAAATTATACAAATCGTGTTGTTAAAATAACAATCATACAATTAATTATAAATATAACCAAGATATACGTAAATAAATAAAAAAAATATGTTGAATTCTGTACTTATTGTTAATCATGCAAGTAAATTATACAATTGATTTAAAATCGGCTAATGTAATACATATTACAAGAAAAATATATTAACTGCCATTTAAATCGTAGTTTTACTTAAAACTTTAACAAATACATTATAGGGAAAAATTACAACATCTTGACGGTTATAATTAATAGACAGTTTTTCTGTTTTGTTATAATAACATTCTATATTGGTGTCACAAAATAAAAGTTCGGTCATAAGTCAAATTCATTTTATGTTCACAGAACTTTGCAGATTACCAATTACATCACAATATTTTTTGTACTTTTTGGGCTATTGATATTAACTGTGTACCTGAATATATTTCGTTTCATTGATTATTCATCCTATGCGACAAAAGATAATTTACAATATTTGAAGAATGTTTTTATGGTACATGTGGTCCAACCTCATATTCCGCATACCGTTTTTCAGACCCATTTAAATTTACCACCATAAAATGTCACTCTGCCTCCAAACAAATGGCTTCGCATCCTCGCAGTCAGTTGTACCTGAAATCCCATGCATGCCCTACCCAGTTTGTAACAGAGATCAGTGTGTAGTCTGAACTACGTGGTCGTAGCCACGATCCACCACCACGGCACGAACATACGTACCACCAGCTTCGCATCCGTACATGACGAGTTTCCAGCACGCCGCTTTCACATGTTATAGGTAGCCTATTACTGCATGGTATCAACTTTCAAGCAAGCGTTTGAACATCGTATAATTTCAGTAAAACATTTACCATCCTTTGATGATAATGACCTGGCATATTTTAAAAATGCATGTTCCCTCGGTAATGATAGCTATAGCTATCGTAAATCGGATTTTCAAAGATAATACAGATGCAGGTCTGTCAAATTTACTCAAGCATTCACACAAAAAAGGGCTGCATCTGGGAAAACATCTCTGCATAAATATTGGTAGGAAAACACGAAAAACAATAAAAGCTCATGTTCAGAAATGCTACGCTATGTTTCGGACAAAGTTAGGTGCGATACGTGAATTAATTTTAACTTTGAAGGTCAATCATGACGTACAGGTATCTTTCGATCTAATGGGGGCAATCAAAACGGTATCGCTATCGATGTCAATTGGAATACTGTGCTAGATTTGTCCGAAACCGAAGCTTCCGATATCGGTGAAGTTCATATAGAGATGAATAAATCTATTACGCGATCTACATCGGCGGTTGATGATCGTATAAGCTCGTGATTTGAGCTTACTTCACATTTTAATGCTGTATCAAATTCATTTGAACTTGGAGCTTCTGCTGTTGCTGACGTTGAAATACGGATTAGTGAATCTTTTACACGGTCTGAGCCGGCAGTTGGTCGCACTATCCTGTTATTCTTTCAATCGGAACGGAAATCAGAGATCCTGCAGAAAATATATTCGTAGCATCCCAATCATACGATCTAACAAAACATGACGAGATCGTGATGACGGGACATGCCCTTAAACAATGACTACTGAAGATGAGCCGCTTCTCATCTCCGGTGCTTTTTGGAAGAAATACTGGGCCGGTCAGAACACTCTTGGTCAAGGATTGTGCAAGGCATTCCACACGTTGTTTGAATATCGTTATCAAAATTGCATCCGCAAGTTTAATTGGCGTAAATGTCGACTGAAGCCTGGCCGGAGTAATAATTACTTCCTTGCCGCTGCTGAGCGTAAGAACTCATGGTGTACGAAGTTCATCGCTGACCAGCCGACATGCTCACCTTGCTGGAGTATGCCCCAATCTACGTGCGGATATTTCGGAACAGTCCAATTCGGCATAAAGTTGGTGAAAATCACCGACGTTTTATAACTGGAGAGTGGAGAGCCGGCATCAGCAAAGAACCGGAGCATTATTGGCCAAGTAAATATAAATTACGACAGTTGGCTCAGATAGACGAAAAACAGAAGCGGGGAACTTTAATAATTCACTCATTTTATCAATTCTCCAAAAAATGTCGAGTAAAAACCACTCAAAAAAAGACTTACACCTCGACTTGAATCAATTTTTATTAAAACTGTGCGATGAACATAGGAGCAAGTGGACAGACGTATTAGTCCAAGGCTACGTTCAGCACGCTACGATTATACCGTTTTCAATTATTCTCTTTACCGAAGAACAACTGCGGGTAGTGGCATCAATGACTACGGACGCATTTCTGTATTTGGATAGAATAGGACCTATAATGGCGCGTCCACGAGACTCGGATAAACAGGTCTATCTTTATTCGTTTATTTTGCCAGGCAACAGTAAGAAAGGTACCTACCCGATTGCTAAGTTATTACCACAGAACACTGCGTTCCAAGCATAAGAAATTTTTTGTTTTGGATAGACTTTTACTTGAAGAAAATGACGTCCCGTAGACCAGTAGTCGGTAAAATAGAAGCGGACTTTAGTATGGCGTTATTCCAGTCTGCTTCTCTATCCTTCAATAAAATGTCAATTTTGGGGTATTTACAAATTGTATTTGATGAACATGCCAGAAAACGTACAGGAGTTCCAATGACTACGTACAGGAATTCCATACGGTCATTATAAAGGCGAAAACTTTATTCGTGTCACCAAGTCACCAACGAGCAGCGATAATTGGTGTCACAAAATTGAATCATTGTTACAGTTTGAAGCAAGCTTATGAAGTAATTGAAGTTATGGTGAAAGTATTGACGCAAAAAACATAAAGACACGATTGACCCTGACAATCCTGACCCTGAATATCCGAACTCTAAATATCCTGTTCGTGAAAATTCTGATTCTGATAACCCCGACCCCGATCAATCAGAAAAACTTTTTCCCTCCAAAAAAAGTCGCAAAAACAAGAACTTCTATTTCAAAATAGCAAAACATGGAAAAAAAATAAAAGTTGACGTAAATCATGTTATAAGCAACGCACGCACTGACGATTACGAAGATCAAGCTCTTCATGATGCCGACATGTAACGGAAACAACAATTGTCCGATAGTGTCGACCAGGTCGCAAAAAATTCACAGCTAAAAATTGATTACGATGAATTTTATCCTGTGATACGAAATGATTAATTGTCTGAGATTCAATTATTTGTAAGATCGTTGGAATACCCCGAAGGATTTCCTCGCTTAAACAAACACGTGGCAGGTATGTATTTTGATGCGTTCGCGTTTTCGTCGCTCAATCCGAGTGAATATTTACATGACAACGTTCTAAATATGTTTTTCGTAATTGTAACGAACATCGCAAGGGAATGTGGCTGAAAAATTTGAGTAAAAAAAGTTTTGATCGATACAAAAAATACGAGGTGAAACGATTCATAGTACAATGTCGGTATACAAACCTCTAAATGTCCAGGCCAGTGCCTGAGTGATTGGCAAGTATAACTTCCGTTCGCATATGTGTAAATTCGTCATCGTCACGCCTTTCAGTGTTGACTATAGTTAAGTTGCGTAATACTACCGGTAATCATCAATTCTGCACAACTACGGAAGGCGTGTCTCATTCAACATAACTCAAAACCATTCATTTGCTAGATACAGAGAATAATTTTCAATTTTTATAACATTTTGTTTTTAAGCATGGCATGTTCTCTGCAACGGCGATGGAAATGAATATTCTCAGTTGACAGAAAAATCGATTCAATTTTATTGATAGTTTTATGAGTACTAATCAACGTTCAGGGATCCACTTTTCAATTCACTGTAAACTCGAATATAGGTATGTCGTTCTTTTTCGTGAAAATTTGACACAACAAATCTCTCCCTCTAAAATGTTGGAAGAAGATGTTTTATTTTATAGAAAGTATACTGTTCTGGCCTTAATATTCACTGAATTAAAACTTCTCGGCCGTTGTCATCGCGCCCATTAAAAACTTGTAATGAAAAAAACGACATTTGCTTCAGAAAGGCCTAATTTCACATTTTAAAATGCCCTGGCTAGTTGGCAAATCATTATGACCATCAACGTAAATCCACCTCTCTTGATTCGTTATAAAGCACTGAAAATATGTTAAGAATTAATTTGAGGAAAAGGCGTCAAAACCACCAGGCTGAAGTTAGTAATGCTAACGTAACGAAACGGTAGGGAAAAACATCATTATTGTATAATTCCTGAATGACTTTCAAGGAGTTGACTTTTCGAAATATATGAATATGTTTTGTTTATTCTGGTTTACTAAATTTCAGACAATCCTAAATGTGCGAGGTAACAATTTTTCCTAAACATTCATCGTTATTGTAACGTTACTAACTTCATTCTCATGCAAAACCACATGTTTGCCAATTCCAATGTGTTTCTTCAATGTAGGAAGACTTATGTTGTGAAATTTGCATTGAATAAATGGTGCTCTCAGTTTATCACATAACAAAAATCTAAAATTATTTTAAAAGTATCCTTGTTAATAATAACATTTTGAGAATTGCCTCTCTCACAGCTCCGAATATGAAACGCTGTTTCAAAATCACTATTTAAACATTTTTTCGTCGCAACCAGTATCCAAAATATTCACAATGACACACGTAATGTTTATGCATAGCTCTCCACATTTTTGAATATCAAAAAAAAATCGTTTCATCTGACATACACGCGACCTTATAGCAACTTGAATATTAATGTTTTGTTATTTTCAAAATTTTGTTCAAATCTGATTATCAAGCCACACACAGTTTCACCAATCAAAAGTTAACATGTACCTATTCTTGGAATTGTTTTAAGTCGCTTAATTTCAACATACAATAACCGGAGACGGAACAGAAGGGTGTAAGTAAGAAAATGATTAGATACTATAAGGCTTCTATTGTACATACATTCATCAGCATCAGTAATGAAACAATACTAGTACTTAATCTCTTGAATAAAAAAAATAACCTTCGACGCAACACGAATCGCATTACTTGACACAAGCTTTTAATTAAAGCTCACAAAAGATTGAACTGTGGACATACAACGGCATACTATGGTACAAAATCACATATTAACAATAAAATGGTATTCTGAAACGGCAAATTTACACTATCTCCATACGTATGGGACATTTCATGCGAAATAAATCAAATTTATCCTCAAAATTTTTAATGTTATTTAAATTCCTTAAACCTACATACTTCGAACTTTTTGCAACTCTACCATTATTCAACCACTAGATAAATATGCCTGTATACCGTATAATTGTTATAATTTTGAATGAGTACATGAGTGGCGATTAAGCGCAGGTAATAAGTATTACGTTTACCCACAGGTGATTACGTCGACGATAAAGCGTTTGTATGATCCTGAAAGTAATTACAGCCTAACTTTTCGAGAGGGATAAAATACAGTAGAAATTCTTAACATTTCAGTATTTTTTCAACAGCTTGAAGCTGATTCACAACTGTATCCATCGTAATCGTCGAGTACCGTAAAGAATTCTACAACGCAATTCAAATTATCATATTTACATCATTAACCATCTGTGAAGAAAATTTAAATTTCATAGTAGGGCATATCGACGGGACGTCGACGGCCCGTGGAACGGTTTTTTGTGACACTTCAGAAATATGGATAACTTAACTAGAAACTGCTTCCAAATGTTGTACATAGTGTAACGGATTATTTATTACAATATAAATCCAATCTCACGTTTATCCCACTCTAAAAACCTAATGCTCTTGCAGGGAAATTTTCAGCTTTTTGCTGGAGTTAGTTATTTGAATAATTTCCTCCAATATCTGCTGGAAAAGTCCGATTTTCGAATCTGTCGAGTTTGCTTAAGGTGCCGCTTTCGTGTGCTACATAGCGGGTACCATCTGAAATTTTCGATCGCCAAGTTCCTCGAAACGACTGCTCATAGCACCTGATTTCAAAGTGCAGATTCGTCTACTCCTAACCACCTTTCAAGCATAAATCTTATAAAAAAAGCCCATCCTAACCGGCGGGAGGGGCTTGGGGGGAGGGGCTCACCTTGGTAGGGTCTAAACTTTACAAAGGTTTCCCACGTCTCTAACAGAGTGAAATTGCATAGAATTGTACATTATGTAAACAACGAAAATAAAAACAAATGAATAAACTTTTAGTAAAATTCATATATTTCATTCCGTACAAAACTTAATACCAAGCAGTACTGTTTAATTCCGTTAAAATTATTTTTTTACAGGATAAAATTACAAGGATGAAATTAGTAACGTACTTTATTGATGCATATTTAGGAAAAATCTTTACTTCACACCTTTCGGAATACCTGTGTTTAGTAAAGCATCATAAACAAAATATACTCAAATTTTGAAAAGCCGACTCCTTGAAAGTCATTCTAAAATTGCGTAATAATGATTTTTCCCCTGATGTTTCGTAGCGTTAACGTTATTAACTTGAGCCTCATAAAAACTTACATTGACACACAAAGAAAAGGATTTGTCAAATTTGCTAAATATGGCGACAGAAATGTTATTTGATCCCATGAAAAAGTTGTAAGAACAATAATTTGTGTTATTAAGTGACACCAAATTTATTGGATCAACAAAATATTTTTTCTGCCATATTTGGTAAATTTGCAGATTTTTCTTGTGCATAATTCTCATATACACCATATTGATTGACGATGTTGATTATTATGGAATGAATTTTCTCCCAACAACTAAGGGTTACGAGTTAAATTCAAGTGCTCTTCGGTCGTTCCAAGTTGAAATCTCTGTACTTGAAAACTTATTCAAGAACGTTGATCACCCATAAATTGCGTTAATTGTGATAACTCAGTCGTTTCGAAAACAAACTTCAAAATGACTAAAAAATTCACTGATTGTGAAACAATGGGCTGATGAAAGAAAATTATTGGTTAGAAAAAGAAGATAAAATTGTAAAAAATCGCAGTTACGTAGATTTGTAGGGACTTTGGTTGGTTGCTGCTAAGTAAACTAGCGAATATCCACTACGAGAGGTCTATTCAATAAAGTATTTATTGAATAATACTTACAACTATCACAGTTACAGCAACAATTATAGACTGAGATGTAGTAAGATTCACTACGATAAATCACAATTCGCTTATTGCGCTGTTTGAATGTCGCACTCGATGTTGCTTGTTTGGCTCCAACAAAAAGACTGAACTAGGCTGATACAAGATTCAAAGATATTTCTTGACATGTTTGGTTTAACAAATTTTTCAGTAGATATTAGATTATATAACTTTTATAATATATTTATTTTTTCTCCTTGGACTTTTACCTATATTAAGTTTATGACGATATATCCTGTATAGGTGTGTTGGCGAGTGGCTTCTTGAAACTGATTTCAACTAATTATTTAGAGAACATTTTTTTAAATAAAGAACCCCATTATGTGTGTATGAACTATGCTTCTCCGTAACAGCGTGCGTAAAGTAAGTTTTTTTGATTGTGATTTCCATGCACAAGGTGCTTCTTTGTGGAATACCGTGCGTACGTAACGTATTTCAAAACGCTGTATCGTAATGACCTGACTTTACGCACGGTATGCCAAAAAGTAACGACTTACGTACGGAAGTCACGATCAAAAAAAGTTTACTTTAAGCTCACTGTTATAAAAAATAACGTTCGACATATGTGCGTAACTTTTTACGATCTAATACAATCAGGGGACCGTTATGACACTCTGGCACAATAATTTATTGTACTCGATACGTAAAAACTCACTTTACGCACTCACATCGAAAACTACTATATTAGTTCACTGTGTGTACGATGTCACTCGTTCACAAAAGCACATGTTGCATTTCCTTGTGATAATGTCTTATTGTCAGTTGAAGTCATTCTGTTGGCCTTGATAGGGCCAACGCGTTGCTCCTCCGTAGAAGTGCGTTGTTGTTACTCTACTTTGCTATACTCGTTCCACCATAAGAATTCGCGATCTCACCGCACGGCTTTCCATGGTCATGAAAGTACGCTGAAAGTGATCTGACGAACGTGTACTCAAACACATCTCTGCAAATGCCTCCGGTTAATTCTGTGCGAACCATTTGCACGTGCGAGGAAGAAAACATTCGACCAATGAGAGGGCCTGCATCCTGAGGGATTACAACGACTCACGAGCCATAGTTTTTCCTGATTTACTGTTGAACGACTTCATTAGCTTCGTTAGATGCGGAATTATGTTGTTATTAATTATGTTATTTATTAATGTTTAAGTGTAGAGAGATTGCTTTCATCTTTGGCCTTCTTCGATAAGTATCCTAAACTTATGGGTGCGATCTTGTATAGTGCGGTATTGAATTATCTCAAAATTTGAGTACTGCAACAAGGGGCATCGGTTATGTCTCTCCAATGGTTGTACGATGTAGGCATTACAGCGCTTCTGATTGCGGTTTCTGCGGTGTTAAAACATTAAATAATTACGTTCAAGTTCGGATGAATTGCCGAGAATTGGCTTACGAATAATCACAGGTAAAGAGCCGGTGTCTATTCTTCATGATAGTATACATAATATTGTGAAAGGTACTATTCCAACCGTACTTACTTTACTTATTTTACCTACAGGTACATCAACAATATGTTATACGAGGAAAGTAGGAGAATCTGTGATGACGAATCGGAAAAAAGAGGTAACCGAAACGTTGGAGGATATCGATAATCAACATTCAATTTATCACCTTACACGTAAGATATTAGGTAGCCAATTTGACCTCTACCTATTAACAAATATAAAACACAGATTATTCGGAGAGAAGAATCAGGACATGGTCGCAGCACACCGTGCACAAATTGTTCGTCCAAAAAATCAAAAATATTTTTCAAACTACTCTACGCTTTTCATTTATGAGGATTCGTGTCGTGATTTGTAATGTGAGAAAGAGAGTGTCCGGACTTCGCCATCGGTTGTCTTCCAGCGATACCGCGGAACTTGTGGAACAACGGATCGAATCTCACCAGGTTCGGAGGATGTTATGGCAAAAATATTACACAGCCTTCGTGGATATGATTGCATTTAAACAAGTTCGGCCTTTGGATTACATATTTGTCGTAAGCGTCTGATCTGGTGGCGTTATCCTGGTCCTTTCTGGCCAGAGGATCTAATCTGACTGCCTAATTCGTCGCTGATTTGCCTGTTCCGCTAATCCCTTCGTGAGTTCTCCTTTCTGTCTCTTTCCTTCCTCTATCTTTCCTGTTATTCTGATACTCACACAATGTAGATTGATGCCTATTAATACACGACCACTTTGCGATACTTGCATTGCAATACCCACTCTAGTGCTTGTTTCATGAACTCATTTTTCGTGCAGAGTAAAAATTAAATGATTAATTATGGGTAGAATGACGAATTGGTGAAAATAGAAGGCGTTTGTGCACTGGTTGGCATACTACTGTCGATATGTTTTGCATTTGCGATTACATTTAATTTATTGCACCCATATGTGATACGTCTGGTACACTTGGGGACAATGAATCTGAGACGACTAATTCTTTACACTAGACAGTTATGTTGGCAATACCGAGAAACCTACAGCGCCACAGATGGCCGAGCGCGAAACAAACTCAATCTCAATAAACATAACATAACCGATGAACGTCTAATATGACTTTAAAATACGTGTGAATCCGGCAAGTCATTATCCCCACGGTATTCTAAGGTTAGATGAATATGTATTACAATGTATTTCTTGTCCAGCACAATATTTATTTGTGTAATGAATGCGCATGAATAGGAGATTCTTGATAATTGTGCTACTCACGCGACTCAGAAAGTCCCAGTCTAGTGCTAGTTTAAGGGGGTAGTCTCCCATCTCAATGACTTTGTTATGAATTTTTTTTTTCATAGTAAAATTTGTGTAAAAATTCTAATTTTTTACACATAAAAAAGGAAGTTATATAGTAATACGGAAGATTTTTTTGTTCGTTTTTGATGGTTAATCTCGCTGGTATGCCCCACCCCTATTTCAATCTGGCTGACACGATACCTCAATTTTCAAGTATCTGTAAAAACAAAAAAAACTAAGGGATTATTAAAAAATTCACTTACTGCTATCACCTGAAATAAAGTGATTCGATTGAAAAAAAAAATGGCGGGCTATTGAAATATTCGACGGGTTTTTGCAACTTAAACTGTTGAAATAATGGATTAAATATTAATAAATAATTTTTGTGGTACTTCAAAGTCATTGCGGTGGGAGACTATCCCCTGCTGAATCCTGCCTCGCAGAAAGTGACGTTATAGCGAAAATAGATTCACATTTTACAACATTAGATTTGTTACTAATTCTTAGAGTGAATCAAATCTCGAACACAATTCTTTCAACATGATATTGATAATTTCAGATTGCTCAGGAATCCTCGCGAAGGTCACTACTTAACCTTAACCTAACGAATAGTCAACCTGTGAAATCACCGAACTTTGGAACCAACTGCTCTGCTAAATTACCATTGTTAATGAAGAGGAAGCGACATGCATGGGCTCTCTATCTCATGGTTAATACCAAATACTATCGACCTGACCTAACTTGAAGTTAGCCCTCTACTTCACTGACTGGAGCAAGCAAGAGAGAAATATCACTTTCTGTATTTCTGGTCGGGTCACGTGCGACGAGCACAATAGGAGCATTCACTCCAACGGGTTATATAATTCATTGCCTTTAGTCCATGTTTCATGACACTACGACTTCATGTGGCAGAATAATGGACCTTCAAGTTGGTCAGAGTGAAGCACGAACCACCGAAGGACCGTCGCACCCAACGCTGAGGTCCATAGTCCATGCGAGCAGAGTAAACTAGGTTGGCGTGCAGTGCGCACAGGGGCGTAGCCATTATAATATACCTATAGTCTTGTAAGAGCACTTTAACAGCTCCGTTATAGTTCAAACCTGTTAAGAGCATGAAGATGCTACCAGATACTATTAAAGAATTAATGAAATTCCCATACATCAAGCATTAGCATTCTTAATGATTTTATCTGTACGGGACGTTCCGGGCATGTTTTTTCATGCTTATAAACAGGTCATTAGAAATTTGGAAGCACGAAAATGTAATGTATTCCTTACACAACTTCTGCAACTCATCTACCTTTCAAAAATCACTAATTGTAATTTTGAAAATCAAAGAAACAACTAAAAAGTATTATGGTCTAGTTTATTCGTCTTGCTTTTGAAAAGTCTAGCTAGCGTAAGCACGTATCATGTAATCACAGGCGGACTAATCGGAGACTGATCAAGAGGGTGTATTTGAAACTAATAGTTGACTACACATGTCAACCATATGTCGCGACGGTCTGCTGGGTTATCAATTCACAGTTAATAGTACACAAGTCGACTGAAAATCGACGTGTCATGATCAAAACATAATGAAGCAAAATCTTGAAATATGTAAAAGGAATTACGAAATTTTTGAATCCAATTACATTTGCTACGACGTGCAATATAATATCTAATTTTTGTCTTGATGTTGTTTTGATCTTGCCGTTTCTGAGAAGATTCGTTGACAAATGGTTGGCACAGCTTTGACTTTTGGCTTATTGACATTCAGACGTTCCGGCAACTCTAAGTCAAATTATTATTCATCTGTCAATATTACGTCGACGTTGACTTGTGAAACGAAACTCGACATTTCGACAAGTATGCTACCTGAGAAGGCAGACTTTACTGGGAAGTGTATACAACTGAGAGTTGAATGGTACCAACGGACGAACCAATCATCCACCTACGATCAATTCGTGTGAATACTGTTATCTAAATGAAAGAGTTGAAGTAAGAATGAGAGTTAGAATTTCGGATAAAATAGAAAGATCAAAGAAAAAAAGGGCCACAATATCGAACACCGAAAGATACGAAGATATGTTTCGTAGCATATCAAAATGCAGAAAGTCAAAGTATAGAAGAGCGAACGACAAATGAATACCTCTCTGGATTGCGTGTAAAGCGTCGTTTACAAAATGAAATTACTTCCGAAACGAACAGACTTCTCGATCTGGTGTCGATTTATCGCATGTCGCGTTTCGCAACATATCGCTGAGCCACTGCATGCCTAGATGATGCTGCGAAGGGCCGTCGTGTGATGTACAAATGCGCCCTCCCGTCACCGACGACTCATCGGCTTGATGCTGAACTACCCTTCGACCTACTTTCTCGACGACGAACTACCGTAATTGTTCCGAAAGGCTTACCGCAGTAACCCGGTAGACGCAACATGATGGCAAACCGACTGGTGAAGGACGACGTATTCTGGAAAGGGCCATCCGAGCATCTACAGACACTGAGCGCGAGACTTCCCATGTTTAGTGACCGCTGCGCTGGCGCGACCTGCGAAGAACCGGACGTACAGTAAGTTGGATTCTGCCACGTTCCATATCCCTCGAAATTTTACGACCCACGGTGTTGGATGAGCACCGTTCGCACTACTGGCCTTGCGCGTGCGCTGCAGAGTCTTTTTTATTTGCTGCTCAACCTGAACACTGATCTATAATACAACTGGAACGCTCACTGCATGGTTCGGTATATGGCTGGCTTTCAGCCAAGAGAAATAGCTCGGCGGTGACGTGCTATCTCTCTCACCCAGGTACAGTATTTCAAAAAGCTTATACACTCCTTTCGCACGCGTTTACTCTGTGTTTGTATAAGGATATACGTAATCTACCTATACGCACATTTGCATTAGCTCAATTAATCGCACTTTATAGTACTCATGTCTCAATTATGTGAGAATTCTATTTTAGTAATATTTAAGAAGTGGTAGTTTGATTCGTTTTTAAATGTATCCAACGTGCTTGTTTTATAGTTCAGTCGTTAAGTGGGTGACATCAAGTTTGTTTACAAGCTCTATGGTTTCTATGTGGTTGCTATTGATATAACATTTTTGCTTTGACTGTCCCACGCATGCGCAGTAGCTAGTAAAAAGAGACAGCAACTCACCACCGAGCTATCTCTCTCGGCAGAACCCCCACCAGTGCAGTGAACATTCCACTCGTATCATAATTCAGCGGGCCTGAGGCGCGCGATCGGTAACGCTAACGGTGCTCATCTAACACCGTGGGTCGTAAAATTTCTAAGGATATCGAACGTATCAGAATCTATCTGAGTTACACAAGTCCACAAGGAGTACAAGCAGCGAAATGTTGAAGGATCTTCCCACGAGCGTACCGCACCTCACTCCTCAGGTGAAACAATACCACACCCACGGTCTTAGACACACGTCTGTCAACTCCAGTGGAAGGGGTAGGTCGCTAATTGAGGATACGTTGATAGTTCACTAGTCACCACCAGGTTCATTGCGATCATCATACCTTCGGTAGCGCGGGCAGGTTCGGGCGGGGAGTACAGACAAAGACAGCACTGCTTCAGACGGCCATGCTTCTATCTCTCTGTCTTTGGCCCACCAGTGTGGGTTTAAATCAGTATTGCGGTTATGTATATAATAGTATTAAAACCGCAACGATAACTAGTGTCCGTGATAGAACCGAAATTTGCCCTTGCTAAACGACGCGCATAATCGTGGCTCCCAGAATTGTAGTTTCCAGACCCGTTTGTAAGACCTTACCTTACCTCTCTCACGTGAGAAAGCACTGCACAATAGTAGACCTGGCTACATGACACGTGATACACCGAACCAATCAGAGCCTGACGAAAGAGGACCATGTGACGCAACGATAAATTCAACGAGATCGCCAGGGTTACCGATCAACTCGGCTTACTTTGCTGTCAACCATCTAACGTGTCACACGAGTCGTGATATCGCTTCGACTCCTTTCTCATTCCATTCTATTATCTGTATCGTCAAGTATTTTTCTTTTCTACTTTTGTTAGCGCAATATTATAACCACCGCAATCCCTTTTTCTTCTAATATGACGTATAGTTTATCTACTTCCTTGTATAATGCCACGAATTTACTTGAATTTGATATCTGTTCGATGTATTAAATTTACATCCTGTCTCTCTTTCTTCGTAGCTATGACTTGACACGAGCCAAGAGCTCACGCAGATTCAAATCTCCTTTACCGCAAGTCATCCCGTGACTGGCTAACTTGTTTTTACCTGTTGCAAAGTCTCAAATATCTTTGGGCCTCAGGTGCTATGCATATATTTAATGATTAAAGAGGGAATTGTCTATTCCGGCTTTCTTCAACTCATATCGCCATTTCTTTATATATTATCGCATCTTCTGTACCTAATATTGTAATCCTTTCTTGGTCTGACTAAAATATTTTCACTCCAGTCTCAATTATCTTCATCGTAATAAGTGAGTCGGTCATTTTGCTTGGAACATCGAAACCCTAAATATCGCAATTGTTAACTGTATAATTAATCTAGTTTACCTTAATGGTAACTTTACCTCAGGAAATAACATCATTATTTTTGCATCGTTAATTCTCGGTATATCAAGTAAACCAAGTTTGCAGGTAGTAAAAAAAACTCAATCCCTACTCCAAAAATATGGCAATCTAGATATCTACGTATTGTTTAACGATTGAAACAATTATTTAAATGTGGAGTAAAATCCGTCACTCATTATTTGAATTACTTCCAAGTTCAAGTATCGCATTTAAATCATTGTTACTTTTTTGTAAATACCTGTTAATGCTAATACATTCTCGCAATAATCTTTAAAAACTTAGGACCTAATAAGACTATCTTAATTAACCACCTTACCATGCCTGATATTTAGTGTAACTTGTACTGCCAGATTATTCTTTGTAGAGTCCTATAGTTATGTTTGTTCCATTGATAATTATAGAGACCAAATGCCGCAAATTAGGAATCCACCTATTTCGTGCTTACCTTGTTAGCACTTTCTTTGCTTGACTGTAAATTGTTAATGCATGTTAGCCTATCTATACCTGATTATTGTTAACACGTCTGATCTATTATTAATTTTAAGTAATAGTAATGCACACACCACACCAATACCTATTTTATCGCTTATCACTAAATTATCTATCTCGCTGATCTGTTTTAAGTCTCGTTTCTCTGGATATATCTAATTTTCTCGCACTTTTGTCAATACACTTGATACTCTTACCGCACTACCTGCTTTTCTTTGTGTTTTCTATTTACTTTCACCACGCCCCTTTGCTGTACCTTTTCCATACAGAACTAGCTGTGCAAAACCATCGCAAAGTCTGATATAATTTCCTTTACTTTTAGATTCCTATCAAAATTATCTCTTCACTTGTCAAGATCGGTAACCTGCGCCGTAGGGTAACGAATTGATAGCCCTCGACTATTTGATCTTTAAATATTTTGACAGAAATATTCGTTACACTATATATCTACTTTGCATGCGTGTACCTGATCAAAAAACATACCAATCTGGCCATCTTAAATAAAATAAGAGGTCGCAGGAAGCAATCTTTCTTCTTGGCTGGTGTCTCGGCATCCACTGCAGTTGGACTATATCGCTCGTATATCTCTTGATACCAAAGAACTTTTGGATCTTGTGAACTTCAACAAACCCCGTCGCACGGTAGTTGCTCGTGCCGAGCTCAGCACAGCCAATTTAAGAGCTGTCGGTCAGGTGAAAAATTGCCCAGCACGAGGTTCCAACCAACCCATGGCATGCTGTATCGTTCTACCACAGCCACACCCATACATACCTATAGATTGTACCTGCATGCATTTAAAGCTAACGCCTACCACATGGAGACTGTATAAATGGGTACCTGTATCTCCGTTCGCATATATACATACATACCAAGGTGAGCACAATTTCTCCTGACCCAATTAAATCCAGATGAAAAACCCTAAAAAAAATTCATTGAATTTCTTTTTCCAAATATGTTTCCAAATATAGAATACACTGTAGAACCTTTCGTGTCAGCTCTCATCTATCACATTTTTATTGAGTAAGTATTATATATTAGTGCTGTACGATTAGCGGCATAGCCATTCAAGACGTTAACTGTTTAACCGGCCAAGACGGCGAACCTGATTAATCGGCCATTGGTTAAACCGGTTGATAGTTAAACGTTCAATCAATTATTGGTTAAATCGATGGAATAAGTAATTTGTTCAAAAATTTATTGATCAGCATTTTTGATGCGGTAATTGTAGTATTCGCTTGGGTTCATTATTTCAGTAAGGAAGGAAATTTTTCACTAGTAAAATTTGCAACGTGGTTACAAGTCGTTTTTGAATCCCTGGTCTTCAATTAATCATGGACTTAATTGTGTTCAGTAAGATCGTGACGAATAAACCATATATTAAATATGAGGCAGTTGACCTCTCGGATTGAGCCCGCGATTTTTTATATGATTGTTATCACTTAGAAAGGCTCTCGGTTTTTTTTAGATTTGTTTGACTCGATTTGAATTTTCCTAAATTTTCTAAAACGGTTTTATTAATTGACATGATTACAAATCTGAAAAATCATGTGTCAGATATCAAGATTTTTAAACTTAGAGGCAGAGTAGGGAGATTTTTCCTTCTTTCTATTTTCAAGCTTATTCCGAAAAAACAACTTTCTTCCGGTAATTTGAAAAATTTTCAAAAATCTGGTATGACGTATGAAAATGTTTCAGCAACCATCCATAGTAAAATGATTCCCACTTCTAATTTTTGAACGTGTTTTTTTCGGAATAAACTTGAAAACATTAAGACGGAAAAATATCCTCACTCCGACTATAAGCTTGAGGATTTTGATACCTAACACACAACTGTTCAGAATTTTTTCAGATTTTTAAATTGTATCAATCAACAAAATTGTTTTTAAGGGTTGTAGAAAATTAAAATCGTAACAAAAAATAAATAAAACAGAAAGTAAGTGGCTTTCAAAGTGAGAACAATCATATATAAAATCGCAGGCCGAATCCGAGAGGTCAAGGTTTAGACCTAGGTCGAAATGGTAAGGACTGCCCCATACGTATTTCCATCCCTACTGAAATAATGAACCCAACTAAATACTGCAATTACCGGATCAAAAATGTTGATCAATTAATTTTTGAACGAATTAATTATTCCACCGTTTTAACCAATAACCGTTTAATCGTTTAACTATTAACCGATTAACCATTTATCCGGTTAAACCATTAGCTGATTAACTAGGTTAACCGTCTTGGCCGATTAAGTCAGTTAATTCGTAAATAAACAATGTCGCTCGCAAAATAGTTTTTTTTTTCACTCTTACACTCGCAAATATTATAGTCTAAGAGCTGGTGAGCTTTTTAGTTACGTCATTTCATAATCAAAATTTTCCATCTTATCGTACTCTGTTAACATAGCTGATAATTGATTCGGAAGTCTGCCTGGCTTCCAGTACTGGAGAACGCGGTGGGAGGGGCGCAGAAGGTTAAAAAAATCAATTGAATATTTTATTAGTACAGAGTACGATAAGATGGAAAATTTTGTTTATGAAATGACGTAACTAAAAAGCTCACCAGCTCTCCGTCTATTAGTGTTTGATGTAAGAAAGGTCCTCCCGACAGATGAGTTTGCTAGCTCAAGTCTAACAGGTCACAGTTCAAATTTTTATTCCGCATTCATTTATCATTGGACAATTTTCCTTTTCGTTCAAAATAAAATACTCGTAAACTGTTCAATATCTTTTAAATTCATGCATAGATCCTGGAAGCTGATTTTTTAAGTTTTGCAAATCTCTATAACAAAGCATACTTATCATCATTCGGGCACACATTACAGTCATCTGAAAAGTACCGATTGTTACCAAAAAAGAGAAATTCCATAGTGTTTGAACTATTGGTTTTTCTCTATATGATTGTTACACTAACGTTGAAAACATCAATCTCATGAACATATTGCCATTGAATAAAAATAAAGAATACAATCTTATATCGTTGTATGTTTCAATGTAAATTTCACCGCATGAAGGATTCCCATTCCTATTCCTGTGAAAAGTGACGCTGAAAACAATTACAGTAATAATACAGATGTAATATACTAATTAGAAACACTGATTGTGCAACTCTGCGCAAATGCATCTAGCATGCAGGGTATCTCGAAAGTTCCGAGACAGCTGAATAACTTCAAAACTTCGAGTCGTAAAAAAAATGTTGGGTACCATGGTTACAGGGATGTTCCCTAGCTATCTAGTCATGAACTTGAACTTCATCTTGACAACGACCTTCACGGTTATTTGAAGATCAAGCTGATTTTTTAAACAGGACACCATGCTTTTGATACCTGAAAAAAAGCGGAAAATTCATTGATCGCAAATTACACTGGGCACTTCAGATTTTGACCTACGTATATAATCTCAAGGTCCAACGCTCAGTTTAGACTGAGGAAGAGCAAATCCTTAAAAATTTGCTTTCTGGGACATAATGTTGCTCAAAAAAGCTTTAGAAGTCAGAGGCATACACTCAACGGTAAAGGTGACCTTGAATTGAAGGTCAAGTCAAGATCATTTCAGGGTCAACTTGAGAATTTTAAACGTAAACACCGGAACCACTCTAGTCACCCGTTTTAGCATCATTTCCACTATGGAAGTGTATTTGAGCATAATCAGAAAGTAAGAATTCTCACGAGACTTTCCATCCCTTGATGTTCTGTTCCAAGTTGTGGGAGCACAGTGTTAGATCTGATTAAATAATCTCATTCCTGTTAGCAATATGGAAAGTAGGTTTGTTTCTTCTAATGAGGAAGGTTATTATTATGTTCAACAAATACTCCAAAAGAGCCCTACCCCCCTCGTTTGTTTCCGCACTGTCCCTTACTGTGTGTTGAGCATTAGCTACGCATCCAACCAAGAGTGGCTACGCTCTCTTCCTGCAGTTTTCGACTAGCCTTCCGACTTCTCCTGTTAGGGCACCTCTATCGTGTGAAAAGTACGCCGAGTCTACTTTCAAACTACTAGGTTTTGCTCCCTATTTTTCAACCACGCGTTGGTAACTATTGCACTAAGATTTGTTGTACAGAACAATGTAAGGGGGGTGGCTGCTTTAATGCCCTTTAATCTACTTACAAGCTCTTGGCCTCTCTGCATTGGTGCCTTAACCATCAGAGCATTTTTAAGGATTTTCACGTCCTTGGTCTGAGCTGTGTGTTCGACTTTGAGAATACCTTCAGTGATAAAAAATTTCAGTATCCAATGTCATATCCAACCATGGAATTTTCCGCTCTTTTCATTCCTGGTGCCAAAAACATGTGGTCCCGTTTGAGCAACGTCGACCTGGCCTCAAATTGACTTCGAATGTCATTTCCAAGGTCCGTGATCACGACTGGATAACCAGGGGAAAATCCCAGAACCTTAGTATATAGCATCTCTTCTACGAGTCGAATTTTTCACATTATTCATCCGTTCCGAAGCTTTTGCACACCCTGCATAAGTTTACAGACATAGCAAACGTGCTTATAGTGGCTACAAAAAGCATTAGGTGAATTATTGATTAACAGGTTGCCAAGATAGACCTAGGAAATAGGGGAAACCTGAAAATATGTGGAATTTTTTCTTAACAGAAACACAGTCCAACCGGAATATAAGAGGGTTCTTCCTGAGAGTCATGTATTTTGTAATCAATAAAAATAGAAGTCACGAACGTATGCATGAAGAATAAATAATTCATCACTAAGGTGATGGCATTATATTGATTGTAAACATTTAGAGCCCAAAATATTGAGGCTAGGGAATCGCATCCCAGGACTCTGTTGTTGCTTTCGATACTCGGACCTAGTATTGAAATCTAAGCCTAGGAACATTTTACGTATATTTGTGCATTCCGGACAATATAAAATATAAATTGCTTCATGTCTCTGTAATTGGAGAGGGTTAGTTGACGCAAAGTCACGCCCCTTCAGATAATCACTAATGATCTCTATTGAGGTCTTTACATGTTTTTTTGAAATTCTTTGCAATTGTCAATATCCCCTTCGGATCAGTACTACACTCTGACATGATCACCTTGTGAAGATGAAGTTAGTACCATTACTAACTTCTTCAAAGTCATTTTGAAACTGCATTTATCATTAGGTGATTGAACATGTAAAATTCATACTTTCCGTTTGATTTGTGCATTCGCTTCAACAAGAAAATGATCTAGTTCGAAGGAAATTCGGCAGCCGCTAATGCGACGTTTTACGCGGCTGTAGAACGAAGAATTTGAAATATCGCATTAAGGGCCCCGTAGTTTTTTTTCGTAATAGCATTGGCAAATACAATGTGTCCTTAGACCATTGCTATAAATTCAAGATTTTCAAATGTCGACTGGACTTAGAAGAAAATAACTCAAAATATCCCAAAATCGAATGTTATCCAAATGAAAAATGAAACAGTCTTTTATATATACAAATACCATTTGTACCTAACTAAAATACCGAATTTTTTGCATTATTGCACGAATTTTCGATCATTCACTGGTATATGGATGTAGGTTTGTTGCCAGAAATAAATTTGATTGGCCTGCAGTTTCACGCAGAATGTTTTATTATGGATGTTCTTGGATTCGTCTCCTTTACACCTTCCAACTATACGTTCCTTTTCTCAGTCCTCCGCCAGAAAATACCTCGCTCCACAGTCTCTCTCGGATGCGTACACTGCTATTTCACTAAACGCAATCTTCTAGGTATATGGCGCCTATTTGGCGCGTAATTCAAATTTATCTAACATATTCATGTGAAGCCGACTTGAGTGGTCGCTCGGTAAAACTCTCCCAATCTCATCTTAAGAGCCGTCATAGTCCAAATGTGAGTATTTCGGCGCGGTGTAACTGGAGCGTGCCATTCTTGAATTATTTGCTAAAATGACATTTTTTTTAGTCGAACGCTAACTCGGAAATGGATGGACCAATTTAGCTAAAATGTAGTCCATTGGTTTGTCTTCGTTCTACTTAAAGCCGATCCAATTTTTAGCGCAATCGTCAAAACCATCCTTAAGTTGTTTGCGGCAATGAAAATGTTTTGTTGAACATTTTTACTTTCGCAAATCACGAGAGTAGTGGGAAGTTCTAAGACTGCCCTAGATCAGTCGATTGATCTTGCTTGGTTTTGATCTGCATACATACTTTATTTTTGGATAGTGCAATATCCATTCTGTTTATAAGACATTCTCCGTCAAAACATACAGGCATAATGATTCTAATTTTTGATTTGATCAAAATTTTGATGGGTGATTGCAGTTCATGAGAGAAGTTGTCACAATTTTTCGTTCATGTGTTCTTAAAATATGAAATTTTTAATTCTTTTTTTAAAATTCACAACTTTCTGAAACACTGATCAAGTGCGGTGTTTTTTTATTTTTTTTTTTAAATTTTTCTTTTTGCTATACTAGAAGAAAAAAAAAAAACCAAAACGTGACTGTTATCAATTGCTGTATGATTTTTTAATTTAAAGGTCAAACTTCACAATTCGAGAGGTTGTACAATTTTTTTTTTTTTTTCTGATTCACATGAAAATCATTCTATTTTTTATAAATTATGCCGTTGGATTTATCGTAGGGTCACCCTATTTTTTTATTTTTTTTATTTGCAATATGAAACTTTGTTCTGAAGAATAAGGCTTCCGTATCAAAGCAATCAGAATGATTTTGTTAAATTTTGACTCCCTCTAGAGCTCGTTCATTTGATTTTACTGTTTTGAAGACCGGGGACTATTTTTCATAAAATTTTGGCGAGTAGAATCCTGCTGTCAATATCTAAATAATCTGCCCATTTTCCGATGTTTTTTCTACTGGGAAAGCATACAATTTGTCAGATTTCTTTTTTTTTTTACAAATTATTTTTTACACATTATTTCTTGTAAATTTTCGGTTTCACCCCTATTTGTTGCTTATTTTAATTACATTTATGTCGCGTACATCTTTACGTAGTATTGTTTTGTTTTACCCTTGACCTTGGTTGTTTCGCTTTTACCTGAGTGGAGTTTTTCTCTCCCATTCTTCGCATATCCATCTATTTTGTTGAAATCTTTGAACATTTTATTTCGTATTGTATGTTCACCTTTTTTTCAATTTTGTAAACCATATTTTTTGTAAGAGTATATTATGTAAACAGTTCCGCGCTATTAGTTTGTCTTTCAGACATCATCGTCTCATGGACAGAAAATGCCATGAAAAATGAAAAAAAGTTATTTTTGTCTTAACATTTTTCAAACGTTGGTTATGTAATCAACGATTTGAGTTCGTCTCGTATTTGAGTTTTGAATTTATTCACAGTAACTTATAATTTATCTACGGTATGTGTGCATGACAAAAATCATAATGGCTCTTATCAACAATTCCTGTACACATATGCTTTAGAATTTTTCAACGCATATTACATTAGGAACTACTTATTCCTCAAAACAAACAGTTATAACTATTTTGAAACCGACACAGCTGCGGTTAGCTCTACATAACCTATGTATGTAGGTACTAGGTACCATTGTTTCTAGTACAATGCCCCTTGTTCAGCGATTATTGAATTAGCAATTGGTATTCTTCATTATCGGTAACATGGCCTACGAATTTCTATCGATAACGCTCAACGTGTGAAACAATAATTCCTCAGCTCACCTTTTTCTGTTTCTGTTCGCAAATCTAACAGACGATGCGATAACGTTCTCAATACACAATAACCATCTACGACCATCTCGACTATTATTCCGCTCACTTATATTATGGTTTTAATCAATGGCATAATTGTTTTATTCAATAAAGGAATCTGTTTCAACTTAGCTATGCCAATTTAATTTTATCGTCCAATTTCACTCGCAACTCTTGTTTGAAAGAGACTCATTCAATATAATACAAGTATAAGTAAAATATTAATTATAGCTAAAAATTGGAAACTCATTTCACCGAATGAAATTTTATCGGTACCGAATACTTCAGGTGCATTGACATCAGCTTTTTTGCCAATTTGATTAATCAATCAACGTATTTCAGTTAACTATTCGGGGCATACGGAAAGAATTACAAGAGCTCAACTTTATCTATCTCAAAGATCAGAATTTCTTTCACAAGCACGAATACCTACAATAGTAATTAGTCGGGGGACTGTACGACAATCGATAATTATCAAGTGGGACAAATTTCCGCGTGTAATCGTAGTGTTCAATAGATCGTATCACAAAATCATTTTCATCGCTCACGCAGTGACCGCAAGCCACGAACCCTGCCCACCACCCATTCACCTAACTAAACGGCCCGTTGTGGACAAGAGCGTTGCGAATGCACCTCCTTCACCGTCAGCAAACAGGTCTGAATTCCTAACGCGATACCGGCTGCTGTTACCGACCTAACTGGAGGCGAAGGTATTACCAACATCTGATATATCATATTCATTATCACAGTGAAGACAAACTGAAACAGTAATATGACGTGGGTGTAACAAGTAATACGACACGGGTTACCGTAGATGAATGTACTTTAAAAAGTTAACATAAAGTTACAGGGGCGTCACGAGTAATATAGCACACCGTAAAAAATTTCAAGGGTAAATTTACCAAATGGACCGTGCTATGACCCATCCAGGCTACCGAGAAATGCCTACCCATAAAATTGTCATTTTACTATTTTGTGAGTGGAAAATTGAAAATATCAAACAATTTGTAAAAATATCTTCCACGTGCATAAAGTCGGTTTCATAACCCGTGTGAGTGTGAATTTCGCTGTCGTTATTGAAAGTACAAAATAAGATTAATAACTGTTAATTAATTAGGAATTATCTTACTCTATTGGCTTAGGTTAGTGTAGAGTTTTATCAACTATTTACTTACAATAAAATTTGCTTTACAATTCAACGCCGGTTAATGTTAATACAGTTTTATTTCACTGATGCAATGTTAGAAGGAGGAGTTGAACCAGGAACTTTTAATTGCCATTCTAACCACTACGCTACCCTATGCTTTGAAATGACAGGATTTTTAAATTTAATTTATTTAGTTAAATTTGATTGAATGATTTAATTTCGACACTAAAAAACTAACGATCACAGTGCTGACAGGTTAGAAAAAAAGTGTTTGACAATTGTATCAGTAAACTAAACAGTGTGCTGTAAATTATTCGCCACGAATAGCATAAATTCACCCATATGGGTGAGTTTAGAGAACAAGAACACTAAATTAGTAAATTTACTATCAAGCACCAAAACTTATCCGCGTGTATGCTAAATTGGGGGTGGTAAAGAAAATCGATTTGCAATACCATAATGTAAAACTACCACACCATTCAATTGATAAATTTTCGCTTATTATTTACAGTGAATGTTACTTATCCGCGAGCAACTATTTCGTCATGTCTCACGGATACGAGGATTACATCACCGATAAATGATGTAACAAAGGTTATATTTCAGTGATACACCAAACTCTCGATTGCACATCCCCCCACCGTAAATATCAACAGACTTATCAATATAATGTGAATACTGAAAGATGTGGAAGAGAAATAAAAAGAAGATGACAAAAGGAACATAGACGATGCAATACTATATTTGTATAGAGTAAGAAATTATACAAAAAGGAAAAACTAAGACTAAGCCTAAGATATTCCTCGATCGATCACGGAGAGTAACGATGCGGATTTACACATGGAGACAGTGATTCTGGCACGGCTAATTTTACAGCCGAGTCGACTACCTTGCCAATGGAATCTACCCGCAGCGCCACCGCCGATTGTAGGCCACTGCCGCAAGCTCAATCTTCGTAAACATGACAGAACCGAGAACAATACAAAATTAAATGGATTCGCGGCCGGCCGGCGGTGACGCTGCAGGCAGAATCCATTGCCAACGTAATCAACTCAGCCGAAGAATTAACCGTGCCAGAATCACTGTCTCCACGTGTACATACATGAATATCCACGTGCTGTAGAGCGACATTAACTACCAAACAATATCAATATACCGGATCAACTGCGGAATTATGTTACATCGGTGACAACTCGATTTTTGTCTTTTGAATGAGTAATTTCGCATCCTGTATACGCCAATTTCTAATTACATTTACGTATAAATCCGATATCAACATCATCGTTGACGCGCCAAACGAAAAAAAGAACCCCGAACCTCCAAAGATCCCATATTATTCAAATTAAATAATTAAATAATTAAATAATTCGAAGGCTTTACGGGAGAACTTGAAAATGAAATAGTAGTTGAGATTTCGATAAAATTTTTTGTACCTTATTTCGAGATGTTTTAGCTCGGAGAAGCAACAAAATTCGTTGAGGGCGGCTCTCCATAAACTACGTAGCATTATTTTGAACACTTTATATTAAATATTTCCCAGGTCCCCCTCCCCCTCCAGAAAGGCAGTAGTTTATGGAAAAGAATGTCATCAAAAAATTTATAAACAAGTAGTTTTTTTTTTTAATTTTTATTATTCTAAGACATTCGACGGTACAAATGACGCGACGAACCACGCAGGCAAACCATCGTTGACAGGAAATAGTGCATTATACAACATGGGAATAAAGTCAAAGATAATTCCCGCGGGTGGGACGGTGTCACCTCTATAATTATGGAGTACAATAAAAATAATAAACTGGCATTTGTTCCATATTAGCAACATCAACAATTCACATGCTAATCGATTGATATTACCACAATTGAATTCCGAAACTGCACTGATATTTTTGTTTTTTTGATAAAAAATTATTATAACGGATGAACAAAACGAATCAAAGTACTTTTGTATACAAAATCATTGAAATTTTACCTTTCATGCCATGTGTAAGTGTGATTATTTCATTAATCTGAAAAGTAGAATATTATTCAAAGTTCATAATAATACAGAAAAAAAAATAGTCGAAAATTGGAAAAAAGAATGAATACCAGAAAAACTTTTCTCCCGCTTATCAGTTAAAAAAAAAAATGAACATTATCGTTGAGTCGGGAATAAAGAATTGTTCCTCAGCTTTTTCGTAATCAAGTTGAGTTTCAAGTGTATTTATTATGAAGGCACGTTATTGAAACTCGTGACTGCGAAAAAGATAATATTCCTCGTGGAAAAATGAATTGGAATGCATCAGTTAACGAACAACGTATCGTAGACCAAGTCCCCCCCCCCCCCTCTCCGTGTAGCTGAGCGTAGCCTTTTATCGTACCCCTCCCCCCCCCCCCCCGCCTGACCTCTAAAACCAATCACGTGGTTTATGAACAGCCCCTAATGTCCCTACAGCATACGCGTGTGTTTGCTATGAAAGCGATTGATTCGATACTCCGAGTTGTAGGAAAATGTCTTACAAACTTAAATTAATATTGACAATAAAATATAAAGTAAAACTTTCGGTGGAAATATGTTACCAAGCTCTTGATATTTCCCCAACTATCGGTTACCAACCAGCTCTCAAACACTGTGAATCTTCTAAAAATTTAGGGTATGAGCTTCTGTTGGCAATTTATATTTTCCACAATTTTCTCACAATTTTTCATTCGATCAGATTGAGAAAGTCAAGACGTATTTAGCCGATTTAGTGGAAATGTGTCACCTGAGAGATCATGCGGTCGAACATTCTATGGCTTGAAAAATAAATCTTCTTGACAATATAACCTCCTGTATGGCCTATGTAGTAGTACTTCAGTCGAGGAAAACAGTTTTATTGTTAATCCAGAAAATTAATATCCTGATCGTGTTCATATTTTCAAGTGAGAAAACTTAGTGCCTTGGAAATAACTTGTACTGTAATAAAAGTAAATTCTAACCTTACTCTACGCGGGTAATTGTGCAAAAATATCAGCAGCCTCAAAATGTAAGTTTAATATTCTGCAGATATTTCCAATATTTAGTGTAAATTAAATAATCATCTAGGATAATATACTTGACTACTACTATTAAAGCGTCACTAACGAGTTGAAACGTTTACCACCGGTTTTCTATATGGAATTCCGAACTCGTACATCTTTATTCTATGCAACATTAGCGTTGAAATATGAAGATAGGTATGCAAGTCGTGATGATTGACTGCCTTGAATCATTCCGAAATCATGATCAGAGGTGCCTTGTCACGGACTGTTTTACCGACGGATGGATTCACGCACCGAGTTCTCTGTCGGACATTGTGAAAACTGCAGATTATTATGATTTCCGAACAAGCTGCAATCACCAATTATCACAAATTGCCGATTCTCTTAATTGAATATTATTGTTGTTTCATAAAGAAAAGAGGTTTTTAGACTACTGAGTTCGGAATTTTATATGTATTATCGCTATTAAACGTTTTACGAGTTTACTGAAGTGTAGACTTCGACAAGTGTAAAAAAAAAATCACACATCTAATATACACATTACGATACACAAAAAGTAAAACGGTGTCAATTTCAGTGAATTTTGCTTGTTAGTTCGAATCTATGCTTCATAAATAATCGAATACCAAAAGTAAAAAAAAAGAAATAAATAAAGAAAATAATTTCGGTGTTCGATATAAACCAACTATCTATGGCATCCCCCTTAGAATACAGGTTATAAAGAGCGCAATTAGTCATAAAAAATTAACGGGTAATTATATCGCGGCACGAATTTGCATGTATTTATATAACGGTACATTTAATTACATCTGCGAGTATGAATACCGGATAGAGTTCACGTTTGCGTTTCAAGTCTCGATGCATAAATAGTCCAGTCAAGATAGGCAAAAAATCGACCTCCCTTTGCATTAATTCCGTTTTCGTTTTTTCTTGGTTCAATCGTTGGGGGGGGTCACTGGGACTCCTCAAACCAAAAGTCGACCAAATCGGCCCCTTGCTATCGCCGCCATCTTGAATTTTATGAAATTTTCATCAATAACTCGGCCATTTTCAATTTTAACGAAAAATGGTAAAGACAAAAGCTGTAGGAAATTCAATTTCCTACAGCTTTTGTCAATTGAATTGAGTCAAAAATAAACAAGATAATACAATAGTTTTACTTCGCCGCTATTTTCAGGATTAATTCGAGAAATATCCATTTTTTGAAAAAAAACGCAAGAACCAAAGTTGTAGGAAATTGAATTTCCTACAACTTTTGTCTTTAACATTTTTCGTTAAAATTGAAAATGGCAGAGTTATTCAAGAAAAACCATTTTTCATAAAATTCAAGATGGCGGCGATAGCAAGGGGCCGATTTGGTCGACTTTTGAATTGAGGACTCCCAGTGACCCCCCCCCCCCCCACGATTGAACCAAAAAAAAAATAAAAACTGAATTAATGCAAAGTGAAAACCTATCTTGACTGGACTAAAAGGCGAGCGATGGAGCGAGCGAGTGAGATAACCGAATGTCGCGGTGAGACCGGATCGATAGCACACCGCGTCGTACGCCTCGCAGCTACAACCCTTCTCATTCTCATTCGTCCTTTAGTTCTTCACCTTATCGCCGCCGCGGCGTCACCTCCTCCTTTTCTGCGTCTTCTGTTCGTCTTATTCTTCTTCTCTCACACGTTGTTGTCCTGCTTTTTTATCCTCCCCGATTCCCACTCTTTCTCTATGCCTTTCAAACAGATTCGACGCGCTCGCCTTTGCGACGCAGCGGCAGGGTAACAGCCTCAGGATCGTAAGAACAGAGGCGCCCAGCACTGATTTTGACCCATTCGCCTTTTTGTACACTGTAGTTTACGATCTTGATTTTTGTTTTTTTACGAATTTCTCTAGATATATCGCATATTAAATGAATGTCAATTATACATGTCCGGCCAAAAGTTTGGATACACCAGTCTTTTATTTATACAGTACGAATTTCTTGCCAAACTAAAGGTCAGTTGGCGGACTCAAAAATAGAGATAATCGAATTTGTCTATCAGCGTTTTAAAGAGGACAAATTTACCTTTGTTTTTCTTGTTTTAGAATGTTCCCTACGATTTTTTTTTTTTTTTTTTATTTTTTGCCCTGGCAGGTACTTTTGAACATGGTCGTTTTTCGCTTATTTTTTTAGCGACCGAAAATTAACCCCACAGCTTAAGAAAAATTTTTTTCCTCAATTTTGTCTATGGTAAACTTGAAAAGGATATCAAAACCTACATTTTCGGTTTTTAGAAAACTTTGTACAATCTTTTTGTTCGTACTGGAGTAGCTAGATTTTTTCAGAATTGATTCAAAACGACGTAGCGGAGCCAAAAAATTTTTTGTTTACAATTTTTTGAAAAAGGTATATGAAGGTAAATTTGTGCTCTTTGAAACGCAGCTTGAGAAATTTTATTATCTTTATTTTTGTGTCTATCGCGGAAAGAAATTTCCACTAGTTTATTCAAACGTTTAGGCGGCAGTGTATGAAGTGTTTCTTTACTCAAATAACGATATTTTAAGTCAATATGTTCATTTTAAAGTGATCGGGTTAGGGGGAAAAAGAATGTCGAAATACAGAATGACAAAATATAGAAAGGTCAAAACATAGAACGGCGAAATTGAGAATCTGTATACAATTCTATAGTTCGGTATTCTATGTTCTGATCTAACTATTCTTTTATTTTACTTTTCTATACTTATACTTTCATAATTTTTAAATTCTATAAATTACGCTTTCACTTTTCTAAAAACTCGATATTTATTTTCATATTTCTATATTATTACCTTCATAGAAAAAATCCTCACGGAAAATGACCTCTTAATCAAATTTCAAAAGGTTGTTCTCCGAATTCTACGTTTTCCTATTATAACACGGGCACAGCGTCATTTGAAAAAAAATTTTTAGATTTCATGCTGGAGGAATTTCGAGCGAAATCCGTACCGCAAACGGTGTAAAAGTTATAAGCCTCGGCTCACAAATGAATTTTAATTAAAAATTCATGTTCAAACGTCCTTAGCGGCTAAACTATGGACTTGACAATAAAACATCAAATGACACTTTCGTACAGAATTTAATTAAAAGTATGCTCCGAGGTTCAAGTCCGCGCGTATCATCAAACGCGGCTAAGTGGCGACAATTTAAGAAATATTACATCTTTCCCATGTTATGTTATGATCTTTCAAAATTGGACTCAAGAGATATCCTCGCGTGAATTTTCTTTTTTATATTAATTAATAGATCATCGCTTAAAGCACATTAGTGAATTGAACAATGACGAAGTACCTTATGCCGAATCCCTTATGCGTTCCTTTTTTTTTTTTTACTATCCATAAGTTTCTCAGGTGGGGGGCGAATAAAAATTGAGCTTTACAAAGACACACCCGAGTGTACGATCTAATACGATGAATTCTATAGCAAATACCCAAAAGCACGCTTGTCGAGATGCCAATTATCATTTTTGAATATCTAAAAAAACATTGACGCATAATTATCGCAAGATCAGAAGAATGGTGACTTTTCACTTGAACCTGCTAATGAAGTTGGCGCTGTGTTGACCGTCAATCCGCGAATGTCCTCGAAAATATTGATATTGAGACAAAGCCAGAGGCACAAATAAATACGGTATAATTTTAAAGGCGAATATCGTAAAAGATAACGGCCAGCTAAATAAGAAAAAGAAGGATCGTTAAAATCTTGTTACACGTATATCATTAGAATTTCTAAGTTCATCTCGAGTATTATCCTATGAAAACAAGTCAATCCACAGCCAATTTGTGGGTATGTAGAACGTACGATAAGCTGATGATGAAGTATTGATTTTGACTACGTCTTTTCTACGTAATTTGTATTAGTCGATTTCACGTTTTGGCTGAAATAAGTAAAACTTGTTGTAAACGAAAAATAGCCAAAGCCCAGGAAACCGAGTTATGCCGACAATGAATTGATTACACCAAGAATGAGTGTTTTCAAAGAAAAAATTGAAAAAGATATCCAAAGTAATATGACGGACACAATAAAATTAAACTTACGTGAGCGGCAATGTGTTATACGCGTACATAAGTTATAACAACGCCAGAACTCTAATTTTACTAGCGAATTGAAAAGAGTGATTATATAGAGAGAAACATTTTCACGGATAGCTGAAAATTCGCATAGTTAAAAGTTTAAAGTTCAGTGAACCAATTTCATAATAAACTTCGATGATCACTGTAATTTTGGTTTGGCTCACTAGAACTCAATGTCGAATCGACCAAACTCTGTTAATCAACGTGGAGCGGTCAAGGATGCTATAAAAATTGTGCAACTAACTTGTTTAAATATTGAACATCATCCCAGATGTTAAACATATCATTGACAGGATACCGCTTTAATGGTGACCTGTAATAAGGTTTGTGATTGGAATAACTTATCTCACATGATCAATGATACGATAAAGCTTGTCGTTTATAATATAGTGGTTTTCTTTGATTGTTCTCATTTCATATGACTGCTCAAATGTATCTGCATAGTCAAGATGTGCGTAGTATAAGAAACCATAAATGTAATTGCAATAACTATACCATTGCATTCAGCAGAAATATAACGCAGCTATTGATTTTTCCTCGTTTATGAATCCTACGTTAATGTTCAACGTCACGCTGCAATAGTTCGTATTGACAGCAATATTTAATGGCCATAATTAGGTAATTGAAGAGCTTCGGTTAAGAGGCTATAAATTACTTAATTCGTAAACAGTTAGGTTGACGTAGAGTGGTTAGAGTGTTTGACTGGTTAGTAATACGAGCGTGCCGGGTTCAAATCCCTCTGATCGTGAGCGCGGAAATTTTTCATAGATTGGTGGTTAATAATAAGTTGTCGGCAACTCGATGCACGGTGGTATATACCGTATAATGCGAATAGTATATTGTCTACCAAGGGTGGAAAGTGGATCGTTTTTGTCCGCGTGTGAAATTTGGTTTAACGTTTCTTTCTTGCCAAAAATCCGGGATCAAATCACATTAATCGATAAATTGAAATGTGTATGTAATCAGGAAATTGATATAATATATATTATATGTATTCGATTTATTTATAATATACTATTAATTAGTATAGAGGTTTAAAAGTAACTTTTTCGCCCGCTGTTGATTTTTATTGCCCGCCGTGCGGAAAATAGTTACTTTGATCTCGGACTTTGGGTAAATAAAAAACGCGAAATCATACATGTGTCATATAAACAAAATCACGCGTAATTGTGACAGGAAACCTTTTTTTCCGGCGTGGTAACGGCAACTATAGTGTTCGACTTACGAACCAACCATGTCTCCATGGTTTGGGTTACTATATTTTATAGTAGAATTTCTGCATTGCGACGCCTACTTTACAAATGTGTCGTCGACTGTACCGATAAATTTATAGTTCAACACACTGTAATTTGACAATTAGTTTTAACTATAAATCTTAACTGTCCCCTCGGAGAACAATCTATTTTTTGATATGCAATGATCAATTACAATGTTCTCTTATTTTATCAAAAGTGAATATTATTTTGACAATAAAATAAGTAGAAGAAATGAGTTTAGCGAACAGCGAATTAACTAGGAGAATGCGTATTGTTGAGCAAGTACTTTACACGTTATCTAAGATGATAAGAGTAGGAAAACTGGCATAGTTAAAGTTATTAACGTTGACGTAACAAAACGTTGAAATAAAAATCTTTTTTTCGCAACTGTAGAATAACCTTGGAGGAGTTCAGTTTGCAAAATATATATATTTTATTACTCTCGTGTATCACGAGTTACTCAATTTCGCACAATCATGAAGATGCGAAATTACGCGTGTTTTTACAAACGCATTGTTACGATAACGTTACACACTTCAACCTTCAATCACTTTTTATTCCTAAATAAAATTCTTTATACTCTTTACCATGTTATAAGCCTGGATTGTCAACTCAGTAAATAATCTTCAGTACTTGGACAGCAGTAATATTTCGCACCGATTTTATTATGGAATATTGCAGCTTCGTCAAAAGTTTAATGCATACACAGGGGAGACGAGGAACTGGTAAAAGTTCCAAAAAAAAGAAGAATGAAGATTAATCAGAAGCGATTAATTAAAATAATCTTTATCAAAATCTGATCGACGATACTAGATATACGTAAAACAATTAATCTCCGACTATGACAATTTACGCACACAGGATTGTTTCAAAAACATTCTTTCGTTGATGCTTTTTGACTTCGATACACACCCCGCGCATGCATTATGTCATCTAACAAAAGGTCTTCTTTTTTAAACCCTTATCAGTAACTACGCCGATTTTTCAACCCCCTCCCCCCTCTCCTCTTCCCCCCCTTCCGGTGAACCTAACAACTCTCATCATCTTGATAGATTCTTTTTAATATTACAACTACGTGCTTGAGTTTTAATCCCTCGTTCATCTTTAAATGATAAGTCACTTTTTTCCAAGAAACGAATTCAAACTTGTCTGAAATATTGACCATTTTTTGTCAGATTCAAAAATTATGTGTTTCCGCTAATTGTAACGACAGAGAAATTGTAAAATCTCTTTCAAATACCCATAATCATATTCTTTCCGTAAACTATGCTGTAGTGTTTCTTATTTTCCACATTCAACGGTAAACAATCGGATTTCAACGATCTAATTTTTCGTTTTGAAGTAACTTCTTATCATGATAAATTTTTTTCGCGATTTATATAAATTCAGTACTATATACAGATGTTGAATATGAAATAATATCAATCCTTAATAAAATTGGAGTTGGTAATAACGTTGGTCGTAAAGTTGTTGAAACCTTATCTTTTCCAAACTTAACTTCTTCAGAGTCGTTAAAAAATTCGAAATCGATGATCCCCCCTCAGTGTCTTGTTACGTTATATAATGTAACTATTTACTTCAACCTCGTAATCAATGATGCAAGTCAAGCTGATAACTCCAGTAAGATATGGACATTACTTCCCTCGCTGATTTAAAAGACCTCGAAGAGGAAAAAAAAAGTAAAAAAAAAAACCAAGAATTATTTCTGGATTTCTTCAATAATTAAAGAACAATCAATAGATAACGCATCTCTGAAAATTGCAGAAAATTATCGTTATAGGTAGAGAAATGTTCAGCAAAAATTGGGCCCTTCTAGTGGAAATCGATAAAAAGGTAAGTAAGTGAGTAAGAGGTACTTTTGGGAATTACAAAATCTAGTGGTATGTATTTGAAGATGACGCTACCGACACTGTCAAAAGGTGAGATTCTTGCGATTCCTAATTTATTATTTTCAAATGATTAGAATCTGAAATGTGTTGATTTGAAAATTGTAAGACGAAATGTTTATGCACAATTTGGAATTTCAATATCTTTTGAACCAGGGATTATCTAGGGCTAATTGTTAAAAATTGTTGAACAATGTGGGGGAAAACGAGCTTTCTGAACGAAAAAAACGTCGATAAAAAGTGAGTTTTGTATTATAGGGAGTAAAAGTGAGAAAAGCGAGTAAGCGGAGAGCCCTGAAATGCACAACATGTACAGCACATGTACAAGTAATAGCAACTTAAATAATCAGCAACCACTACTGGCTCTGTGTTACACAGTGGAAACCTTCGGAGGGGGAAAAAAATATTAGATTTGTAACAAGATAACGTTGCATGACTTCGCTCACATAACGCGGTGCATGAAGCAGTTACATGCAGAACTGAAACACGTAACGACGAGCTACAATCTCATACGTGAATTAATCTTTCCCACAACCCACCGGCGAATTTAATAGATGTCGCGTATTATTGGTTTTTTTTATATACTTTTTCAAATAAGAAATAAATCTCCACTGTTTATCATGTAGAGCCACAGAGTTAATTCGGATTTCGTTGTAAAAGAAAAGTTTCTGGTATTTAACAGACTGCAAAGTTACCTTCCGATGACATTATTTTTAATCCTACTAGTATTTGACTCGCTATGTCGCTGACGGATAATGGTTGGTAAAAGTATGTATTTGTAGAAAAGACATAACCCTTAACTTTGAGTGCTGAAGGATTAGACTTTTTCAACAAATTTCAAACAATGCAGGTGTATTTAAGCCGAATAAAATTTGTCGTAAATGACATTTGACCTCTTTTAGTGGTAACAGAATTCTGTGCATTTTAGCAGCATTCGTTTCTTCGCAACACCCCCTATCAACCGGTGAATGCAAAAACATCAGACAACTTGTCACCGGCGTTGAAACATTGCGAATTGTTAACTACTGGAAAAGTCAGCGACGTTGAAATCGGAATGATCGATTCTTAATCGATAAGGAACCCTAACGAGATGGAAAACGCGTCGCGAGACGATGTGACAATATTGATTTCTAGTAGCTCCAACCCCCACGCTGTAAATACATCAAACATCATTCGGTAGAAAACAAAAGAAACTGTTATAATTTCAGTTGTCCTATTTCGTTTGAATCCTTTCACCTACCTCCTCGGCGAATTCGAAGTCGCCATCAAATTTCCTCTTCCGTTTGCATTCGGCGGCCACCGCGAATAGCAACGCGATGAAAACCACCCACGAAAATTTCATCGTTCGATGGTCGGACACAATAAATTAACTGTCAAGAACAACTGAATGCGGCCTGCGAGGACGGAGAGACGTGCACCGATATTACAACGCGACGATCCTGTTCAGGACTGGAACGAATTGTGACTGCGCGACTGCGGATTACCGGTGGGTGTGTAGGGGGGGGGGGGGGGGGGGGAGGAGGATTACGTCAGGGAAGAGACGGGGATCAGGAGCGGAACATCAGCGCCATCCAGCGGAAGGAATTGGAACGGATTCGAAGTGCCACCCCCTCCTCGACCGCCCTTCGGCGCTTGGTTGCCCCATTTTTTCACCTTGAGACTTGAGAATGGATACTGGCGCGCCAGTCAATACCTCTGTCCTTGCCTGCCAGCTTACCGATACCCGTTACTTACCCACCACGTTACACCTCTTGACACCATATCATCCCCCAACGTTCGATATTATTAAACTTATTCTTCCGCCATCCTCCGGCAGCAGAATACCACGGGAGTAGGTACCACATAATACGCCGCAGTGATGGGTGTTGAAATATACTCACCGTCACACGAAGACAAGAAAAAGAACAGACTTTACTCAAAACTGTAGGAAAAGAGGGACGAGTCAGGTTTTTTCGTAAAAAATATCCATGCCAACTATATATATAAGCAGATTTTAATGATTCTACAGTAAATTCTACATTTTACTAAGTATATTTTACCAAAAAACCCTGATGCGTGTTCCTTTTTTCCTGCAGTTTTGAGTGAAATCTGATCTTTTATTCTCTCCGTGCAACGCTGTGTAATATTTGAAATGGTTTCGTTTCGTTATGTATTCAAATACACTTTTCATTTTAAGATGCCTTTTCTATTTGCTATTGGAAATGAAAAATCGTACGCATTTTTATTCATTTGACAAATGTATCTGTTCGAATGGAATTTACAGTATTCCCTGTATCCTCCGTAGCCAATGTTCCGGAACAATTCTCTTCGATTGAATGTATATTATTGTCACGTCATCACTTGATCTTTAGCTTAGAGATCGTATATTTAGCAATCCGTTGATCCTTTCCCTCGGATGGAGCTGTGATTTAATTAATGAATATCTTGACGGAATTGCGCCTGGAGACCAAACAGGTCTGCCCGTAGTATCTCTGTCCGAAATGTTGAGAATGTTTCGAAGGGTAACCTCAAAATAAACAGCACAGGATTGCATTGCGTGAAATATATTTTCAATCACAATGACTAGCTAGATCTAGCACAAAGCTTCAAAATTACAGTTTTCCGTTATTAAAAAACTGTTCGTAAAGTACATTACTTGGCTACCATGATTGTTTGCACGAGTTGTACGATTTGAAACATACGGTATTGCGATAATATGGCCTAGCTGCAAAAGACGACAGTACATAATATGAAAACAGAGATTGATTGTGAAAAAAAAAAAATCATTCATCTACAAAATAAAATGACAAGGAACATGGCATATCTCAAAACAGAAATGCTCACAGTGGATATGAGAATGCCATTTTACATTTTATAATTCATTTCGAATACCTATTTTACACTTGCCATTTCAAATATATTCGCGAAAGCATTTCCATTGGTGCGTTGAAATCATATTTTTATAAGCATTTTCGACTTTATATTTTACATATACTTTTGAAAGCAGTTTACCCGACACTGTTTTAACCCTTCATACTTTGGACATTTAAGTCAGAAGAAAAACGACAGTTTTGTTGACTGCAGATAATAAGGCTCTACCAGAGATAACATAGACTGATTATAATTAAAAATATTCACTGCTAGGATTATTATCTCCCTGTACCTCCGTGTAAAACTACAATAGATCACGCATCATTCTGAGCGGGTCAGTTTTTGCTTTCAATCCTTTAACTTTAAGACTATTGGTGCAATGTTATTCAAACAAGTATGTCTTGTATGAAAGGTGAGAGATATTTATCCACAAACTCTGATAAATTTATTTTGTGCACGCGGATAGAATGTGTCAATAATCAAAAGGTGTGCTTTACGATACATGTATACCTCATTTTACGTAATATTACTTATATTTCGTGTTTCTCGATAGCGAAGCTGTAATATGTATATGATTCGCAATTGTTCTAGTGCGTAGGTGAAATTTTTAGTTACAAAATCCGAAGCTAGATCTACTATTTTCATGAAAAAATGCGTTGGAACTTTAGAAAGCACGATAAAAGAAACCTAACTCAATCGATCGAATTACTGAATCGAATCGAATTAATTATTGTTTACAATTGACTCATTTTACGATTTCTGTATACTTTTTCAGCGATTAAGTCTGTATAGTAAAATTTTCAAAATGATTTTACACTCAACACAAAATGAGAAAATGCACACGAAACGTTTACATGACATTTTCTATTCCTGTTGTTGATTTCACGAAAACGTGCAAATTGCAGAGACGATCTTGGAACGTGGGACCTTTTTAAGATGTCCAACAATAAGATTGACTCATATGACCTGCGAGAAAATTTCTAACGTGTTGCCTCTACATACATGCATCGCACGAGCATAAACATCTCTTTCCTTGCTTTCATCGCTTCATCATTCATGGCTGCAGATTCTTGATCTCACACGCAACCTTTGACGCAGATGCCACGGGTGCGATTTACAAAGTTTCTGGCCTTTGAGAATATTGATTGGCCAAAAAATTGCATTTTTCACTAAACTTCGTCTGATAAGTATTTATAAAATTAGTGTAGTCGTAAACAATGAAGACCCCTAAGAATACGAAAAAAAGGAACACTGAAATTATAAACAAAACTTGGATCGTTTCACAACGCTGAAAAATAGTTGAAAATCTAGTTGATTCCGTCGAGTTCATTCTATCGACAGCTTTTTTATTTACAAATTTACTGAAAAACATTTTTAACTTCCCGCTCCTGTTTTGTCGAAGAAACAAAAATATGAACAAGTAATCACGCTAAAAATAAATAGTTGAGTTTTCTCTAGACCTCAACATTTCATAGTCTAGAGAATCATCTCCGGCCATTTTTTGATAGACGTCTAAGTGTATGTCGTGTGTGTGATCAATTTTTGTCCGATGATATCTCGCTAACGAATGAACGGATTTGGATTTGGATTTGACCTTAATCGACGGTGCTTTTCTGAATTTAGAACTGATTAGATTTTGGATATGATTAGTTCCGTGGTTCCCGAGTTATTTGAACAGCTTCGTAAAAAAAATAAAAATTATGATATCTCGAGAATGGATTAATGGATTTTGGTCTCGATCGGCGCAACTTTCCTTATTAGCTTATCGTTTAAGTCATTTGATTAGCAAAACCAAAAAAAAAACACAATTTTATTTGTTTATAGCCGTTGATGAATAAGAGTGGGGTCGTTTGCAGCACTAGTTAAGAGTTAAAAAATTAAAAAATTCGTCATTACAAATCCGATATAGCGAACCAAATCTTCAAAAAGCCATGTAGTTTTGATAAAACGTGCACGTATGCAAGTTTTTTGCGTTGCTAAGTTCATGGTATAAATGATATGCAAAATGCAGTAAAATAAAACTTGAACAACACGTTTTATGTCATTCACATGTTACGTATAACGAACGCCTATTTTACCTCTCTGTTGCATTGAACTGATCTTTCAAAAATACCCCTACCCTCTCGCCCCCATAGATGAGTATAAATAGGTATAAGTAATAGATAAAATCAAACTGGTTTACTTGAAAATGGTGCAAATACGTGCAAGATTTTTTTTATGAAATACCTACAAGAGTTTCCTTCAACATCTCACGTTAGTTCCAAAGAGGGTCAAAACGGAGCCACCTTTGTTTTTTGCATTTTCTTTCCATAAATTATCACATTTGAGTTTTCTGTTCATGAACATTCCTACCATTCTCGTACAATACAATTTTCAGTTTATTATACAGATTCAAGCCAAAATTGTAAACGAAGCCATAACGAACTAGCTGGTACTTACTGGTTTTCGCGTTTACGCACATCAAACGAGAAATGTCGGACAATTTTATATGGCATGTACTTCTCTAACTATTTCGCAATGAATACCTGGTATTCATACGCGTCAATTAAAAAATTGAAAAATAAACGTTTGGACAACTTTTTTTGATTTCAGACCGCTATGCATCGTAATGTGGTATCCGAGAAAGGCCATTACATTTTTCGTCGTTTTGAGGAAAATTGAAGCGAAGCATTGATATCCGAGCTTTTGTTTATAATTTCAGTATTGTGTGATTTTCTTTTATTTTGGAAGAGATCCTGGTAGCTTACGAGTATAATACTCGGATAAATACTCAACGTATCATTCTCCCGAAATTAAAATTAGCTTAAGTTAATATAAAGTATCAACTTCCAGCTAACAAAACTCCTCAATCTACTCGAACAGCGAACTTATAATTGAACGAATGAATTTTCGAATTTACCAATTCCTATTTCTTTGAATTTTCGACATTGTCCTTCACATTTTTATTCAACATTATTTTAAGTTTATTCCTGACGGTCGACTGTTCGTTGTTTCCCATACCAACGAATTATTGTTGATACGTATGAGATGCATAAAAATCCAAAATACATTAGTCCTAAAATATGAGTGCGAACACAGTTTTATTGTTTATACGTAATGACGACGATGCTACCGGATTAGCAATTTCTAACAGCTGTAATTCAAAAACGACAAGTTTCTCATAAAAAGCAAAAAACATGTCAGTCGCAGATTTTCACGAAAAAGACATTTGGGTAGCCTATGGAGCAACAGACCCGAGTCACCCTGTATATGTGTATACTTTTACAGAGGAGGATCCATGCATACCCGTCACCCGATTGCATGTGCCATTGCCTGATACATTTCGTACGCATCGTCTGTCAAAATAATTACAATACTTGTATTTTGGGTGTAAAAAAATATTCTTGGACGGTTCTCCGCTTCGAGTAGCATTCTTTGAAAGTTAAATAAACGCCTAAACACGGGTTTGTCTCTTGTAGAAAAATCCTTACATCAAAATCGTATCCGTGATCTTTTTTAGCCAGATACTATCAATACTGTTCAACGAAATATATAATATCAAATATTCATCAATTTTATCATTTTTTTAACAAAGCTTACTTTACATAAAACAAACTCATACGGCGAGATTATGAGTTCAATGAGTAGTTCAATTTGTATGGGGACTGATGCACCGTGTTGGCCGCATAAGTACTGATCTAATTGGAAAGTATTACTTCTTTCACGTTCTATCTTTGTTCCTATCTGTTAACAGAACAAGAGTGATTTTAATTGAAAAGTATTAGTATAAAATAAATACGGCTGATATGACTCAAACGCCAATCTATGTTTTGATTCGCATGATTTAAATCACTTCAATCATAGAAAAGTAAAATCGGTAGGTTATAATTTCAGTTGGATGCAAAAATTTAGTCATTTCCACATCCATGTACCACCAAGGAGATAGTGAAAGTTGGCACGGTAAGTGACCGACTGCGAATGCGTAGGATAATTGAACTCTATTGGTCGGTGAGATCGTAGCAGTGATCGCTATGACTATTTTAACCTTCCGCTGTCATCTTGGGGTCAGTCGTGACCCAAGGGTTTTTAATCGAGGTTTTCGTAACTTGAAAGTATTTGCCTTTTCAAAAATTTCTTACTACCTTAGAATTAAAAATTATTGCTGCGACCTTTTGTATCTTATACAAGACAAGTGAATACCCAAAAAAAAAAATTCAAGCCAAAGTATAACATTGCTTCGGTGCATGACCTCAAGGTGCCGGCTAATGGTCGAATTCCAGTATTCTAGTAGTCCACTATAGTTACATAGCCAAATAACTCTTTAATGCTCCGGTAATGCAGTACTTCGGTTATGGTAAAAATACTACTGAGATGGAAATTCATTACTCCGATACTCCGATAGATGAGTACTAATTCTTTACAAAGAGTCACGAGTTGGTTTCAATATTGTGTAGCTGGGTGGACGTCAAACGAGGATTCAATTCCACACCAACTTCGATTACGTAATTTTGATAAAACGATACTAGTGAAATATTCCTTGAACAAAAAATGAAATATGAAAATACGTAGATGAAATAAAACCCAATGAATATTTTGTTACTACTAATTGTTATATTGGGTATTATTATGACTTACGCTAAATATTTACGCAAATTCCATTTTTTCATAAGGTTGAAGTTCGTAATGTTAACGGAGAAAAATATGGACGTAAATTTGAGTATCTCCAAATATACATATAGGGGAGGGCCGGGGGGCCGAAGCTGGTAAGCAGAGCGTTTGGCTTTGAGTTTGGTTTGAGTTTGGCACTCAAATATTTCGAGGACCAACTATTAAAAAATTTATTCATATAGAATGATGATTATCAAATATTGTAACGATGATAGAGGCATTAAAAAATTTAAGAACGACTATTTTCATTATTTCATATTCCGCGCTTTTTGTAATCAATATATTGATTATTCCTTCAAGAAGTTATATAAAAAATAGTCAAAAAGAAATCTTCTGTTGTGATCTTATTTATTTAATTAGATTAAATAAAAAATAGAATTGGATGTTTAAAAAATTTAACTTCTCCTTTTATTTTTCATAATACAATTGTGTGAATGATAATTTATAGCTACATGTAATTTCCCTATGAAAATCATCTCATTCCGCTGACAATCTAGTGCCGTTTAAACCATCCGAAGCACAAAGAGCAATTTCATATCTTTTGATTTTTGGTTATTTCTAATATATTTACTGTGAAATTATACAATAAAACCTATTGATTCAGATTCTATACCGTTTAAACTTATTATTAACATATTTTAAAGTCTCCCATGGTCAGGTATGTATGTATAATACACCAACAAGTTTAGGGTGCCTATCATGCCCGGCCCTCTCCTAGAATTTTAAGAATAGCAAGAATACGGTGAATCATTACTCTGACAGCAAATAAAGTCTACCTTCATTTCCTTCCATCCCACAGGTCTTCAATGGATGCCATGAAACAATTTTATTTTTATATTGTAACGTTTACGGATTTTCCGGGAGCGGCAGCTCGTGAAAGCGATAATGTTACGTGAGTTCACTGCTGTGACTAGTAAATTTTAATAGGTTTTGATAAAATAAAAAGGCCTCCTCTGGGAAAGGGACAAGAGGATTTACGTTATGCCCAGTCCAAAACACTCTGTGCTACTTGATCTAAGTGATTTTTACGAACTCGGGTACGAATACCGGTGCTGTATTCCTCCACCGAGCCTGCCGTACCTGCCATTGTTTTGATATTCGAATCTGCAGATTAGAGATATTAGCCGTGACTACCATTAGACTCGGTGCCATAAAACAATGCCCTACACCTAATTCGTTTCACCGTAGCTGATAACTGTGTTATCGAGATACTTACCGGTATGGTCAGATAAAGAAACAATCCTTGCCAAACAAACGAATGCACGCTGTGCATTCGCAACTATATTGTATGATAATTAATGTTCCGAAGAAAATGATACAAAGGAAATAATGAAAAACACAGATGGTTTCACAAAAAAAATAAAATAAACTAAAATTAAATTATCTCGAAGCTAATTTCCTTCTTGTAATAATCTTTACGCTATTCGCTCCCTAATTTATGTGCTCGATTGTCTGTTTCTTGTGATTAAGGTTTAACCCTCGCTTCGAAATTATGTTTCTGGAGTTTAAATATTGCAATAAACGGTTCCTTTAACTCGAATTATTCTACAATATCGTTTCTCGTTTCTAGTTTTAACTTTAAATGAATTAGTCAAAATTATTTGAGTCTAATTAAGTTGGTCCGTCCGTCGTCGTCCGCGTATGCCTTATAACTTTATGGGTATCGTACTACCCCCAGTACGTTACAATATATATCTTATATCAGTAATGATAAGCGTCAACTCTACCTTATCAGAGCATCTATATCGCAGTATCGTTATGTTGCCTTCGGGAGAAGGGTCCGGCAATGTTAATGGTCGTCCAATGTTATGTAGAATATGTACACTAAACCGTATAAAAAACGGCTATTTTTCCTCAAACAATATTTTAGACATGAATTTTGTTTTAAAAAAAAGCCGACTTTTTTTGATACAGTCTAATTTATACTCAACTTCATTACGAACTCCAATAATTAACACTAGAATCTAAATTTTATGTCGTAGTTTACACAGTAAGTGCCTGAAGAACAATGTATTCTAAATTAACATTCGTCTAGTTCTATAAGTAAACGGACCGGAAGTTTCTTTTTTTTACATACACATATATATTGAATAGATCAACACTGTCCTTTCACATAGCACCTAATTTTCTAGAAAATAAATTTCGGTTAATCCCCATTCAAGTAATTCGCCTTAGATACGATTAAGCTACTTGCTTGGTACAATGCTATACACTTCTGAAATATCAGCCAAATAGAATTAGGTGACCTGAAATGTTGGAAGGGTGATATTGGAAAAATGAAATACTTGGAATAATTGAGTTTATTTATTTATGAAAGACAAATATCGTATAACATTCAACAAAGGAATAGCTAACCTAATGGAAACAAATGACTGCTAGACACAGCCACTCGATCCTATCCTGATCCCACAATTATACTGAAATAAATAAATAACCATTGACCATCATTGAAACTAATGATAGAGAAAATATCTGTAGAACTTTAGTATTGATAAACTCTCCACCAGGAAGGTAACAGCCCAGTCTATTACTGTGTACTTTTAACATTGCAATAATTCTTTTCCCGATTTTTCTTGTTTTAATTGGTGAGGGGGGGGGGGGGGGTCAATCGTAGTGTCAATTCAAAATGGCACCAAATCCTGCTGTTGCATATGTCCGCCATTCTGAATTTGATGAAAAATGGTTTTTCTTGAATAACTCGGCCATTTTCAAGTTAAACGAAAAATTGTAAGCACCAAATTTGTGGGACATTTAATTCACTAAAAATTTGATTATGTTCATTTATGTCCTAAAGTTCAAAATAAACGAGATGATGCAATAGTTTTACTTAGCCACTTTTTTAGGTTTGATTCAAAACTATCGATATTAGAAGAAAAAAACTGCAAAGACCAAAGTTGTAGAAAATTGAACTTCCTACAAGTTCGGTCTTTACAATTTTTTGTTAAAATAGAAAATGACCGAGTTATTTAGGAAAACCCATTTTTCATCAAATTTGGTCACCACGTTGAATTTACACTACCAGTGACGCCCGCCCCACCTACAACTTTTAAAACAAGAAAAATCCAGAAAAGAATTAATGTTATTTCAGGTTGATTATTTGGACATATTGACTGGGCTATAATCAAATGTCAGTGAATGAGCAAGTATGGGGAAGGCGTGTTCTGTTATAATACAATTAACCAGTAACAATACACAAAAATTTTCTCAGGATTTTGAAAACTATGAGTCAATATAGAGGTACACTGAGATTGTCTCATGCTAAACCTTCTTCTGCATAAAACATTCTAGTGAATTAACAATCTGCAAGGAATTACATATACATTTAAAATCCTTCGAGGCATCGTTTTGCAAAGTGGAAACAACATCGGAGATGAACCTTCTATGCTTCACTTCAAATGTATGTAATGCCACTTATCAACTGAAATCAAAGATCAATAAACAAACATATAGACTTCTTCAGTAAAAAAAAGTACTGTATCAAATACGGAATACCATATTTACATCAAGTTTATTTTTTCACACTAGGTAACAAACGTGAAGATATAAGTGATTTGGGAACATCAACAGTAAAGCTATGGAATATTATAATTTGTTTTTCAATTCTTCGACTCTCACGAAATAACTCTTATCCGCTGAAATGGAAAACGGGAATTCATGTATAATAGCAAACAAAGCATATGAGCTCGTGTTCGAATTAAATCAATATATGTTCAATCGGGAAAAAAACGAATCAAATTATCGAATATGTCCGATCAGATGGCGTTTCTTCATAGATCACTCCGTTTGTTAAATATAGCCATCATCAAAAAACATAGTCGCGAAAAGATAAAATAGATCAATTCAAAATAATGTTCAACTCACTGCAGTATGAATATTCCCGACAACTTTTTTTATGATTCAGGCGTGTGTCTAGGTGAGGAAAAGTATAGCAATAACAGCGCGTTGAATTTAATATTCAGTCTTCGTGCAGGCTATGCCAAAACCGAACAAAGAACTATAAATGTATAATGCAGTAGGAATTTCTATTCTTTTTGTTGCAGAATAAAACAAAACGATATCATTTGCTGACTCGTAACATTTTGACACGTATGAAAGGTGAAATTTATTTATTTTTATTCAAAAGCTTAGACCAAACACTTACCAGAACTGTCAATGGGTGGTGCATCTCCAGCCTCAGGAGCCTTTTCAAGTACTTCCTCCATACTACTAACAGTAGTTTTGAAAGGACTGCCTTCTACGCTTACATTGGTGCTGCAACACGTTGATTGTTTTTTTTTTTTTCTTTGATTCTTCAGTTTATTATTAAATGAAAACTAGCTATCATTAATTTGCAGCAACAAACATTACAGGCTTTCCATTTCACCTGATTTATATTCAATATGAGCCTGAAATATTTTTGTTCTCAAACTTTATTCTTTCATGTGCCAGCAATAAAGTTTTGGAAAAACCATAATTGCGTTACAGAAAATTGATTTTAATGTTCTTCAACCTAAAATGATAGAAAACAACATGACAAGACATGCACAAAACGTCCCCAAGTGGTTGTATGTCCTAGTTTTTGACATTGTTTGATACCTGATGGACATAAGACATAAGCATGAAGATTTGCTTAATCAAGTTCTACTCTCTGCTTCCAAGATTTCATGTCAGGAATTATTTCGCAAAAATACAGGTAAGAGACACCTGTTGCATAAGTTGTGCATAAGCACCAGCAATCTCCACATATACAGAGCAATACAGTAATTTATGTAAAAGAAAATACAAGGCTGAAGCTAGGCCAGAATTACGAGCCAAATGTTCTAACGTTCACTCGAATAAGAGAGTAAAATACAAAAACCAAAATTTTGTGAAGTACCTCAAATCCTCATACTTTTATAGAATTATGAGGATAAAACTGAACTGCAATTTTCTAATTCCACAAAGTTCAACGAGTTTGGCTGTTAACTCTGGCTAGTAGTATCAGCTTCATAAAAAAAATGTATTGATCAGAATCTGGAAAAAAGAATCTTGCGCAGCTTATTTGCACCAATGATGGTGAATACGAATTAAACATCGCTACCATGTAAAAGAAATAAATCTAAACTAATTTGAACAACACAAGCTAAAATATCTACAATTTGATTCAAGGTTTTATAATTAAAACACTTAAAATTATTGGAATCTAGCGTTTTTGATCAAACTCCAATGTTCTTGGACTTATTTTGTTTAACACGAAACTCTGCAACAATCGCCTGAAACTTTTAAAACTGGTTATCTCTAGAGTGAATAAAAATAGATTTATGTAAGTACAATAGAACAAATGTTTGTCAGAACTAACTTTAGTGCGTTATAATTATACTACTTTGTAAAGATTTCTTAAATGGTTTCAGACAATTTGTAACGATTTAGTCAGTGAGTAAAACGAGTCCAAAAACGAATAGAATCTGAAGCAAAACACCAGAGTATAGTTACTCTGAACATTCCTATTATAAAAACTGGTCTAAAATTTTTTATATTTTAACTTGTGTTCTCCGAATTTATTCATATTCATTTGTGCTCACTACAATTGGAACAAACACAAACAATGCTGGGGAGTTTTTCAATGGTTCATTTTTCTCCTTTTCTAAATTTTTGATGGTATGAGATTCTATTGAAAAATCTAATGACATCTTTAGCGAATTATGTGTTGGTGAGTAATACGTAGTCATTTTCCGAATTTTCTTTTTTCTTTTTAATCTTGAAGCTCGATTTTTTCATGCTTCAAAAAACATGACCTTGCAATAGGGATTTGGAATTTGATGTAAAAACAAGAACATCCAATGGATCGGAAATTATCATTCAAAAAATTCAAAATTTAAATATAACATATCTGTTGAAACATAGAAGCGCGACCAGATAATTATTTTCTTATGAATTTCACACGTTGTCACGATGAACGTGTAATAAAAAATGTCCACAACATTAAATGTCTCCCTTTAATCATTATTCTACAATTTAAATGGGGAATCCAATTCAACAGATTGATTAATCGAAAATTTCTACTTTATAACTCGAGAATTCTCCGGAAGAAGGTTGTAGTTATGACTAACAATATCTAGTGAAAAATGATTACACCATCACTAGCATAACCAACTATTTTACTTTTTAGAACATGATAAGCGTCATAAAAATCAAATCTACGTCAACTCATTTTACAAAATATGATGGATTACACAGGATGCACGATTCAATATTACATAAAATATCTTCAATCAAATAATCATTTCCTCAAATACTCACCAAGCAATACCACCAGCTGGTGACTCTTTTTTTATGAGGCTTTGCCAATGCTGATGCACTTCGTCAATGACATGTAATGCAAAATCCTTAGGTTTTGCTTCTCCATTGAAAGCAAATTGATTTTCTGGTTTACCATCAGGAATCTTATATATTTTGAACCATTCTATGGTTGCCTTCAGTAGCCCAGGGAAATGTTTCTCGATGTCATTAACATCTGTAAATACAAAATTTGAAGATAAGACCACATATATAGGGGATGTATTCCATTTTTGGCACATGACGTTTAGGATGCACAGTCACAGAATTCGGAACCCTTTTAAAATTCGGTTTCCCGTCATCACGGAAAAGTAACGGCTCCCAGTTGCAGCTCTTAAGATCAAAAAGTTAAAAAGATATCGGAATTCCAAATTTTTACAAAAATGTTTTTTCGACTATCTTTAAACCAGTATGTGGTAAGTTCTTACGGTTCAAAAATAAAAAAACAAATAGTGGTTTTCAATTGTACGAATATCACTTTTGCAATCGTGTCAGTGTAGAGTTTCTTCAAGCATCGGTTGAGCTTGAAATACCTAAAGATATGTCGTTACCCATTTCTACTAGCACAGCCTAATATTTTTTAACAAAGTTCATTTGAGAATACGTCTCCTATAACCATAATTTAACTACACTTAAATATACGGTACTGAACGCATAGAACTCATAGAAATCATATGTTGAAACAAATTATTTTCAAAGAAAACTTCATTTTGACTATCAGCTGTTAGCTCTGCATTGTGAAGGGTATGATAATAATACTAATAATAATGATAATAACATCAACAACATACAATAACGATAACAACAATAACAGCAATAATCGCTCGAGACCCACCGTACCCTCTTGCATATGTCCCCATTAGCTGAAAGCTTGATGTTCAATAGAAACACCCACATTCGCACGAGGGATGAGGAAAAATGTAGAAAACCTTGCCCAAGTGTAACCGAACTGATTGTGAGTTCAAACCTCATCTTTCCGATTCGGCACATAACTTACCATTTTGTGTTTAATCGCTTTATACCAACAAAATGTAAAAATTTTTTGTGCTTTACTCAGTAGACTATCGTTAACAGAAGTTACTAAAAATCAAATGAAATCAATTAATGATCGAATTCAACTTTACACATTTCAAGTAAAATGCAACTTACTTCTATTGTTGGTTTGGATGACGTCAGAAATAACTAGAAGACTGTACATTAATTTAGACATTTTTTCTCTCTTATAAAATAGTTAAAAATAAAAGAAAGGAGAAACCAGTCTCCAAAAATTGTAAATTATAATTGTTATACGTGGAGAGGCCTTTAGAAAAAATTTGGGTCAAACAGGAAACATTTTTTGATATATAAAGTGCAAGTATTCGTTGAAAAATACCTGGATTGAGACCATTGAGAAGTAGACATTCTGGCAATTCAAAAATTATCGATACAATACCACCACAAAATTTCAGAACCTCATTTTCTGTCAAATTAATCAATGTTAAAGGCTGTAATTGGTGTTCGGTTCTCCCGTAGTGACTGGGAATCAAACCTTAATTGAACGCCAAATTTTGTGACTTTGTGTCCAGTAATTGTGCCTAAATAATTAGTTAGTCACGTCTGTAATCCTAACGTCAAGTAATCACATCAGATTTGTATTGATTTGGAGGGATTTCATAGCTTCTCTGATTAGCTGAAGCGGCTAGCTTCACGTTCACTAATCTCCTCACATTCTCGATACATGAGGCGATTCACCCTCTATAGGTATACACTTCCAAGATAAAAATCCATCACATGATCATTTAAGAACTATTGAACTTATTGAATTAAATGTCAAGTGATAATCAAAGACGAATCAATAATGGATATTACCATTTAACTGGTCAGCCAAGGGATCATTAACATCGATGGTAAGAATTTTCCAGTCAGTTTCACCTGAAAAATAGATTTTACCCAATGCAATAAAGGTAGAGGCTCCGGCAGGTTACAGAATCTTTTTTAGATAATGTTTGTGATTTTTATATATATTAATATGTACTATATGCAAACATTGAAATACCTTCATCGATTAGTGCAACAGTACCAAGCACCTTGACTTTCAAAACCTCACCACGCTTCGCTACCTAAAACAAACAATCACTAGATAACGAATTGTTTTATTGGTCTGCATTAAGTCTAAGATAAGGGAAAACGATAAAATCTAATCCAATATTATTGTACGATTTATGTCATATTTTCACAATATGTACATCTCTCGTTTTCTTCGGAACAATTATGAAACTCTATGAGAGTGCACAAAATTACTTACTTTGTAACCAATTTCAAGGACATCTATAGGGTCATTGTCACCTTTGCAGCCTGTTGCTTCATCCAATACTTCAGGATTTTCCCACGTCTGAAATCAAGTTGAACATATAAAAGCATTTTATTGAGAATTGATAACTAAGTCACAATAAAATGATGTTTCAAGATGGCATTAAAATAACGATTCAAAATAGTTATTAACCTGGGTTAGATATTTGTATCCCAACTAATTTTAAACATTACTACTAATCTCTGACTAGTATAATATTAGAATCCAATAATGCCAGAAATAAGCATTACTGAGCTTCGTAAAATAGAATTTTATGAGGGTCGAGTTCAAAATATCAATGCTACGATTCATTTTGAGGGACAATCATCACCTCCCAAGCTTACAATTAGTTAACTCTGAAATTCAGTCAACTATACTATATAACTATATACTGTAATAAAATAGTGTTTATATTCTGCAAACCCAACTACTTTAGTCATTTTAATAATGCAGAATAAGATTGTTCTCAACATTTCCTTACGTTAACGTTAGTAACTTCAAGCATGTCAAACTTTCGACATTCACTAGTGCAGCAATTCACTCATAAAAACTAACATGATCTATTTTATTTAATAAAATTATGAGGCAACGATTCACAGAAGGGATGGACTTTGCACATTTTAGTAGGGCAATTAATAATTGTGCTTTGACAATGTTTACACGAACTTCAGCACTCTAATAATCCAGTAGTCATTCTCCGTACAAGTTTGAAGTTAGTAATGTTCGCATGACGTAACATTGGAAAAAAAATCATTAATTTTCAATTCTAGAATAACTTTGAAAGAGTTGGGTTTTCAAAATTTCAGAATTTTTTGCTTCACTATGACTTACTAAATTTTAGATAATCCTAAAGTTGCAAAGGAGGTAATGATTTTTTCTAAACATGAATTATTACAGTAATGTTATTAGCTTCAACCTCATTCTTCCGCAAGGGAAGAGTTTGGATGACAGATAATATCTGATCTGATTAATCTTCACCTTGAACTGTAATCAAGGCTCAGTTGTAATCAGTACTGTCTTATATCTTGCCTGATAAGACTTGCAAAGATTATGTTATTAACTGAATGGTAAGGTTTGAATGAGTGACCTTGCCATAAAAGAATCTGAGTCTATGAGCAGTGAATTACAATCTGTTACAAGGCAATCCAAACTTTTGCCCCTTAATTATATTTATGCAGAGATGAAACGAGCCTAACAATTTTAGTTTCACTTTGCAAGTTCCTGGTTTAAACTGTACCTGTGGAATGGCTCCATAGTTCCAAATGTAGCCGTGATGAGGGAAACAATTTGCAACAAACCTAAGTTTTCCTTTCTTAACATCCTGCTTGATTGGATTCAATGTTTCCTTCAAGCTTATCTCCATCTTGGCATTCGTCCATCGAGGCACTTCTACTATCATATTGAATATCTTTTTTGCCTCATCAGCGTACAACGGTATGTCGTGTAACGGAGAAACTGGTCCTTTGTCATTTTCTACACAAAAATTTAAAATAAGTCAATTTTGTTCTTTCCTTACATTTGTTATTTCATGTGAAAATGGCAAATAGTGGAGGCTCTATAGTATAGAAAAAAAATTGTGGAAAAGAGCCTTTCAGGAAATTACAACTCTGTATACTATTTGATAAGATTAAATATGATATTATGTGATGTGACACAAGGTATACACTGTATATCCAGAGGTTATTTTAGTACAAGAGTGTATGAGATAAAAGAATACGTGATTGTGTGGATAACGATTTTTAATTACCTTACACAAACATTATTCAATAATTTACGCCTACCCTGGAACGTGGCTGATGTTAGTAACATTAATGTAACGAAACATCACTGAAGAAATCATTATTGCACAATTTAAGAATAACGTTCAACGAATTGCCTTTTCAAAGTATAAGTATGTTAGATTTGTCATAGTTGACTAAATTCCAAACAATCCTCACAATACAACGTAAAGATTCTTCCTGAACATGTATCGTTATAGTAACGTAACCAACTTCATCCTCATTGGTAATTCTCAAAATAATTATTCTCCTCGTATTTGAAAGGTATCTTCACCACAGGGAAATACAACGCAAAATCTAAAACTAATCTATATCCAAGGGCAAGCATTATAGCCACATGTAGAGTACGACTTTGTCTATAGATAGATACATAAAAGTGAAAACAATTGTACGTTAGTAAGAAGCAAATATTTGATCGGTCACAAGGTTACAGTATTCTCTTGCTATGTAGACTGGTAGAAAAAAAAGGGTTCATTTCATATCAATTCAACCACCTCCCAAACTTCATTTAGATTTATTATCATGAAAAAAAATATGAGAATAACCAAGTTTGTTTAAAATCACTTGGCAGAAAAAGCATTTATTTTGAAATTGCATATTTTTACGTGTTAGATTTCTTATGGTAATGTCTCAGAATTATTTCGAGGATTATTGGGCCCTTTCGCCTGGACAAAAAATCAGAAAGAGCACGAAAAGCATTTTAAAATCTCTAAAAATGTTATTTGTAACAATAATGGTGAATGAAACAAAAAACGTCCCCATTATGTTACAAAAGTGAATAAGAGAAGATTCGAATAACACAAGGTTGATGTTTTTGATCTGATTCAGATATTTTTGACCTTATTTCACTGGCTAACCCGATCCTCATAGATTCTCTAGGAAATGTTCAAAAAATCTTACATTATAGTACACTTACTAATAAGCAGTCATAAATTAGGATCAAAAAAGTTGTCAGAACCATTTTCACATTTTATTGACATTTGAAAATCAATACTTTCACAAACTTTTCATATGAAGCAAACCCTCCTCCCCCCTATCAACATTTGAACTATTTTATTTTAAGAAATGAAATCATTCTGGAACTCTCAAAAAAACTTAGACAGAGGCAAGATCTTTCACTAAAAACCAGAACCAAGTTTTTAACCTGAAAGCATGTTTATAAAAATTTTCGGAGTTACTGAGTTTTGATTATGGTTACAAAAAAAAACGCACTTTAAGGGGGTCATCTGGTTTAATAGGTTCAAAAAATCGATTTTTTTTTTTTTGCATAAATTGTTCCCTTAATATGTCTAGAATGTGGAGGTAAAGTGATTTTTCGATATTCGAAGCCATTATAAAGATACAGCAGTTAGAAGGAACAGGTGTTCGGAGCGTTGAGCGGAGCGCTTGGAGGTCGAGCCTATTGTTCTCTGTCAGCTTTATACCTGAGACCCTTCTGGACAAATAATTACTTATACAAGTGTAGACAAGTTGAAACATATTTAGGAAAGTATTTGTGTAATGATTTATGTAGTGAAACTTATTTTAGTCCTGGTTTAACTTCGAAGAGCACATCTGCGAAAAAATTTTTTGAAACACATGATGGGTTCAAAGTTATTTATTTAAAAAATGAGTGGTAGAAAAGGTATTTCAGAAAATAATGTTCACCCTGGTCGTTCTAAAAAACGACAGATTGCTGGAAACCGTTTAACAAGCCAACAAGATACAGGTTATACATAAGCTTCGGCTGAAAAACTTCAAGGCGGCATGGACATGGAGGTTTCTGTTACTTCAAACTTTGGGTATTGTATTTTAGAGTTTGCGACAGTATTTTTCGCTATTTCCAATACTGTAATATCTAAAGAGTGTGAAGATGATGTGTCTTTCGCGCAATCTAGCCATCATGGCTTAGGTTTTAAAATAGTTCAGTCTTGTAACTGTGCAAGACAGAAAGTTATAAACTCGGGCCCAATGCTTCAACATGCAAGTGAAATCAATCGTCGTTTTGTATTTGTCATGCGGTTATTAGGGATTGGTCATGAAGGTGTAAACCTTTTCTGCAGTCTTATGGATATTTGTTCTGGTATTTCGAATTCAACCTATTACGCACTTCTAGAAAATATACACATAGCTTCATCTACAGTTTGTGAATCTGTGTTGTCATTTGCTGTCTCGCAAGAAAAAACGATGAATGAAGAAGCAGGAAACATACGTGATGAGTTGACGGTATCGGGAGACGGTACCTGGAGAAAACTAGGCTTTTCATCTTTATTTGGAGTTTCTACATTAATTGGGAAGTATACTGGCAAAGTTCTAGATGCTATGGTCATGAGTAGTTATTGCACAGCGTGTAATATGTGGAAACATAAAAAAAATACAGAACCAGTGAAATATGAAATGTGGTATGAATTTCATGTACATGAATGTACCATTAATCATACTGGAAGTTGAGAAAAGATGGAAATTAGTGCTATTGTACAGATGTTTGCAAGATCTTTGGTTAAAAATGAAATTAAATACCTCACATGTATTAGTGATGGGGATTGTAAAACTTTTAGAAGGATCTTAGATTCTAAAACGTACGGAAAAACTGCTGTAACGAAAAAAGAATGCGTTGGTCACGTCGAGAAAAGAATGGGAACAAGACTCCGTGGTCTCAAAAAGGGTAAAGATAATAAAGGGATAGGCGGAAAAGGAGCAGGGAAACTGACTGATAAAGTCATCAAAGAAATGACTAAGTTGTATGGACTAGCTATTCGACGACGGAAGAAGTGGGTGTCCATTTTTTCGAGGCGGTTGTCTTCAGACCACTATAACTTTAATTCTACTGAATATTTTTAGCTAAAAATTTAACTGTACATTCTTGAAATATGTATAAATAAATGGTAAAAAGTTCAAAGTTCTATCCCTTCATTGGTCTTTACAAAAAAATCCTAAAAAATGCTCAAAAATCAGGGCGTCAAACCAGAGGACCCCCTTAAATCTTAATAATGTTCAAACTATTCTCATAAGGTAATCATATGAATCAAATTGGTCATAGCATCCAATAATTTTGGTGGGAAGCATTGCCTTCCTGCTTCTGATTTCACCTCAGATTACTTCGCAATATACATCAAAGTATCATGCAACTATCGAAAAACAGTAAAGGCATTGCAGCTTTCTCAATGGCATATGACATCATCTATGTGCCGGTATTATTGATTAAGAAATGATTTTTTGAAGAATTTTCACTAAATAAAGTTTAAAAGAAGAAATTCTGACAATCCGATAAAACACCATTAACCTTTCGTACTGCTAAACAATGTGTATCATTATTGGATTGTTCACAAATTTTTAATTACATTAGGTATATTCTATAAATGATCTAAAGCACTTTGTATATCAAGGACACAGCATCCTTTTAAATATTTGTGAACCCCCCTTTAAACGAATTGTCTTCAAGAAAGCTAACAGTTTGTAACAGATAAATAAGGAAATATCTCGAGGAATCGAACATCTATATTTGTCAGCAAAAAGCTTTTTTTAAACAAAGCTGTGGATTTTTGAAATCATAAGGTATCAAAATTTCTGTGGCGTGACAATTGAACAATATCAGATGCTTCTTTGGTAAGAAACTGGCTGAAGTGTGATCAACATTTGATAACCCAGTATTAAAGAGAGGTTGAAGTCTACGACGTTGACGTAACGAAGCATTTAAAAAAATTCCTAGTGAACAACTTTAAAATGTAGTAAACTGTCAACTGACCACAAAGCCAGTTTGGAACAGTTCTATAAACCAATTCTAAAATTGCCGCACAGCAACTTGAAAAAAAATATGATTCTTAATCCTCAGATTCAATTGGCAGATTTATTAACTCTTACATAAGGTGAAATTCCAAAACAATTTTTAACTCTTCAGCTTCCGGAAACAAGCCCTTTTCAGGATCTTTTTCTGACCCAATAACTAACAAATCTATTAATATATTCAGGAGATAAGATCAACAAAATTTGCACACATTAGAGTTATGATAATGCCTAGAAACCTTGAGAATATTTAGATTAAATCATGCGTGAAATCAGACTCCAAGTCACTAAGTCATTATGACGTATTTCTTTCGATTAATGTAGTTTGAGTGAATCATTTGTCTAACTATGCGATGAAGAAACTTGCAGAAAAACCACGGTTGAAACTGATAGTGAAATTCCTGATCAGTTACTTCAGCGATACTAAACATATGGAATTATATGGTGAAATTGATGAAATCAAGCATGTGTCCGTTGACATTTAGTCGGCACTACTTTCCTTTTACATAATTAGGTATCTATTCCGTCAATCTCGCAGATATCTGTGAATAATCGAAATAACTCATTCCGCCATATGAAAAAGTCTAAATGTCAAATTCCATTCAATCGTACGGCTGCAGCAACGGTAGAATACTTGAATATTGTTATTCAGAAATCTTGAACATCTTTCCGGTTTAAAATATGTGGTCATGTCACGTGACCTAACGCTACATCACATAGCACGTCTATACATATAAAAAAAAAAAAATACGTATACCGCGTATACCGCAAAGCGTGCGTGGGATAACATATTTTTTCGAACGGCGCGAAAAGTATCACAGAGAATGAGGGATATTTGATACTACATAATGAATGAACGTTATTGCCGTCACGAACGTGCTCAACGGTCAATTTACTCTAATCATTTTACAAGAGTTATCTAGGAATCGACCCTCTGGGGTTCAGGGACCATCGCACAGCAGTCGATAGGTCAGAGCTAATACGGAGACGGGAAGAACGCGGCATGAGATAAAGTGTAAATGGCTCGGAGAGTTGACTACTCACTGAAATATATCCTGTAATTCGTCGTGTTTGGTGTTCCCTTCTCAACCGTGGTATAAGACATGTTGGTTTGAAAGGCACGCTTCGCTGCCGAACTATGCGGCTTCATACAACGACCGACACTGGCCAAACTCATGGGAATTAGAAATTTTCTCAAAGCGGCCGACCGCAACACGTGCAGCTCTACGGCGGTCATAGTGACACCTGGAGAGTTACAAGGAAACAAAATACTTTGGAGACCAACACGGGCCCTCCAATCCGCCGATAAAGATAACAGTCCCGGTTATACTAACCGAGTCATTTTGATATTGCGTCGTAGTGTATTGGCGAATTCGACTCGCAGAAAAAGTGCAGTCCAAAGTCCGCATTCGGTACGCACTTTTGCTGTGAGTCCAATTCATTATACCAGGCGGACTTCTTGAATGGAAGCGACGCAAATGACCAAATGAGCGACCTACTCATCTCTGATATCCGAATGCAACGACCGTTTGTTTCATTGTTTATGACTATTCCATAACACTTCTACTTAAGTGTGAGAATCTTGTAGCCAAAGGATATCAAATAACCAACCATTTGAAACATGACTAAATGAAGTGTGACTTTAAAACTCATCAATTAAAGGCCAAAAGCCTATTACTAGATCCTCGCATTACAGACAGCTATAATATCATTGTACAAGTACCACGGAGATTAGAACCGTATTACAGACAAACTATGTTACACCATATAGCCTTGGAGATAGAATAAAACTGTGATACAATAGATATACATATAACCGATATAATATAGAGCAACTAACGCTAGGTTACATTGCCGTAATAATCTATAAAACTAGCGATTGTGGAACCTCTATAACCATGCATACAAATTATGAAACATGTATTGTAGAATCCTTTCGAAAACAACGTATTGTAGACAACGCTTACGAACGTTATGGAGGCAATGTAGATATCTAATGTGGAACCGTATCGAACGCTACCTGGAGATTACATCAGTAACACTATGAGTAAACCACTGAAGGTAAGCCAACTTGCCGGATGATTTTGTATGGTTAACCAATGGAATATCAATTCAAAACAACGAAAAATATAATGATGAATCCATTATTATAATAGCATCAAACCCTTCAGATGATTAAAATTCATACCGCTCTGGGAATTAAACGTAAAAATGTACAAATCGTCAACTCTTTACAAAGCTCAGTACAATTTCCAAAGAGGTGACCTGAATAGTTGCAACGCCGATTAACAGGCAACCAAAAAGCACAAGAGCAATCCTCAGATACCTTACAAACCAATCTAACTCGAGTAAGCATATTAGCCATCAGAGAAAACTATACAGAACATACATAAAAACTTATCCTAAGATTCTTATCTAACCAATTCCTCAAATACTTTACTCCGTTAAATACAATACGAATACCTGAGAATAATCACAGCAGTAGGTATTTAAAGTTAATATTAAATCTGTAATCATATCTGCTACGTACTCACTATTATACCTGTCAGATAATTAAGCAAATAAAATATAACGCTCTCAAAATAATATTCAAATACACAATCAATAAACCCTATTGTGTCTCCAGTTAGTCGTTAAAGCAAATGAAATATTCCAGTGTATTTATGTATTCTTGTCATACATTAGAATATTCTGGAAGCAAAACTACGCACCTAATACAACGCGCCGTTGCCTCGAGAACGCTGACGCTATGGTGAAATCAACACCACCAGAATAGTGCGCGTAAAGCTTGCACGCATAAGCGAACTGATACAGCGAACTCGAGCATAAGCGCCTTATGATCAACGACCTATGTCCACGCAACAAGAGATTGCTTAGATCTGAAATCCTGAAAGAAATGAGGATGTAGCGCTGTTGTCAGGCCGACTGTTCACCTGGCACCAACAAGTAGTTCACATGAAGCTCACACTAACAGAACATTAGTGCACAGAAAACTCGAGCACACCTACACCATGATGGATCAGCAACAACAAGTAGTGCACACAAAGCTTACATGCATAACACACCAACATAATTTTAAAAAGTCGAGAACTGCCCTGGTTATAATTCTTAAAATGAGGGGGAAGACATACTGTTGTGGCGTAGAGATTTGTGGGGAAGGGTCAAAATCTACTGCTATCGATCCCTATGGATACGAGCCTCACGCTCAGATGCACTCTCTTGGTTCCTATCTCTAAATTTGCTATCTTCCTCTCTATACAGTCTCGTGATACAATCCTCTTGCCGCTTGCATTCTGAATTTCTTTTACAAAGTTACTCTACCGAACGTAACAGTAAACTTCACCTTGCCGTTTTGTTCTATTAGATTAAAATACAGTACTACAATTTGTATTTGATTCTCATTATAAAATAAATTCAATCTAAGTAAAATATTCTGACATATAAAATTTGTTATTCTGCAAAAATCATCACTACATCGATTTGCTCATCAAGTTTCAAACAACTTCAAAAGATAAGGTAATTTTATTCTTCAATCCTACGATCATTCCTTTCCTCCGTTATCCCAACAACGCGATTGAACATCCAGTGTCCACTGCATTTCAATGCTTAGTCGGTACTTGGTGACCCCAAAACTACTGTGCGTCTAGCTGTATCTTCACGATTAAATGTACTGTCTAACTTCTGCAATTATCGGAGAGTGCCTTAGGCCAGGTCTACAATCAGTCGTTGTCGGTGAGTCGTCAGTGATCGTAAGCCGCTGCTGGAAGACGTAAGTCGCTAGTAGCTAGTCATCAAAAGCAAAATGGTGTTCTATAATGTTAACGAAAGTGTGTAGCGGTTGTTTTGTTAAGTAATCCGAGAAGTTCTTGCATAACCTCTCGTGATAGCATACTTAAACTGGAAGTGAAAGCATTTTCTTTTGATTGGTCAGTCTGAAGCGACAATCGGTGCCGCCAAAGATGGAGGATGACCATCTTGCACTCCAGCAACCGTCAGTACCACGGTCTTACATACAAGTCTGGAAACTCCGTATCTAAGACCGTGGCTAGGAGTGACTCACATATTGAATCAATTTGTAGTTTATGCTCTCGGCACTGTGTCGCTATCGCTACTATATGGTAGGGCCGGTTAGGCTTTAGCGCGCTTGCGCCAACAGAGAAATTTTTTCTATCTCTGCCGCTCACAGGTAACACGGGTGACCCTACTAGCTTACAGCGACCCTTGCGGCCAATCTAAGAATTATTGAAAGCGGACTCAATAAGTGAGTCGCCCCCCACCCCCAGAGTTTCCATACCTGTCTGTATGTACGACCGTGGTCAGTACTTTTCAACACAGCGTTGCCAACCCTTTGGTGACAACAGGTCATACTCGAAGTGAAACTGGACCGTACTTTGAAATTTCAGGACCGTACAAAGATTTCGTGGAGTATATTTTTGTTCTTGATATTTTATGGTCGTATAATTACCTTGATTTTGCTTCTTTTCTCAAGGACCAGATAGGTTCTAACCACATTATTGACACTTTTATGTTCAAGAATATTAGATGAAACCGTTTTCTTATCGGAGTCGATTATGCCGTAAAAAAATATTATATTTTCGTAATATATAAAAAAATTATTTTACAAGAAATTTAATAGCATATCTTGCACGAATATTCTTTTTGGCTCATTTGATATTGGTTATTGAATACTTATAAATAATTTTAAAATACTTAACCAAATTATTGGCGTTTAAAAATCGTCAGTTTATTGTTCTGCACGCGTATTCTTTGGCTTTGACCTTGTAAAAGTTGACCTCGTAGTGTGTACGCGTGACCGCGCATGCACGACTAGACGAAGACAGAGCGGTCTCATATGCAATTTTCTCTTTCTATTCCGCTATCGACTTCTCATATGAGTCTATGACCCGGTCACGCGGTCTATTCTTATAGGTATGTCTATGAAACAGAATGTTATAATATGCGGAGACCGGACGGATCTACCATTCCGTAAAAATACGACAGAATGAAATTACCGGAACGTGGATTCTAGTGACTTTTCTGTCCATTCCGTTCCGTCATTGCGTATTCCGGCGATTCGGCCCTACATGGGTCGGCACCATAATCGGTTAACCTGGATTGGACTGTGGGAAATCGTTTTATAACTGTCCCTATTTCAGTGCTATTGCTCTCTGACTATTGTAGCAAAACGGCGCACAACGGCAATTCATAAGTCCAAAGAACACCTGGGGAATTATTACGGTATTTCACTTTTCACATTTCCCACCTTCCAAGCATTCTGATTGCTTTGCTAAATTTAGTCAACCAATGAGAATGCTTGGATGGTAAGAAATGTGAAAACCCGTAATAATCCCTGTGACGTCGGAACGGTACCTAGTGGAAATCTCCAGATGTTAGACACCGGAAACATTCACACGCAGTTACAGCCAGACTCACATCAGTAGTTTGGGTCACCAATTACCGATTAAGTATTGAAATACACCGGACAACGGGCATTCTGTCGCTCTAGTCGAACGAACCGAAGAGGGAGAAATTGTTGGATAAAAGATTTAATTTGGCTTACCTTTTTGAGAGTATTCTGGATGCGATGACTTGTAGATTGGTGAGAGGTTTTTAGCGAAATAACCGACTTTAATATTTGGATATTTTGACTAACTTGGTTTATTTTATAAGTTTGATATTTAATAGTCACAAACGCAGAGTTACACAGTGTAAGATCTTAGACTTAGTATGAAAAAATGGAGTTGAAGCTCGCTGAACTTTTGGGCAGAGTAACGTTGTATGAAAGTTTTAATGCAAAAGGCTAAAGGATTTTACCGCGAGACTGTACCGGAACTAGATGACGAATCTGGAGGTAGAAACACAAGAGAGCGATCGAGTGATCGGTCGCCCTTTTTATAGGGGTCGATCGTTGCGCAGAACGATCCCCCTCTTTAGTTTTTTGGTCACCTTTGCGCACCTCCCCTCTTTTCTAGGAATTCTAATTAGGGCACGACATCTTTGCCGCATGCACGCCTGTGATCTTAGTTCTTTAGCTATTACTATATTGTAGGTTTTTACGTATGGTATATCGCTGCTTGGTGCGGTGGTGTAGGTGCGTGGACTTGGTTCCGTAGTTCTCCGAACTGCGTGAGCTTTTCGTTGTGTCGCCAGCCCACTTTGTGGCGCCAGCCCCCTTTGTGGCGCCAGCCCCCTTTCTGGCGCCCCTCAGCCACTTAACTACCTGTCTACCTCTTAATGTTTTTGCTATCTTGCTCGTTACAAAGCCCATATTTCATTTTGGTTACCTGTCGTTTGTTACTTTTATAGTTATATCTATATAGAATTGTATATGTATTATAGTCGACTACTGTCGTTGTTAGTTTTATAGTTGTATCTATATAGAATTGCATATGTATTAAAGTCGACTACTGTCGTTGTTAATCTGGAGTACAATAGCAATTGTTTATGAACATAGTTTGTTATTTGTTTAACATTATTAGAATCACGCTGCTGCGAATATCTTTAGTTGTTTGTGTTATAACTATCTTAACAGATTTAGAGTACTTAGTAATTTGATGATTCATAGCTTTAGAGCAGGTTTACATGTGTGCTTTTGTATATGATTCCCTTCTGTAGTTGTTAATTCTTATATTGATATAAATCGGCTTGGAAGCTTCTAGAACGTTTTCGTTTCGTCGGTAAGTTTCCTAATGTATTATCTAGGTAAGGCTCTGTATGGCTCCACATTGGAGATCTGCATTGCCTTCAAAACGTTGCGCGTGTTGCCTACAATACGGCGTTGCGGAAGAAGGTATAGTTCATGCTGGGTAATTAGCATTCACGGTTTGATGGTTTTGCAGTCTCTGGTTTTATGGGTTATTGCAGCAGTGCTATCTTTACATTATATTGGTTATGCATTTATCTATGGTTTTACAGTCTTCTATACTCCAGGCTATATAGTAAAGCGTATGTTGCTTAAGTATAGCTCTCAGCTCCGAATGCACAAATGGCATTGTTGAGTGCTATATAATAATTGGGTATAATTGTGCTAGTTAATTATAGTGTTAATATGATAGTGATATATAATAACGCATAATAGTATTATAGTTCTTTGTAGTACGAAGATCTCGTAACATGGTTTTTAAGCCTTGGCTAGTGAATTTCATAGTTATTTCCATCTAGGGATATTCCAAATATTTAGACAGTTGTTTCAGTTTCTTATGGTTACAAGATTCTCGTACTTCGAGTTTGGTTAGTTGATAAAAGTAACATGCAGTAATAATAGTCGATAAAACATACGGACGTTCCGGTCGGATGTTACAATCCCCCTGTGCATTTCTTGTGATTCTAGAGAAAAGAAACTGCCTGAGTGCATTCATATAGAAATAGTTTTCTCATTCGAATAAGTTATAAAAAATCGGTATCTAAACTCCTGTTTATAATTCTTGCAATCTATCTCTCACATGTTTAGAAATGTGATGAGAGCTAATTACGAATATACTATTAATTCGATAATTACTCAAACTACAAATATATTGTTCAACAATACGCAGAGTAAGATAAAAATTGAATTTAACGAGAGCTAATAACTTTCATGTTTGTAAATCCTTAAACTTTTATGTTGTATGAATCTAATAGAAAAATTGGCTAAGTGATAACAAAGTACAAATAACTAATTATAAGTCTTGATATTTGTATCTGACTAAAGTTTATGAAATAAAATACGATAATAACTGAATTTAAGTGTAAATATGATAGTTATATATATTTTGAAGTTGAGATAGAACATTATTTTAAATTATACAATTGGCTAATGCTTTTCCATTCATCTCTTGGCTTATATAATTTAAAACAACGATTTCAAGATCAAATTTGTTTGTTACTTGATCTGGTTTTCATTCTGCCCTTACTACCAACAGAGGAAGAATTCTAAATGTCAATCATCCAAAAGGATACTGCTAAGGTCCAAATATGTTTTTAAAAAACATTTGTGACAAGTTACAATACATATTTGTTTTAGGTATTGATTCGGCACTTAAAGTATGATCATGAAAATCAGGGTGCGTGTTATATTGCCGTGCGTAATTGAGTACAAAGTAAAATCAGTTGCATGGAATCGAATCAACAGTTGCTTCAATTAAAAAATCCTAGCTAAACTCGATTATTTAAAAATGATCTATGAGTTAGATGAAAACAGATGTTGGCAGTCTATTTTGTACATAAAAATTTAAATTGAAATCAAGAATCAAGTTTCATGAATTGGAACAAAATATTAAAAAATTGTTTTTGTAGATTTCAAACGTTATACATATATTTGTAAGATAAAAAATCCATGGAAACTGTTATCACTTCGACTATATCTAACTCCAAGAGATGAGGTATCACAAAATTTTGAATTTCACTTACTTATTTTTGTGTAACGCAATTATGGCTTACGCACCTTTTTTATATGTAAAGTAATCGGTTCTGCAATAGTACAAAAAAAGAACATCACAGTATAAAACTTTTTATTTTTACGCCCTAGAACTCAAGTGTCCTTTTTTTGTACTGCACAATAAAACAAAACTTGCAAACCATGAGGTTGTGACATAAAGTATCGTGTGCACCAGAGACGCAATCTTTTTTGCCTCACGTAATTGCAATATTCGTCTTTGGCTCATGCACACACTCGTTGATGACTCATATCATAAACTTGCGCTCAGTGTAAAAAGACCTAGTTAGTCTCTTTGCTTCATCATCTACTATTCAATAGATAGAATACTTTCGTTAATACAAAATTTTATTTCCTATAAGAATTCCTTTAAAACACCATCATTATTTAAAGATTTCAGCTTTCATGTTGCACATATCCAATTGAATCAACTAAATTATAAGTACAGTGATTTTGCAATCATAACTCTTCACATTTCATTAATAAATATAATAAAGGCCATTGTAGCACTGATTAAGTGGAATGCTGGTGCGGGAAACGATATACTTAAACAAAATAAATGTTATATCACAAAGATGTAGTACAAAACTTTTGTTTACATGGTCTCTAGTTCTGGTGGAATGTAAATTTTTTTTTCAATAGCAAATTTTTTCAGTGCATTATACTTAGCACGCCAAGATTCAACTTCTTCCCTCATTCTCTCATTATCTTCTTGCATCGCTTCCATGTCCCGGTACTCTTGGCTTTTCTCGGACTCAAGCTCATCCTTCTGTTCGATACGTTTAATACGGCAACTCGCTGCATATCCACGGTTCTTCAATGTTCTTCTCCGCTGCTTCATGCGCACAATCTCTTCTCTTGTCAATCCACGAAGTTTAAGTTGACGATTCAAGTCGCGTACCGATATTGTGACAAGTTCATCATCACTAATATCAAGGCAGGGTCCTGGAGACAATGGCTCCTGTAATTATATCCAAACAAAATCAATAGAAAAGCATTCGCATTGGTTGTAATACACTTATCTACATCTTGATTTACAACATTGCTCAGACTCTGTACGTGTTTCTATGTATTGTATTAGGGTCATCCTTAATATGATTATCAACTTTTGTTGTTTCCATGGGTTGAAGTATCCAACGATGACATTTTTAAAAATGTTTCCGAAACCACAGACTTCCGAGTCAATTCTATGTTCCGCGCCGACTTCAAGAATTTCCCTAAAAATATAGGATTGCTGACACTTCAGTTAATTAATTTCTGGAAATTTTGTTCTTGATTTTGATGCAATACAGCTATAGGGAAACAAATGCATTGCCAAGTAGACAATGATTATGTTTTTCAAGTGAAAAAATTCAAAGGCGTCGGTACAGAGCGTAAAATTGACATAGAAGCCTGAGGGATAAGGCTAAGTTTTTTTTTCTTTATTTCGGGACGTCTTGGCACGGGAGCAACAGAATTCGATAATGACCACATTAAGGGTCAACCCTGTATAATATACATTAAATTAAGTATACATTAAAGTTTGAACTTCTAGCTGCTTTTTTTTTTTTTTTTGTTTTGAAACTGTACCATAAATGAATCCCTCTTTTCTAGTTCTTCTTTCTTCCGGCTATATTCCTCCTATAAGAAATGTGGCTAAAAATCCATCTCTACTACAGACTTGAGTTTTATTCACGAAATCGTAAAATAAATGGAACGTCATCCATTTTGGTTCTTCCTGGGTCAGTGTATGAATGTAGTCAGTTTGTTTTTTTCTTTCTTTTGCATTTCAGTAGGATCGTAACCGTCCGGAAACGACATTACCTGAACAAAGTTTCAAATTTTCTCGTAATCTTCATTAGTTTGCAATGAAAGCCTGGTTTCTGAAACCGCATATAGAAGGTAATGCGTGTGTAAGAAATGTAGGTTAACGTGTAGGCTACTCTTCGATACAAGCGATACATGAAAAATGGAAGCCAATAACAAACCGAATGTTTTTGTTATGGACAAAACTCACCATTTTACTGAATTTTTTCCGTTCCAAGGGCATATTCCAGCGTGTATCAGGTTTTCGCCGACTCCACGGCCTGCAGCAATTATTTCTTCGAGTTTTACGCTTTTCCCAGTATTATGCTTCGTCATTGTGGAGGCACTAACCTGAGTTCCTGAGTTTCATTTGGCTAGTTCTCAAGTTAACAACTACCTATTCCAAAAACATATTTCTCGCGCAGTCTGATCATATCGTGCAAGTATTGCCAATTCCCAGGCTGCGACTTACACGTGTGACACTCGTTAAACAAAATTCAAACCCCATTTATTTTATGACGAAAGCAGAATATCGTGATATACTTAGAAAAGCGCTACGATTGTTGCAACTAATCCTGTGGGGTAGTTCGCATTTCGGTATTATTCCACAGCCTATCAGAGTTTATTCACCCCAATTTTGAACATGGTAATTGCATGGAGCAATTCATGGATCACAGTCGTTCACCCCATAATAACCGTATTGAAAAAAATTCATAATTTTCGTTTTTAAACGTTAAGTCAAGGTTTGCCCTGCTAAAAATTATTGTCAAGTACTTTTTTTAGCCACCAACGCATGAGAGGAGTCAGTACAAACAGCCTTGACCAAAAATAATTTTACCAAATCCAAATTTTCTTTTTAAATCACTATGACGAGTAGAAGTTACCAGCTATGCGTAGTTTGCGACATTCTTCCTCGTTCAAAAATATCAAATTCGAAAGTAACTTAGATTTTTCCGGATTTATTTTTCGATGTGGGGCATCATTCCTTATCCAAAAATATTTATAAAAAAAAAGAAATCACCAGCTTCGTAGCATATATCTATGTATCGTAAGGCTAGAATTTCACTTGCGGGTCCCCTTAATCATTGATCACATTCACAAATTCTCATGATATCTACTACCTTCATAGTAATTATAAATATATTTTCCAAATAAATTTTTGTTGATCATATGAAAATTAGCTTTTGCAAGAAATATAAAAAGGGTTACTCTCTACACACATCATATTTCTAATTTGACTGATTATTACTCAATGATTACTATGCAATGTTACTTACTAGACATGAAATTATTTCGTACATATATTTTATTTGTTCTTTTATCAATGTTTGTCACGCAGTAAATTACGAGTAATTATAATTAATACAATACTATTTTCGTCAAATATTTGCCGGAATCAGATTCACGAAACAAGTCAAGTAATCCATTCTTCAAATGTGGCATACCCATATTTTGCCATTGTCGTCAAATATAGGCCCAAAAATTACAGGGTCAAATTTCATGTCGTAATACATAGAGGACACTGTGATATTAGTTTTCAATTCATAAATCGTTAAGTAAGAAGTACTATATAATCTTCATTTACGTGTCCAACTCCACGTCTAGCTATTTATGAATATATAATTTATTTGCTGAATTCAAAATAGCATCAACGATTTCCGAAGCCCATGATGTAAAAGGATAAGAGATAGACATACATTTCGAAACTACAGAGTTATCTGTATATTGCTTTCCCCTACTGGATTTTGAAAAGCTTGAATCCCCTTGAACTGAGCCACGTATTATTAATTGATGAAAATTATCATCACCTCTACTTGTATCGTGGAATGTTTTTTCTCTCTTTCCATTGAAATCAACTATTTTCCTGTTATTATGACTCTTTTGTTGACTTTCTCTGGACCATTATGTTCGTAAAACGTTTTTTCTCCACATCGTTGTCAGAAATGGATTGCAATTTTCTTTTACCCATTCTTTTCATCTATTTCAATTCAACTCTAAAAGTTAGTCAAGTAATTAGTATTCGAAAGTCCACTCAATTCTTGAATCATAGTTCTTGGAATTTAAAGTTTTTCTAAATAAATTAAATTTAGCTCTGAAGTAGAACATGATACGAAAAAAAATATTTGAGACTACATTCGAAGAGATTTCGGACAGACCCGAATTTCCTTATGATTTGCTCAACATATTTTGGCTACCATAATTTTTATTGGGAATAATGTTGGACAAATACCAAATTTTATCAATGAAAACAAAAGAAGAAGTTATTGAGAGAAGGAATTTTGTTACTTATTCTTGGAAATAGTTTTATTGCCACTGACAAGTTTGACAATTCAATATGAGATGTACATAGATTCAGTCAATTTACAAACATAATTAAATAATTCTAGCTTATTATAAGTTTATTCATGTGATGATGCGATATTAGAATTGTGATGCCATCTCTAATTTATGATACCAGACATGATTGATAATTTTATTCCTTAGTATAGTTGGTGACATTTTATATTACGTACAACAATTCAGCATCCATTTTTTGTGAACTTCTGTTATAAATACATGAAATTGTAAGTATTAATTTAAATAAACATATATAAATACTTGATGAATATAATATTCAGTTAATATTTAATAGGTTGATGTAAATTAAATGGTAGGATCTTGAGCTGTTCATTATCAGTCGAATCCTTTACGGTCCTCGATACTGAATCGACCTTCGAAGTACTAGCAAATAAAAATAGATTCCAAGTAATCAATGATAAAAAAAAAAAACGAATGACGAAACTACTGCGAAAGGTTGTTCCTTAATCCTATATACATAAATAAACGTAACCTAATGATTATCTTTTCCCTGAAGATCGCTAAGACCTTCTCTACCACCGATTGGTATAGTTCCAAATTGCATTATTGATATTTTTTGTCAAAAAAATTTCAAAACATTTCAGTTCAAGAATGCAAATCAGAAGAATACAAAGTTTTGCAGAGTCGTTTCGTAAAAAACTTAATTGAATAATCTCGTGACTAAAACTCGCATGCTACTTAAACGACTGTTTTAGTACAACGTGATTGTACAAATGCCATGGATTTCTCGACGTTAATTATAATGTGGACCTTAATTCTAGTCTTGCTGAGATTCTAGATCAATTGCAGGCTTTGGAGTAGAATCACCGGCTGCCGGAAATTCATAAATTGGTTTGAATCCCCCGAAAAGTTGTGGTTTGAAGTTTTCAATATCAAATTCACTCTGTTCGGTTTGTGTTTCGTCCTCTTTCTCTTGTTCGTCAGATCTGTCATTTGATTCAGGCTTGGCCACGACACTCCAGCCATTGCTAGAAGGTGCTTCGGCACTGACACTAGCCATGAATGGCGCCATAAAGTTTTGTGGCGATGGTGCGGAACTCGAGGAACTTGAGGGCTGCTGAGACGGTAAGACGGGATTTTTACCAGACATATCGTCTTTTAATTCACCCGACATAACCTCAATCAATTCAGAAGGTTCTAATTTTTTATTATCTGGAGTATCATCCGTCGGCGTAAACGCGTAAGCAATGGGTGTTACAGTTGTCGGCTGCACAGTCTTCAAAGTCACAGAAATTGGAGCTCTATAAAGCGGTGCTTCATCATCACTTGGTTTGTTGATGATTCTCGGGTCCGAATCTTCTTGAAGCCACAAATTGTCAAATTTTGCAGGCTTGTCTCTCACAGTTGGAGCCTCAGTTTTCCTCATCAGAAAGGGCATGTAATCCTGCAAGTAAGGTATCAGATTGATACTCGTGTCGTCGTGTTGTTTGACATTTGTATTTTCATCGTCAACCTCCTCATCGATCTTGTCACTCGGTACAAGTAATGGCTTCTCTTGGGTTATCAGTAACGATGCGTCAGGCCTCTCCAGAGGATAAGGGAAATCAGATTTTAATGACGAACTAGGGTGAGGCCTGTTTTGCGGATGCAGAATGGTTTTGTCTCGTAACAGAGGTAGTCCTATTCCATCTTCTTCCTCCTCATCTTTTGATGACGCAAGGGTATCTGGAGGTAAAGGTCGATGTGGCCCTCTAGTACCAACTACAACACTTTCATCGTCAGTTTGTGAATCATCTTTATGGCTAACCACAGAATTCATGGGATATACGACATAGACTGGCCGCTTTTCTTCTTCATTATTGTCATTGTCCGTGCTACGGCTATCGTCATCATCGTCGTCAAAGTTATCTTCACCTTTACTGAACTTTACTCTAAACGGTGGTGGGAGGTTCGGCTTCACCACTTTCTCATCGAGCCCACCTTGTTGTTGAATCATCTGCAAAGTAGTCACCTGAGGAACGTCTTTGAGGTCGGTACTTGATCGTCTGTTAGTTAGAGTCCTCGATGGTATCTGCGGTGGTTCGGCAGAGAACTTCTCGAATCCAGAAATTTCTTCTGACTCTGTTTCAGCGTTCCTTCGAAGTTTCTGCTCGGTAAATTGATCATTCTCCGTTCCTGGGAGGCCCTGATATCGGTCACTTTGCGACAAGGGTGTGCGAAATCGCTTGTAAAGTGAATCTGGCTCCTTGAATTTTTCCTTTTTTAAGAAGGAATTTGGGAAATGCGGATTGTCCGGTACTGGATTTCGAAATTGCTGATTATCTAAAGACGGATGACCTTGGTAACGCTTGTCGACCAGAAGAGCACCTTGATACTTCTGCCCCTCTATTTGTGCGGAGTCGCGAAACCCAGGGTCACTATCAGAAACCAATCTCAAAGCATGTACTGATGGTTGTGGTGGTGGGGGTGGACTTAATCTTTGCAAATATGGCAGCGACGGTCTCCTTCCCAACATAGGCTGCCTCCCTGGTCCATAAACCGCAGGTATAGTACCGATTGATTCGGATCCATGATGACCGTGCGAAGATTTTGAGTTCGGTCTGAACTGAGGCAGAATATTAGGCAACTTGGAGTCTTGGAGCGACGGTCTTTTGAAGTTGCCATCCGCAGGACCAGGTTTAGAATGCGGTGGTAACCTAGGGGGTCGGAGAAAATCAGGTCTCGGCGGGTAGTAAGGCCTTGGACGGCCGTCAAAAGGTCTCGAAGAATATAATCCTGACGGGCGTTCCGATTGTCTATCGATTGGTTCATCTGGAGGAGTTAGATTTTCAGATAGTTTTGGTAAGTTTTCGCTTTGTTCTTGAGTATGGTCAAGGGTTGGTGTACCCTTTATTGTAGGTGAAAATTCTTGTACAGACCCATCAGCTTCGTTTATAACAATAACGTGTTCTTCGACTGGTCTTTCGTGACTGTTACCCGGAAAAACAACGTACCCATTTTGCGGATTTGTATGAGGATTTTCAATTGAACCACCGAAAACTACATGCTTGTCATTTTGATTATGCGCTCTATCAATTTCCGAAGAGGCACTTGAAGAAGGTCTTACTCCAAGGTTTAGAGAGGCTTCAACTGGAACGTTTCGTATGTTTACTACTTCATTCTGGAGAGGCCTTGATCCTATGTTCAAAGAAGGTACATTCAATGATGTCCTGACCCCAAGATTGAGAGAAGTTTCTGAAGGTCCACTTTGTGGATGCACAATATTCAATCTTCCCGGATTTGGAGTACCGGGTAATACTGCCGATGGATTATTCAAAACAGTGTTTGGATAAAGTGACGGTGAATTTACGAAAGATGGCAATGGACCAGGATTTGGTGGCTCAACTCCGTTAATCTTGGGAGGATAAGGTCTGTTCTGAGGGTTGAAGTTCAAGTTATGCTGCTCAATATTATTCTGTAATGCTGGGTTTTTCTGACCAACTTCTGTTGAAATGGGGTTCGGATGAATTGCCACTGACGCCAAAGCAACGGGTACATTCGTCGCTGGCTTTTTAGAAGCACTTGTTGTTTGAGAATGGCTTTGTTCGATGTCTTGTGAGTTGTACATAGATTGAAATTGACCTTCACTTTTAGACCCATAAGCAGTTTCTCTGATCGCGGTACCTACGAAGTGACCACCGTCTACGTTTTGTTGATTGCCAAGAACAAATGAAACTGTGTCTTGGCCAGGTGGTATTATCACGCTACTCGTACTTTCAACCTGTTTCATGCCATTTGGATTCACATTTAAAGGTCTGATCTGCCCATTTCCATTTTCGTAAGGTCTTAAGTTCATATTTATCGAAAGATCAGGATTTACATTGTTCGAAATTGGATGCTCATAAAACCTTACAGGATTATTTCCAGATTCCGGTTTTCTGTTGATCGTTTTATCGATCGATGTTTCGAACGGCTTTTGATTATGCACTATCGGATTTCCAGGGTAAGGCTGCAATGGCTTTTCAGGGTGATTATCACCCAAAGGCAAAGAAGTTGGGGGCGGTCCGGTCGATACGGGTTGACTATAGCTCGTTGTTGGTTTCTTCGCCAAGTTCGTTGTATAATTAAAGAGTCCCCCTTTATTCGACGGAGAGTTGCTGACTTTCATCCGCAAATCAGGGGACTCCTGTTTTTCCAATGTCGTAGTAGTTGACAACGATAGAGTTGTCGTGGAAGCTGTGCTGGGCGGGGCTGAGTACATCGATGATTCGGTGGGCGTTCCGTTATTTATTTCATCATTGTCACTGTCCTCGATGCTTCCATAACTATAATCATCATCGTACTCATCGGAAACAATTGGCCTTGCATGTGAATTTTGAGAATGTGGTATATTTGAATTGACAGGTTTGTTGCCATAGTTAGTTCCCGGTATTGGTTTGAACGGTGCGAAGTTTTCGTCGTAATTAGTATTAGAGTAATCATCGTGTATTCTTTGTGTCGACGACGGGGGTTTTAGGGATGAGAAAGCAGTAGATGGTTTTCTCGGTGGGTAAGTAGTCGTTGTCCAAGTAGGAGATGTAGGTTTTTGCGTGCTTTGTACCGTTGTGGTTGTTGTGAATAGCGTGGTGTGCGTAGTGATAGGCGTTCCGAGTGTTGTTGCGCTCGCTGCAGATGGAAGCGGTGACGAGATTCGCTGAGTAGTCGTAGGCTTGGTCGTTGTTTTCGGCAGATAAGTTTTATGAGTTACAAAGTACAATGGTGGTTCGGTCGTTTTCTCCAAATCTTCGTACGGTCTATGATTGTAGGTATTGTAACTGTTTAACCCACTTTGAACCTTAGTGTTTGCATATGAACTAGATATCAATGGGTATTTCTCTTTGTTGTATTTACCAGAGCTGTAGTGTACCGGGAGATTTAAAAAATCGTGAAGACTTGGAGAATAAGGGTTTATCTCGTTCGGTCTCGTTCCTTCGACATTTCCATCTTTGCGATCGATGTTCTTTTTATCGTAAATATCATCAGACTGAACGTCAGTCACGTAGGAATCTTCATCGTATTCATCATAATCAGTAGCGTTGGTATTTTCGGCCGTATAATTCACAGTTTTCAATGGAGCCTTTTCAAAATCGATCTTACCAGTTATGGGATCTTTTTCTAATGAAAATGGCTTTCCACCATTGAATGCAAATAGGCCGGACATCCTGTATTGAAGCCTATCGGCTATCAATGGGGACGGACTGGGAACATCCACTTCGGGAGGCAGGTCAAGATCGAGGTCCACGTCAGTATCCCGTGTTCTCGCCATTGCCAGATCTTTGTTGGAATTCCGATGGTCCGTGTTGTCAAGATGATCAAGTACACCAGAATCGGCAGTCACGGAGCATTGAAATAATCCCACCGCGAAGAGTAGTGTCCAAAACGAGTTCACTCGCGACGCCATTTCGTTTCTGCAAAAATAAAACATAATTATTCAAGTCCAGTCAGAAAACAATGATCTTAGCAAAAATCGCATCCAAAAAAGTGCCATTAATGCCTATTCTATTATTAGCTGTTTCAGCTACATCGCGTAGAGTCGACCGCATTTACGAATGCGCTTACGTGTGTACAATATATATACACGCAGTAAACAGCTATGCGTGATTACAACCGATATTTATATGAAATAAGTTTTTACGGTTATTCAACGGTAAATTATCAATACTGTGGGAGGCAGGTCCATGATCACGTACATAACGTCACACGCACATAATACGTAAGCATCAGCAGGAAACCTCGACCCACAAGGTCAGCTTTGCGTCCTCAGATGTCATTTGCGAAAATGTGGGACAGACTGTATTATATTTGAAGCAGTGTAACGGACCCCTGGGCATTTGTGGCGCGATAATAGTGCTGGGTGTAAAAAATCCGTGGTAGGAAACGACAATTATAATAATACACCCGTGTACCTGTGATGCAGTACACCTCAGTATGCATGTACAGTATTCAGTAGAGTGGTACATCCGGTGCAGTCGCACTGTGTAACTTGAATACTTGATGCAAGTGTACAGGTAACGTCAATAATTATATGGTATGACAGAGACTAGATTATAGCTCTGTTATTTTATAGACGGATAGATGGTGATTGGTCGATGGAACGCGGCTTGAGAGAAACCGTTACGTCCCACTCGTAGTATGTTACGTCATAGTTATTCAGTGGGTCACCGTGCCACGATGGGCCCAGTCATCTCACGTTCCGCTCATGTCCCAGCTCCTATGTTCAGCGTGAAAATAAAAGTATAGTCACGGCACAAATTGTCGAAATTCCCCGGCTTCTCCTATCATGATTCTCTATTTCCGGGTCTCGATGCCACTCAACTCCAGTCGTAAGTCAAACCTCAAGAACAACCACACGTAATCAAACACCCCGCCTCTAAATTCTGGATGATGAACTCGTGAAGAATGTATGAGAAGACACGTTGACGCCGTTTTTAAAGGTGGAAAGGCTAGGACTTTGCCGGAGGTGAAAGGGATCTTACTGATCCGCAGTCCGGGATATTTCTAGGAATTTCTGTAAATTGCTGTTGCATCTTGTCCCATGAGTTTAAGAAGAGCACATCCTGCTTCTCCACTTTTGTGAAAGTCTTTCAATTCCTAGGATAGCTAACATGCTCGTCATTTTTAGCGAGAACTCGATGAATAGGAAGTATTACTTGCAATTAGATTCTGTCTTGACTGTTCGTGAAATTTTGGAAGCAGTTTAATCTGTGATATAATTAGGTACGTGAAAAAAACATGGTGAAATAATATTTTTTTTAATTATAATCACAGTTTTTTGACGCCCCACAAAGTGTTCGGCATAAAAAATCTCCCGGTTATGATTCAAAATTGACTTATTTAAAAAACTAAACTCTCACACTGTTCAAACATAGCTTGCAAAATAATTGGTGTGTACTAGGCGCCAGTTCTTTCTGAAGCAAAGAAGATTTTAGATACGACATAGTTTGCTTCAAACTCATTAACTTCTCGACAAGATCTGGTATAAGAAATGTATGCCAACGTGGGGCACGCCAGTGAACCGTTATCTGAAAATAAACGTGCATAAAAAGTATCCTTCTCTGAAAATAGTGAATAAAAACTTAATTACTGTTATCAAGGTATGCCCATCAGCCCGTGGAATAATCTGACAACGAGTTTTTGCCCTAGCTAACAATTTTTAGATAGCAGATTAGTTCGAACTATTTTTTTCAGAATTCACATCAGATGGGATGTCAAGTAGGTTCGGAGATTTCTATGCTCTGTCATTCGTAATGCACTGTAGTATAAGAGAGAAGCCTAATCAACGCACTTTGTTCGTCACGTGGGAAAAAGAAGCGTCCGCATTCTACCAGGTTTTGTTTACTACATGGAGTCAACTCGACCTCCCTACACGGTGTTAGTATTTCGTGACTTGCACTTTCAAAGCTCGCCGTTAATAGTTATTTGTTCGTGAGAGCTTCGGAAAAAACTTGGAAAGACCTTTCGTTCAAACGATGGACACGTAATCGAGTCATTTCAATAAATAAGTCAGCAGCTTTATTGCTATATAAAAAAAAAATGAAGATCGATTCCCACGAAATTGGGAGACTTGTTGCAAAAAAAATGGAAGTCTGTAGTTGATAGATGTTGAGAAATACATTTGGTTCCGTCCAACTGCGAGTTCACGAGATATATTACACTTTTAGTGGATTCTGAAACATTTAGAATACGAAATAATCCCTTTTCTCATTGTCAGTCATTATATAGATTGAGCAAAAATGAATTTCTTAACCAAATAACAAAATTCAAAACTAAAACAAATAATAAAAATACTTTTCACAGATATTTATCAAAACCCTTCAGTAATTTATGTACCTATATTGATGCTGCCGAAAAGTACATTGGCCTCTGTGACCTACTGAATGAATCATTGACAAGATACACAAGGAAAAGCTTCTTGTCGAAGTATCGCTTACTTCTTGCATTGTCAGGAATTAAAATACGAGCATTGGCGTAACAACGGGGGGCACGGGGTCCCCCAGATTGTTGAATGCCCATCCCACAAAGCCCAAAATTAAGAGATTAAAAATTTTCGATTAGAAAATATCCCTCAAGAATACTTTTAAAAAGTAAAAAACGGAACGTCAAGTAATTTGAACAGTGTTTTTTTGAAAGAAAACCTTCTCAATATATCATAAGATAATACATGTAGAAAAAATTAAATCGTTTTAGATAGCTTCTTTGCTCTAATGGAAAAAAAAAAATTACAGCCCATGATATGTTAAAGGTCTTTGAAAAAAAGGCGAAAATTAAAATTGCTGTGAACATGTTTTGTCATTTAATAAACAATTACTGGTCCTAATGTATATTTGTTTTTTTTTTTCTTTGAAGAAGAAAATAAAAATGTTTTTCCAAGGTGTGGTGATTTTTGCTCGGAATATATATAATATAATATGTATGTTCTTTTGTTTCATACATCGTAAAATTTAGGCACATATTTGCGTAAAGCGAAATGAAGGATGGGGGGCTTGGCCCCCCTCTCTCGAGAAAAGCCCTAATTACGCCAACGAATACGAGGCCAATAAATAAAGGGCCTAACTATTGAAGTCCTTGGAAGACATTTTCTTAGAAATCTTAGAGATGATTAACGCAGCTCATCACCTGTAAGTCTTGTATCTGTGCATTGGCGTATACATACGTATGGCATTATTTTCAGAAAGTTCCCTTGTGAGATCTGTACTTGCAAATTTGAAGATTTAACAAGTTTTAAGAAAGTGCTCAAGCTTGTTAGAGTTTCTACAATAACCAGTTAGAAGTGAAAGGTTATCGTCGAGAAAAGGTCAAGTACTTTACACTAGCCAACAATGGATACTCTTTCTCTACATGCGAGGGCAAATGTCAATTTTTCTCACATGAAACCAGAATAACAAGAAAAACATTCGCGATGCCGAAGCCTTTGTTATTTTGTCAGTGTTGTCACGTCTGAAACCTTGGTGTGAAATAAAAAATTGTGCTGTATGGTAAATTATGTATACTTTTGCACAGATTGTGATCACAAATATTTTACAAATCTAGAGAACAACTTTGCTTCTAAATATTTTCTTAACCCTTCAGCACTAACGCGTAGAGAGATTCTCTCGCAGTTATTTTAAAACGTTTTTTTTTTTTTTTAATTTGATGCTTTTTTAGGACAGTGAAACATAAAAATTTTTAATACTTAAAATATGTGGAAAAAAAATATCCGTTTACAACAGTGAGAGTTTTTCTCATCACCTCAGTAAAGATGTTAATAAAAAAAACCGTAATTCGGATAGATCAGATATACTTTGGCTATATACGTAATAATAACCGCCACTTCTGAAATATATATATGTACATACATATAATTTACCGTAATCTAAACAAACGTGCTCGTACTTGTTAATGCAAAAATGTGATAAATTATTGTTATTGTTATAACTGTCATTAGCTATTTCGTGTATTCGATAAGTAAGTAAATTTTATCGTTATTCTTTTATACGAATCATCACATATTAATTTACATTTCAATTCTTTCTCTCTCTGTCTCTCTCTCTCTCTCTCTCTCTCTCTCTCTAGAAAGTATCAAGAATTTACCTGATTGTTAAAGTGCTGGCTGTGGAACCACAAAACACAGAAAAACAACGGACATGAAAAAATTAAGGACACGGGCAAAGTAGATGCAACAATAAGTCAACGATGATGAATGGGATCAGCATAGCCTATATAGCACGAAGAAAATACTACACTGACTTATTCATAAAAGCTATTTCTGAGGTAAGAGTAGATCGGTAACTGTAGATAATTATCGCAAATTAGAATTTTTTGGTGATTCTGATGCGTAGATGCTTTGCGTGTATATTACATACAAAATAATCTGAGCACATTGTTGTACCATTGTTTCACTAACACAAGCATAGTTTGCGATACAACAACAATTTAAAACAATTCAATTGAAGCGATGAACATCCAGGTTACGGTCGGCCGATACGCTTTGATGGCTATTCGTTGCATCTCTAATGCGAGAAGCTAGCTATATGATTGCTGGCTTTAGTGCTATTGTCATACTGGCCTGATGATCCAAAAATTTTAGATTCACGCCACTGTGATTCCTCGCTTCCAAATTATAGGCTCATCTGGTCAAACTCGTCCGAAAGATCACGTTTGTGTTAACCATGACAGAACTAGACGTTAGATCGAAAAGATATTCTAAAAGTGAGTATAGTTACGGCAACGTTCAATACGAGTATATTTAACGTTGTTGGCTTTTACTCTGTTGTCTGTAGTTGAACGCTGCGCTGGCTAAAAACAGTGTGACAAAAAGCGATCTTATTCGATGGTGCCGAGTAATTCTGATCAAAGTTAAATCAATATTAACAATAATTCCCAGTCTATATATGTTAGGGTGGTTCTTAAAATGGTCATTTTTGAATTTCGATTACCCCCTCCTCCAAATCGGCTACAAATAATTCAAAAATGATTTCATAATTTTTTCAGATTTGCGTATGCATATGATTAAAGAAGAGAATTAAACGATGAAACGGGTTATCAGTACTATCGATTAAAAATCACTTGTGTACAGAAGATTTATAACACAAGTTCGAGGAATGGTCGATGAAGACTTCAGTGAGCTAGAAAGAAGATGCCCATCATTACAGACTACGTGATACGCTTAAGTATTATGCGTCACTCATAGCATTTAATTCCAAGCGTAAACACGAGATGATTTCTGACTGACACAACCAGTTGTCGGCCATTCGTTAGCACAAGCCACGAATGGAAATTGAATAATACGTCGTTGGAACGTAATCGCGGGACTTGTATCGTCTGTATAATGAGATTAAAACAAGAGCATCCTTTGACCCTTTAGTGTCTGATGTACCAAATTTGTCACATTCATTTTAGAGGGCTCCAAAACATTGTCTGTGGGTAAAATGAGTGACTGTACGTACTAGTATCTTCAATCCACCCTAGATGCACGCACCAAGGCTTATAAACCCGGAAACAGCACGACTTTTCTCACAAAAATTCAATGTGACGACAGCGTCTGTCGACAAATGCGTGAGGTCGCAAAAGTATGAATCTAGGTCCCGGTGTTAAAGGGTTAATCCTACTTCTTCTATACCACTTTCTCCCTTCCTCTCTCTCCCTCTCTTGCTTACGTTGTCCCGTGGTAAAAAGTTTACGATTAGCTACAACAGAGTTTCGTTAGGAAAGCAATCGAGATTCCGTTACAAAAGAAACAATTATTGAAGCTTGGGAAGAGGATTTTTTTGAAATTTTTATCTCGTCTTTAGTCACGGACATGATTTTAAAACTGAAATGAAAAACTTCAAATTACCTAGCGGCGTCTTGAACTTGGAGTCAAGCAGGTCAAGTTTGATGTACTAACGCATCAAGAACACGCAACATGCGGAAAGAGACGGTGAGATACGAGAAATATACGAAATGAGAGAGGTGAGAAAAATCTTAACACGCTGTGTACCTCCTCCGATGAAAGCATAGTGGGCCAGGACCTTGAATTTCTCGTTTGACCGGGTGAAGGTAGCTCAGAGCAGGAAGGAATCTATAACCTGAAGTGAATTACGAATTACGTAGCGCTCACCTGGCCCAAACCTTTCTTCTACCCTGACATTAAATAATACTTATCAAGCTCGATCGTTTCAGTCGATCAAAACGCACAAATACCCGAGTTTGACACAGCTTTGAGTCATGACAGGGTATTTATCGAGTTAATGGCCTTAAGAATGAAGAGTTGGATTGGTTGAAATTTGAATTGAGCTGATATAATATTTTATACATTCTCACTACAATTTTTATCTTATTCGGTTTTCTGGTACAGCGTAGAAATATAGTGATACAAAAATTCTCGCGGTATTCAAAGAACGTTGACTTTGTAGAGCAATAAATTATATCAAATTGGACATGTGCATAACACAAAGTATCTAACGTTTGCATTGACAAGTTTGACATGTCAACATTAATAACACGGACATGCTTGTTTAATAGAATATATAACTCTGCAGCAGACTCGTGTTTCACCTCAGAAACAACTATACTATTAGCCACTACTAGCTAGAAAAAGGAGCTATTTCAAAAAATGCGAGAAGAACGGGCTGTCTCGAGAAACGTATGAAGAATTGACTGCCTTATCAAATATTGAAGAACAGTTTATTTCGCCTCCGATTACTACAGTTAAGGCGCATAAAATGCTTTTCTTCGTCTCGTTTAACCCGTACGTCACCATCGGACAAAGCTGTTCGACGTTACTTATCACTGCGATAATAATAATAACAATAATACTAAGAACTCACGTTTGCGCAAGGTTTTACAAATTTTCGAATTGAAAGAAGCGCCGGCGTCATTCGAGTGTCATGCTCCCGCCTCGGAGAAAAGGCTGTTCCCGTGTTGTCGTCGTAAGAGCCGTTATTTCCGTATCTTTTTTTTTCCTTCCTTCACTTCTGGTATCGCGACTGTTACAGATACTCAGATACGGAACTACACTCGAGTGCCCTGTCTTCGGGTTGTCGTCGTCGCAGTACCGGTGTCGTTCAACGACTGACGAAGGCCGTTCGTCCGTCGCAGGATTCGGTCCTCTGGTCAAGTGCGGAGGGGATTCCCCTGCGACTCCCCCAGGCCCAGCTGAAGGACTGAATTTTATCGGGCCCCCGCGGTCTCTCCGGAGTCGACGACAGCCGGGTACATTCGAATCTTGAAGCCCGAGCGGCAGCGATGACTAGGAAGGAAGGCTCGGGCCTCGAGGAAACGGTACGTGGAACAGTTAGACGATGACCTACATTTGAGCGAAGCCACGCCGTCCGAATCACCGTCGTCGTCGCTGCTTCTGATCCTGGGACCCCAAGCGCGTCAACGAAGTCACTTTCGGGTTGGGTGACGCCGAAAGCGCTCAACGCGAACAAAAATCGATTACAAAGAACTACGTCGAATTGGAAGTGCTTACAACTTGTGATGATTTGCAAATTGAATGATGCTACCTGAATTTTTCGAGCGAATACCGTCCGTTCGTTTACAATTAATCTGACTTGGTTCGATTCGTGTTACAGATCCTCCAACTAGCAAATCCACACGTATTAACAATAAGTCCTGTATGGACCGTAGGCTATGTCGTTATTGATATATTCTAGTATCACAGTGCATTTGTCATAATGGAAATAATGGAGTTGCTTGAAACTGACGTACCCAAAAAGTAAGCAGTGTTAATTTAATAGACTCTTTTAGAATTTCAGACCAGCTTGCTATTATAGATAAATCGTTATTTATAATATTTAATAGTCTCTGCGAATCCTGTTATCGTTATTCGTGGGTAGCTTCCCAAGTAGCACAAAATCATCTGTGACTGACATTTGGTCTGAAGGCGATTTAGTCACTCAACATATCAGTCACACGAAATGGTGCTACTTGGGTTGTAGAATAAAAATGTGCCCTGAATTATCTTAACTTTAACATTACCTTGTCAAGACAATGTTATAATTATTTCAAATTCAATCATAATGGATCACTGAAACGCTGTCATTCAGAGAACGGCGTAACACATGTGATGCTGCGCGTCAGTTTACTATAAGTAAGATAGTCCAACAAACCTCGACAGTCGACTTGTCATTGACACAAGACATAACCTTCGTGGTCCCAGATAACGAAACGTGTCCGTGCAAAAAGTCTGCTTCGCTTACTGCGATTTTTGTGTTGCGTTTTTACCGAAAATATTTGCGGAACAATTTTTCTCTTGCAAATGGACAGTAATAATTGTTTGGTATTTTGATGTAGGTATAGCCAGACTTGCTTGCATTAGTAGATATTTTACTCACAACTTTGCCTTAAAATTATTTGCTTGAGTTTTGACAGCAATTGAGAACCCGCCTTGTTTTAATATCGCTAGCAATGCTTTGCAACCATTGTGTCTTTTCGCTGTAAAATTTGCACACATGTTGTTATCTGCGGTTGTAAATATTTCCACATTTATTCCTCGTATTAGGTATCACGTGAAGCTTGTATTGTGTTCTGATAAATCATTAGCTGATATTGTTCATAAAATATGAAACAAAAAAAGACAAGTAATTATTTCGTGTGCTTGGAGAATTTTTGCAACCAACTACAAGAATGTTGATGTTCACTGTGTTTAAAGTGGGTTGTATGATTTTAAATAAAAATACTTTTTACCTGTATCGTAATTTTTTCCAATGTGGCCTTAAAGAGTATTTTGTAATTATCTTTATATCAATGAGAACACGTCCATAAAGTCTTTCGTGCTAGATAAACTTGGTATTATACCTATTACACAAAAAGATTATTAAGCAAACCAAGTATTTCGTAAGGATAGATTGTTCATCTTGGCGTCTTATTCGTATTTCTAATTGCATATGCTAACAAACTCATACAGAGTTTGAGACTTCTATAATTAGATCCGTGAATGTTGAACTATAATGTTGAGATAAGCTCGAAGAAAAATGGACCAATATTCCACTGCTTAACTGGTTTATCATTAGCAGGGCCAGGGTTGGCAGCCAAACTAGAAAATCATAGACCATTTCGTGAACATTTTAATAATTGTCAATCGACGATAAGGAGGCATTGAAAAACTCTCCTTGTTGATAGCGCCACAAAAAAAAGCTAAAACCACAACATGGAATTCCTTTTCTTATAGCGGCGTTTTCGGTGTAGGATTCTGGCATAATTTGTGCGAATTATGATTAGCATGTTTCGATTGTAATGGGTGACCTATAATAATAATAACGGTATTACTGATAACAACAACAATACCAAAAATAACTTCCAAACTAGCCATACCCTTTCGACTTCGTCCCCATAAGCGAATGGCATGTACGGGGCGAGGGAGGGATGGTTTCTCAAGGTCTTCAACAAGTAACAAGGAAAATTGCAGAAAACTTGCCCAGGTGTAACCGCAATCACCTCAGCTTGCCGATTCGGGACCTGAGCGACGTGACCAATCTCAAAATTTTTTCCACTCGCACCCCATCGATGTGCTCGGTAAATAAGAACTTATAAGAATTTCAAAATTTACTCACATTAATTTCATTAACTCGAACAGATTTTCTGCACTCTGATTGGGAGTGACTGTTTCAGTAGATAGGAAATATTATCACCCAGAAAAATTCGCTAATCTAGATTCCACTTTCTTTTTCAAATCGCCTACTAATTTGAATAATGTGGTTGATGAAATGTTCATTGTTAATTTGAATTATTAATACGCTTACGCTATACGCTTATTCACATATCAAACAGCCCTCATTCAATTTGCACCAGACAGACTAAATGCACATACTCGTATTTCACCCAAACACCGAAACCATCAAATGAAATTTATCGTGGATAAGTATGAGCTCCGTTATTTACCAGAAAAAGGCCCAATGAAAAAATTTGAAACAAAAAAAATTTATGTGGGCTCAAATGTAGAAAGATCTGAAAAATATTTTCGGTATTTACAAAACCCCGTGACAAATTAAAAATCGACACTAGATAGTGTTGAAATGCAAAAGGAATGCTGTCACTAATAATTCCAAATCTGGAAACTCACGGCAAGAAGAACCATTTGAAGAGGAGCTGAAGAAAATTTCTAATGTCGATAGTAGTATCATGCCAGAAGTCCTACAAAGCGGTCAGTACGTGAAATTGCCAAACGTTCTTTCTGATACTTCCAGCAAAGGTTTGTGCATCGTGGTAGGAAAAAATGATGTACCAAAAATAAAGTGGTGCAAAGTGAATCCGATGATTGAACTCTACAAACAAAACCAGGAAGTAAAAGAAAAACGGTCTCAAGAAAAGTTGGAACTGATCAATCAACTCTTTGCTGTTGCGATAACTTTGAAAACATAAAAGCTAAGAATGACCAAAAATAATCGATTATCGATTGAATCTATTATTTTTTTGGATTCGATTAGTCAATCCATCGATTAATTATTTTTAGCTTACAACTGGCCATCGCTAATACAAACATTCGAAGCCGTGTTTTTCTGAGGAACATCTTATGATCTGTAACGATGCTAAAGGTATACTTTGTTTTTATATAGTGCTATTATTGTTAGCTTGTATTTTTTTATGAACTCGTCATTTGTAGACGTAATTATCTATAGTCTGTAGTTACATGGAATATATGATTATAAAAAGCTGTGCTGTACTGTTGATGAATACAAATTGGAGAATACTTGTTTGTGAATGACTAAGTTTAATTTAACCCTAGACGAGGCATCTCATTTTATTCGCCCTCTATGGAGCATGTGAGGTCCGTGTTAAATCACACGTCTCTTTCGTGTAAAACACGAAATTCTACGAATTTACTATCGCAATTTCGTAGAATCTATACCATTTCTTTATTTCTCCGTCAAATGGAAACGTATTTAAATGTTTTTAACGACAGTTAGGTTTTTTTTCGCGTTCGAGATACATGGGCTTCGGTATTTCAAGACATATACGTCAAAGTTGTAATCGACCAGAGCATCCCCTTAAAGCAAACACTTACAATTAACACTCAAGTGGCTAGTGAAACATTGAGACTAACGCAGTGTATGCCACTACTCTCACTGAAACAGGCAGTCCACGATAAGTGCACACCAGTGCAGCCAGTTGAAAACGCTATTAGATATAAGGCATTTCAGAGGCCAGTTGACGAGAATGCCTGCTCGAAGAGAGTGTATATCGGCAGGCTACAAATGGCGTTGCTTCTTCCCGGAATCTGAACACCACGACTCTCGTCGTTAACCTGTGCTGGAATAACATTCGCCCAGCACTATAATTCCAGAGCGCTTGTTGTGCAGTTCGATCAACTTGTCGGCTGACACAGCTCCATGTCGAAAAAATAACTCTGGAATCATAACCGATATCAATGCGCTGATAAATTAATTCGAAAAATATAACGGAAATTATGTAGAAACTAATCACACTACCGGCCCACCAGAAAGTAATCCGCAAGACTACACGTAAGGTTCCTATTTATGGGTTGCGATTTGGATTGCCAAGTGAGATTCCTTTCCATATAATTTATAGCATGCGTGTAATATCGGTTCGACAAGTCTGACTAGTGATGTGATAGTGATGAAATTTACTGATATTTTTTTTTTTTTGATTGTTTATTAAACTACTAGTGTCTTCAGATGGCTACATTTGGTGCTCAGTGACGAGGAAGGTATCCCAGGTCGATCTCTCCGATTTGATTTCTTTTTTAATACGTTATAGTACTTTTTTCATCTGCTATTAAAGACTTTGAGGGGATGAAGCCACGCTCCAAAGTGAGGCATTTCAAGGGCCGATTTGGCAATTTCACCCATAAGAACATAATATTTTTTAACCAATCCAACTGAAAAAGTTTTCTCATAACGAGAAATTAAAAATGCAATTTTCTCAATTAAACAAAAAACAAAATATGTAACTGCCAAATCGCCCCTTGACATGCCTTAACTTGGAGGGTGGTTTCACCCCCTTAAAGTGTTTAGTGTCAGATAAAAAAAATTACGTGTCGCTTAGTTTTTAGTCTACTATAACATATTAAAAAGAGAATCAAATCGGAGAGATCAACCTGGGATACCTCCCATGTGAGTGTGATTCCTTTAGTTTTCAACCAATAGCGTAAGGCAGTTCTGCGCGTTAGTACTGTTTGTGTCCTCATATTATGACCGCAACGCTCCAATCCATTTTGCATCAAGCAATGAATATAATAATACATGTTGAGGTCAGGTATGTACTTGATCTAAAATGAAATCATCATAATAACAATTCCCGGGTAACAATTTGAAGTGGTATCTGTATGGACGTCACATGGTCAAACCCAATTACCAACACAGCTGCTATGTGGCCAGTTGACAGTTTTACCCTGGCATGTATTCCGCAACGATAACCAATACTCGTGACTTTTAGATGGTGCCCACCACCCCAAGCTTTATGGTACATTTGTGGTTTTAAGTTGGCAGCTAGGTAGCAGAATTATCCAGCATTTATGAGGTTTCTTCGAGGCCACGCCAAGTTTGCAATACCAGGCTGCGTTTGTACATGCCACTTGGATGCCGGCAATTTTTCCAACTTGGTCGCCACCACGACTCAGTCAACACTCACAATCAATGTGGGATAGGCGTTTTTGAGATGTACTGTTTAAAGCGCCTATGTCGGTAATGGAGACACAAAGATCATCGGAAAAACGTCTGCGGAAAGTCAGCGACACTTTGCGAACATTTTCAGACGTCTCACTGAAACGTTACAACGACGTACACATGTTTTGTCGACTTTCTGCAAAAATCTATGGGACTTTTGACACTCATATATCGCTACGTCTCAATAGCGGTTTCAATTACCTGTCAGACGTCGGAAGAACGTCGGATTAGATATTTTTTACCATTTTTCGGACGTCTCACCGACAATGTCGTAAAAAACATCACCCTTCGAAAGAAAAAAACATCTTATATTTGCTTTTACATAACAATTCCCAATAAAAGATGAAAACTTTTATATTTGCAACATTATTCACTGGGTCGAATTACATTTTAACATATAAAAAAATGCAATTCCACCCTGGTGGTCTTGGCGGCTCAACCTACCAAAAGGCAGCCTGGCAACGCGAGATGGGGGCCATGTGAATACTATGTGAAGTTTAAATGTGACCACAGCAGTTAGGACCGTATCGTGGCTATACAACTTTGCAACGTAGCAGCCGTGTATATACCACATAGCCTCGAATCATGACCCTGGCACCTCAATCCACCAAAAAACGACCTGCCAACGCGAGGTGGCAGCCAACTGAAGGCCAAGTAAGATTGAGATACGGCTACCGCAGATCGTGCCGTATGAGTGCCATGTAGCTTCATAAGATGACGGCCAGGTAAGTTCGCCACAACGCGTTGGCAATTAGATACACCAAAAAGCCACATGGACGGCAAAGTAACTGCAAGGTAGAAACCACGTTGTTCCGAGACTAGCAATGCCGGCTATGTCGACTTGAATCCTACACGATGTGAACTGGTAGCGGCTACATTGAAACCATGTAGCAGAGTGACATCATGGCCATGCGGTTGCTATTAATTGTAAGAGACAATGTCCAAAGGCTGGGTGGGCTCGCCGCAACATCGCCGTGTCTAAAAACCATGTTGCAGCTGTATGGTACCCAGTAGGGTGGGTCAAAAAAATCAAGTATTTTTTTTTTGGATCCGACGCACGAAAACTTGTTCCTAGGTACCTCTAGAAAGTACTCACCAAGTATGAGCTCTTAATATTAGCGGGAAGATTATGCTCATCATAGTTTTCCATTTTCAATTTAGTATCATATAAAAATGGTCATATCTTATCAACAATAGATCGTTTAACCAATCGCAAAGTCAATATTTATAGGAAATTGAACGCTCTACAAAAAAGGTCTCTTGTGGTTAATCGATTACTCTACTCATCCAGGTAGCACACTTGTCGACCATAGTTCGACATATTGAAGGCAGCGTAATGTTGACAGAAAAAAAGCTTGAATTGGAGTTGGCAAGAAGTCGATAAAATGGTGACTATTGTTGATGACTGTCAGTAACCCGAAAGGCGAAGCTGTTAAACCAGTCAGGATCGAGACAATGCCAAATCGAAAATTAAACATCGTATAGAAATCGTCATGGCGAATGTACCGGAAGCAAAAAACTTTGGTAATTACTGAAATTTCAAAAGTTTTAGTCGACTTCTATACTGTTGACTGTAAATTAACGACATAGCAGACAATTAGCTACTGGCTCTAGATACACCCTCTTGATCAATCTTCGATTAGTTGACTTCAACTTCTGCTGGCAATAAGTTACAGAGAGATATATTTTCACCAAGGCGAGAATGCAACAATTAAATAGTGCGTCCATTGCGTGACTGAAATGTTTCAAGAAGCTCTTCTAATTATAGTAATTCGATATATCTTCATTCTGCGATAGCGAGAACTTCAAAGAATCGATTTATAAATATAATTCTATACAATAATTATAAATAAATAAAAAAGAACAATTTTTCAAAAATCGATAACGAATCTTGTACGAATCATTAGATCTAGCAAAAGGAGAGTTCAGGATGGTTGGACAGACTGCGACCGGCTGAAAATGTTATCAATCATCGTAAAAAGCGGGCGAAGCGTCATCGCGTGGCGTTTATCACAACCAGCTTACTATGATCAGAGTAACCTGCGAGAGTGACGAAGCACACAGGCGCACGCTTCCGCCAATCCGTTGTCGCGTACGAATCTCTCTTTGTCTCTCCGCGAGCCGAAGTTCCCTCAATTTGACAAACTCATTCACGACGCGTGAGAGTGAGGAGCTATAAGGGCAACAGTGCCAACTGTCACTTGGCGGATTTCTGCAGTCAGGGATCACTACCGAAATATCAGTGCAAAAATCTCTCACTTCGTTACTGTAAAAAAATTAATTTTCCACAAACTGATGCTCTCTTAAAGCAAGTACCGGTCGAATATACGTGCATAAGTCAAAGCAGTGTCCGCAATTTTTTTTTTTTTTACTCATAAACCAAACGCCAAACGGTCGTATGATGCATGCCCGACTAGCGCTGTTATTTTTGTGCTTCTTGGCGGCGATTCAAATTCAAACGGCTAAGTACTTGGATTCGAACGAATACGAAGAATGGGAAGAATTCAAGGAGTTTCAACGATGGAAACATTCGAAAAAACATCAGGATCCTAAGAAATATTGGAGCCAGGACCTTGGAAGGTATAACGGCAACGAACAGGACACATACGATGACGGACTTGAAGCCGACGATCCTCCGCCTATAGACGAAGCTGCGCGCATGGCACGTTACATTGTGAATCAAAATAGTAAGAGAACAATTATAACTTCACGCTTTATAGACATGCGAGTAGCCATAATCGCGTCAAATTTACTGTAACTTATATGTATCACTGCATCGCATTGCTGGTTAAATAATACATGGTTTAGTCATTTACCAAAAAAGAAAGGTCAATACGAATTACAAAAAATTCTGTGCATTGATGTTTATGAATTGCGCATATTTGATGCATAGATCTATACAATTGATGCTATCTGAAATTCGACGACTAATTATACATATTTTTCCTCTTATAGACTCGTACAAATAATAGTCGTTTTTACAAATGTGATACGCGGTTCGTACGTTTAAATAGGTTCGATTATCAAGAATCAATTTTTTCATTAATTCTATTAAGAAATAAGCATAGATCGGGTGTTTAACAAATTATCATATTTGTCAGCTTCGAAATTCTCTTCAGAATATAAAAATAGAAAATACTGAAACTACCAGTCATTCCGCGTGAAATCGGACGAGATGGTTTTCTTTATTTTTTTTTTTTTTTTAGTTTCGATTTGGCTGCATTCCTGATTTTTTCGAAATTTTTATCTCGATTGGTAATCTACTCTGAAATTTTCAAACAAAGTTTTGTTCGAACTTTTCAAATAAATGTAACCCGTACAAGATCGGAGGAGGTATTAACTAAATTCAAAACACGACCTTTGTTTAGAATTCAAAAAAGTTATTGATTTTAAGGAGATATATTTTCTTCAAATTCTCTCTATAAATCTATGACTCAAGTCGAAGGATATGTGTTGTGAAATCTGTCCATATTTCGTTTTGTTCGCGACTTATATCGGTTCGAAAAGTTGGAACAGTACAATTTTTGAAATCATGTAATTGAAGAACAAATTTAAATAATAATTGCTGAAAAATTAGAAATGCCCTTTTGGAGAGATCGATTGAAATCGAACAAAAATTAAGCAAATCAAAAATTTAACTTTAAAATTTTGTCCGATTTCATGTTGAAAGCCTTATAAATATAAACAAGAGCTTAGATATCGATGCTGCATTTGAAATCGCTTAAAAAATGATTAAAAATCTAGCAATTTCGTTCTATTTGACTCTTCGATGGTTTTTTTTATTCAGAAGATTACATTCTACAAGTGACTGAAACAGATTTTTATTTTTCAGTTGTAAAAATTGAATATTCGCATTCGTTGATTATGTAATCAATGTTGATGTAATGATGTAAATTTAAATATTTAAGGATGTTGATGATGAAAATAAGCGTTTCAGTGAATTTGTAAAAAATAGACTTCTGAATAAAATTAGCCATCATAAAATGAAATCCAATGAATCTACCCATTTTGAAAAGATTTGGAAAAAAGTAACGACATCTAAGCCTGTGTTTTATAATCCCAGTTATTCCGATTTTTGTATTTTTAAAAAGTTTCGGTAGCTTACAAATATAATAATTTCATAAAAACTTAATGTATAACTATCTCGGAGTAAAATTGATAGAAATTAGTCAATATTGAGCTAACTAACTCCTCGAGCTTTCAACGTTTCAATTTTTACAACGATAACGAATGATTTAGAAGCATGTTTTGCACACCTAGCGATTGGAGTGCGTAAACAAAAACATGCACGCTCCTCACTAAAACGAATATGTAAAATTAGAACGTTAATGATGCAAGGTTTTAACCGTTGCTCGCGCACTGACTAGTATAGTGATAATACATAGTAAGGACTTGAAATAATATCTGATGAGTGATACGAAGTTTGCCAAGTTCGCATATTTCGTCATGCTACCAATGCTAATCGAATCCGGGCGAATGTTTTTGAGTACGTGAACGAATCCTTGAGTAACAACGAGGTTTAAGTTAGTAAGGTGAACATAACGAAACGTGGTTTTAAAATCACTCTATCACAATATTACAGTTGGTTTGTTAGGGTCATTGTTGCAAAATAAGTGTATGCTTACAATTAGTTTGCCTTGTTTAAAGATTTAAGGTTGACACAAGACTGAAGCTAGCAACCAAACGTTCCAACGTTCGCTCGAACAAGGTAGTGAATTCCGAAAAACAATATTTCGTGAAATACCCTAAGCCCCTAATACTTTTATAGAATTATGAGGATAAAACTAAACTGCATTTTTCTATTTCCTAAAAGTTTAACGTGTTCAGCTGCTAACTCTGGCTGCTAGCTTCAGTTTCGTAGGTTTGGCGGTTCACTGTATTTTTGACAGGACTCAGTTGCAAATTAGTAATATCTTTTAAGGGGATCCCCAACCTTAATTTCTAGCTATACGAAGTAACGATGTCCCAGAGCTGAAACTTTTTTAATACGGGATTTTATTATTTACGTGGAATTCAACTGTCAAAAAATAAAAAAAAATTAAACAAACAATTGTGGTACGGTCTGTTTAATTTGTCTTTCATCGAAAAAAAATTACGTATCGCATAATCCATACGATTGATCCTTCGAAATCGAATTTGCAACGCGTACAAATTTTTTTCACATTTTTAAACTAATTTTTGGCACTTTTGATGTATTTTTTTCCCTTCAAAACATTGTTGTTTTGCTCGATGTCAACGGCACACGAATATTCCATTATGCATTTATCATTTTTATTCCTAATATGACAGTAGAATATCATCAGTACCCTACATGCATGTAATGTACTTCCGAACGACTGTCCTCCTACACCGTCTGATAGGTACTTACAACATTTATATTCAATGATTTATCGCTAAATCTGACGTCACTCTTAAATTCAAATCATGCTCTTGTGAACGGTGCCTATTCAGGTAAATATAGTAGATCACTTCTCCTCTTTGAAAGTCACCAGTATCAGACTTTCTTATAACACCAGTCGGGCATAAAAATTCCGGCGAAAACAAAACAGTCTTCGTATTACAAAAATTTACTACGTAAGATATGGAAGAGTAATAATTGTACCACCAAAATGAGAGACGAGTCCACTCTTTTGGAGATCGATTAAGAATCACAACTCAATCAGAGCCTTCAGAATATTCATGCATATCAATTAGATATTATAAAACGTGTATCATCAATTTCCATGCGCCTTTTTTTTTATGAAATTCATCCTTCTTATGCATGCAATATTCAAAATGTCATCTGCATATAAGATCTGTGACAATGTTTGACTGTGGCGATAGGGTTTAAGTATCAATATACGTATGACGAGTATTACGGGCAACATAAGTAGACAGTCATCAAACAGTGTATATTTCAAGCGAAAAAACAATGTTTCGAAGGTTAAAAAAAACATCAGATAGGCCAAAAATTAATTTAAAAATCTGAAAAAATTAGTACGTGTTGCAAATTCGATTTCGTAAGATAAATCGTATGGATTTTGCGATATCGCATTTTTTCCGATGAAAAATTAATTAAACAGACCTTACCATAATTGTTTCATTTTTTATTTTTTAATAGTTGAATTCTACGTAAAAAATAAATACCCCGTGTTAAAAAAGTTTCAGCTCTGGGACCTCGTTGCTTCATATTAGCTAGCAATGAAGGTTTGGGATCCACTTAAGCAAGGTAGAAATACTTTTAATGAGAAATCTTACGGCTCAAATGGTATCATAATTGTGCACGATTTTATGTAGTGTACTCATATTTCTAAGTACAGGTCAAGAACGAAACATTGAAGAAAAATATTCATTTAAATACGGTCGTAATATCGTGGTGCCAATGCCAAAACGGCTTGTACTTATTTTACGCCTTTTCGGGTTTAGAGAACTATCTAAAGCCAAAAGGCTGTATACATTTTTGTCAATATTTAGCTTGAAAACAAATCTACGGAACGGTTGGCTATGAAAAAAAAAAAAAAAATATACGCCCTTTTGGCATTAGCACCGCGATATAACATTATAAATATTGAGAAATTTTCTGCTTGGAGTTGGAAAAACTAACATCTTGAACATTGTTTTCATTTTGGTAGCACATCGATTAATCCATTGATCATCGGTGCTCAAAATTGCTCTTTCATTGTCAAACGTTCAAAAACAGAAACACTTTTAAATAAATAATAATTGTGTGCTCGTTAAAACGGATTCGTACCTCGATTGGTTTAGAATATATTTATTATGGTAGAATTAATAAAGTAACACGGGCGATGAGATACCACAGCGCTGCAGTCGAAATGATCATCGAATTTTTTAGAAATCTGAAATATGAATCAGAGTCATCGAATATTTAAATCTGCAATACTGCAATCCCAGATACTTTGAAGTGGCATAGAATTATACCGAACACACAAATGTTCCAAAGATATTCTCTCGATGGTTCAGATAACATTAATTATCTTCTTAAAAATATGATGAAAAGTATTCCTTGAACGTCCGTATACTGTACATAAATTAACTATATTAAATTTCGAGATTCAATCAACATTATAAGTGCGAATACCGGTGATTATATATTCCAATATTTGTTCGAAGCGCTCGATTTTTCGTTCATTACTTGATGACCTTTTCAAGATTCTGCCAATGAAAAAATGTAATAAATATTGATAGAAATCCGAAGATGGGATTTAAGTACGAAACTTATACCCAATAGCTTTTAACTGGGTGCAGTAACAATTGGTACGCATCTACTACGCTTACCCTGCAGTTTTTGAATAGGTTTTAAGTTTGAGACGTTAATATAAAGATGAATTTTTCAGAAGTATAGCTACTTGGCAATTTTCGGACTGTCTGAAATTCAGTAACCCATATTAAAGTAAAGTATAATATTAATTCACGGTCGTTTTAAAGTTCTACGTAAATACTGATACTCCATGCATTAATTAAATTTTCTCAAGGTTTATTTAACGAATACCTATACGCTTTTTTATGCTGAGATAGCATGAAAATATTTAAATGATTCCTAGTTTTATCCTGGACAACAGAATTTAGTATTAGAACATGCCGGTACATGGGGAAGAACTCGATACTTTACGACGATGAGAGTTTAGAGCACAACCAAACTGTAATGTAAATTACGTAGCAATACTATCAATGTATGCTATTATTGAACAACCAATATACATATAATGGCAAAGTTAGGATTCACTTGACCCTGTGACTTGGCGAGGTTGAAGTTAGTAACATTATTGTAACGAAATGTTGAGAAAATATCACTGTTTTCTTATTTGTACAATGATTGTGAAAGAATTTGGATTGCCAAGTATGAGCATATTTCGTTTTACTGAATTTTAAACAGTCCCAAGATTACAAGTCGACGGGTTTTCGGCTGCTACTAACTTCAACACGATATAATTTGTGGGTCAGAGAGCATCAAATGCATTTTTAAACTTCTGAATTTAATCTGCAAAAGATTGCGCAATGCTTCGCAAAACATGCGCGCAACAAAATGCATATAATTTTGCCAAATAAATTGTGCGGCTAGTTACAAACGTATAGCATTCTTCATTCGTCTGACCGGAGTATTTAGACATGTAAATAGACAAATGCATTTACTAGAAATCATTACCGACAGCAATATGAATGTGTTTTAACCGATTTTGTGAATATTACAGGAGTTTTTACTGTACGGTCAGTATAAGAAACGATGGAAGAACGAAAACTTGGTGCGATGTTCTATATATTTTTTTGAGAAATAATACTCAACGAAAGAGTTCAACAATTTTTAAAATTTTTACATATATTTAAAATATGAAATAAAAATAATGTAAATTAAATAGGGATGTATTGAATTACAGTAACTCCATATACGGTTTCTTGCTCTTTCAAAATCTTTTAAATTCCAAGTTTTTGTATTACTGATCAAAGTTCGAGAATTATTTTGGTACTTGTTCTGCAAAGAATGTAAGACCGATCAAGTCAATCTCTCGATCAATGTTATCACATATATGCAACATGATAACAAAGAACGGTAGAGCTGACACGTATAAATTATCATTTATCAGTACACCCATACCTCGCTTTACGGCCTAGATATATTCCGGGAAAGTTGGCCGTAAATTGAAAAACCGTATAACGAATCAATTATTTCTCCACAAGCCTATACAAATTCAATAGGATCCATCCCAATTTTTTCTAAAATAATACAGTTTTTAATTCATAAAGTTTTTTTTCCCTGTAAAATGCTTAAATAAAACTAACTTTTTTGGCCGCAAAACGAAACATTGTAGGCCGTAAATCGCAAAGGCGCTATACTTAAAAAAGGCCGTTACAGCGAAATTCCATATAAAGAGGTATAAGTGTATTCTCATTGTTATCACCTGTATCTGAGAAATCAGTAAACACATATATATATATATATATTAAACAGACCTTACCATAATTGTATCAAGAATACTTTTTAATTATGTACACTTAAACCAGTCGTTTTATCATTCGTTGGACGAAAAAATGAGCAAATATGCTAGATTATTTCAGCAAAATTTTATTTAAATTTTGAAGCTATCAGTTCCATTCTCCTCCGTACAAATAACGTGCATTTGTCAGTATGATGATGGAAACAGAGAATTATGGTGAAATTGTAAAATGGAACAAGCTCTGAGGTTCTCTTGTGACGGACCCATATTTTACCTTTACATGCAGACTAGAATCAATTAATTAGTAATTAAAAAGAAAAAGCAGCTAGCATACAAACACCTCATTCAATATTATCATGTCATTATGACTTTGACGAAGATTATCTCTTACATTATCTCTCAGTGGTAATATTTTCTTCTGAGAGAAGTATGCGTATTTTTTGTATTGAGGAATTGCGTATGTATAATAATATACAAATACGAGTTGTATGAGAGTCGTAAATTGTGTAATTTCAGAAGACGTAGACAGATAACACGCGTCACTATGTTGTAGCGAACTCACATCTTTAATGTGTGTGTAGATTGTAATATTTTCTTCATAGTCTACTGTGATATTCGTTGAGAGTAAACCATCACCGCTGCACAATGGAATAACCTGTGTTTACATTTCAGTTATCAACAGCTGATCCCTCACGGTATGATATATCACATTAGCAACAAATTCTTTTATGCAATTAATGCATCTAGCGATGTAGACTCGACAGTTTCAATATTGCAGAGGTTGCAGGCACATGTAACATAAGTCACTAGAAGCACATCGTTCTGATCATTATATAATCTCGGTTCTTGTGATTGTACTGTTAATGTTTTCAAATAATTCCGTGTTTATCTGGGCTGTTCCATGCGATGACCCAGACAGATCTTTGACTGTTAGTGGAGTCCAATCTTTGGATACCATATGAGGATGCCAGTTAGTCTTTACCGATCGAGTAGAATGTCAGTCATTTCGACTATTATCTATTAGCGGAAACATACCAGTTTTCAAGGAGCACTTCAAATTCCCAGTAACGAATCAAAGCAGATCCATTGCACCCCAACATTTGGTGGCAGCCTCACTGCAGATATCGCTTGCATGGGATATTTTTTGTTGATAAGTCAAGTTTCAACTAACTGTTCAATCTATCATGATATTGTTGCACCCGTTTCACCGGGATTTTCATTACTTCACCCCTGAGACATGGTCACAGTATTCGTTTACTTCCATACTTCTGAATAATTGGATTTAAAAACTACTTATGAATTTGTTACACAACTGAGCGGTACTTGTGTTCTTTCAGACTGGACGTCAATCGCAACGCTAAGCAGTATACCTAAAGTGAGATCTTATCCCTTCGTAAATGTGGTGTCCTACGGTGATGGGCCACTTCTTAATGGCACAGGCATGCCCTACATTTTCATCACACCTTTGGATTATACGGCTCAAGATCTTGCAGTAAGTTTTGAAATGAAATGGCTTCCTTAAAAGTTTTAGAGTATTTCAACTATGTATATAAATTACGGTACAGCCGCTTTTTGGGTTCACAATAATTAACGTATTAGTATCCTCTATGTATGGATACAAGACACCAGGGAAGGTGAAATGAGTCAGATTTATTATTAATAATATAAGAAAATAATGATAAGGTATGGGAGTGTATAAGGTAGTCGATTTGAGGAAGTGGATTATGATCGTTATGAATTTGTACGCTTTGGCGTCGAAGTGTTCAAAATGGAAATGATGGTCATTGATACAATGAACATAAGATCTTTATGAGGAATTTGTAGTAATTTTATGATTTTCGAAAATTCTCATTTTCACCATTCGAAACTGAATGGTCTTCATTTTTAGTTACGCTATTTTTATCAAATTGTGCATAAAGTAATTTAAGCATAACACTTTAGATTTTCATGAATAATCGGAAAAAGGTCCTATAAAAATCCAGAGCTGTATGGTTAATCGATTAATCAATCCTCTCAATTAATTTAATAATATTCGGGCCTTTCAATTCATTTTTTCCCGTTTTGATTAATCGATTAACTGTTCGGCTCGCATAAAAACTAAACAAACTCAATATTTATACTTTGCTTACCATTATTTGACATATGGATGCTCCATCACAGTCTCTATCTAAAGATTGAAACATATACTGCATGTACATGCATCATTCCATGTATATATCCCATATTATTTACGTCTTATTTATTTATTCAGACTATTTTTCTCCTTTTCTGTTCTCCTATAGAAAGACTCTCGGGCAACCTTGTCTATGACCCTAGCTGAGGGTGAATACTGTGCCAAAAAATTATACGATCCTATGGACCCTCGATGTGCCCGGGTTTATTTGACGGGAAAAATCAAGGCTGTAAGTAAAACAAATTGTACAATTACAGGAATCGTCACTCAATAATAATATAAAAATGCAAGCTGTATTATACAATTGCAAAAATAACGGAAACAATTCATAAACAAATATTAATATTAAAATTGCTCTTTTCTCAGGTAAAAAATAATACTGCTGAATACGATGTAGCTAAAAATGCAGTGTTCACGCGGCATCCTTGGCTAGCACACATGCCCGCGGGTAAGAATTTATTGTGGATATACATATAATTGTTTCAGAAATTTTCATAAATAATCGTAGCAGATAGCTATTTTTGTATAAAGGGCGTAAAGTGTTATGCCCGTGATGTGAACAATATGTTTCATCCTATGTAGGCATAAAACGGGATTTTAAGATCCGGGCGCGGGCGTAAAATCCCGTTTTCGACCTACTATGACGAAAAGTAAATTGAATTTACATCCATACCCATGCCTATGTTATAGATCACCACTTTTTCTTCGCTAAATTGAAGATTGTTCAAATTGCTTTACTGGACACTTTCGGTGGGCCGAAGTACATAAGCTTGAAAGATTACTTCACCGCGAACCAAATCCCAAAGGCCTTTCAAAAAACCGAACCGACCAACAGTTTCGCCGACGGATCATCTGAATCAGGATATCTAGAGGTGACAATAGTGTAATTTTTCAATAGCAATTTTGTATCGAATAAGAGGCTCTGCCACAATAACTTCCCGCAGACACAGTGATTATAGGTATACCGGTAATACAATTGTAATGTATAAAACAATATATCTGTATGAATTACGTTGAGAGTTGAAGTGAGTGCCAAATTGATAAAATATAAATATAATTCGTTATACAAATAACCAGTGGCATGTAATTTTATCCCTGTATTTGTTAAATTGAATAAATATAGATAATAAAGATAAAAAAGATAAACAAAGACCTATTCACATCAATCGATGTTGAGATCTTTCTCATAGCCAGGTAGAATTCATCGGTAATGCTCCACATAGGTACGTAGGAAAACTATTCTTTCGTACAAATTTCATACGAGATAAAAGAGTAACGGGTCTATGAAAAGTATCGTAGCTACTCATAAATTGTAACAAAAGTTTGTCATTCGCAAAAGTTATAAAAAATCGTATCTTTCATAAATAAAACTCATTATAACCTGGTGAAAAATCTTAGTTTTTTAATCGTAAGTGACATATGTATATTAAAAATTTGAGGGAAGACAAGTTTGTAAGAAACCAGTAACTGAAGACTTTTACAAAAAAGTTGAAAAAACGGTACGAGTTCTAGGTCCTAGGTAGAGACAAAAAGAAAGTTTTCCATCATGCGGTAGGATGTATACACAAAGATTCATATCACTTCAATAGTTGCATATTTGTTTTCATTTTACTAATTTTTGTTACAATTATTGTGTAGTATAGTGCCGGTCAACATCAATTAACAAAGCATACGTTCAATGCAGAACGACGACGAAAAGGACAGACAGGTGATCGTATTGAAGTCACTTGGATTCATATGGAATCGTCAAAAGTCACGTGAAGTTGCATTAGCCGACGTGAGTGAGTGTATACGTATGTAGGTACCTGAAGTCATGTAAAGTCGATTGAAGTCCTAAAGTGAAGGTACGCATACCCAACTCCAGAAGTGGTTATCCTCGTTGTTTCCTACTGGAGCAATTTTGAAGTCGGTTAAAGAAAAGAGTACAGAATGAAAACTAATAAAAAGCTACCCGAATCGAACCTGCATCTTTCGGTATTAGAAATTCAATATAAGATTACTGTATACGTTTGCCATAACAATGCGGAGGAATGGTGAGATAATAATTACACTGGTAAGATAACCGACTGAATTAGTCCATCAACCTCCACTTTTGACTTCATATTCGCGTTCAGCAAATCGATATAGATAGGAAATAATGGTTCTCGCCCCAGCACAACAAACTTTTACTCAGACCCGTGTAATTAAAAAAAAACTGAATTATTATTAACTTTCTAATGGTTCATTAAAGAAACGTCAATTACTAATTACTGTTATATTTTATACATGAAGGAGCACAAAGAAAATTCGATTAAGCGTCAGTCCTGTACTTGCAATAAATGAATTTTATAAGAATAAAAAATATAAAGAGGTTTAATTGAATTTTCCCAAGTGAAACTGGTCGGTACGATCGTGGGCAGAGATCCCGAGTGGGTTAGGATCTACACAGCGCCTGTCGGTACGTTACCGACGTGCAAACGATTGTTCATCATTTTCTCGCCTGACCCAAATACTTTGGCGGCCTTATATCGATAAGTATCCACCTCGGTTTCTGTACATACATGCTCTGATCCTGGAACCTTCAGTCAAGTTTTTAAGGTAAAAATAAAAAATTATGATTGGGTTGAAATGTAGCGCTGTGGTTATAGTGTACACCGGGATATGGGAATCCTTCAATGTTCAGGTCTCTAACCCTTGCCGTTTTGGAGAAACACGATCATAAATTTGACGAGTTTTTTGAATTGGACTTTTATCTTCAAATGTTCAGCACTTCCTGACGCGGAGAAAATATACGACCCAGTGTATTTTTTTGTAAAAAAGTTCGATATTACCGAATATGAAATCTATTTTGAAGTAGATCTTCAGAAAGCGCCAAAAGAACACGTTTGTTTTACTTTCTGCGCAATGTGTAAGCGAACTCCAAAAAATGAATTGTTCTTGTTTGTTTGTTTCAAAAACTAAACATTTAGGTGAATATCATAAAATTTTTGGAGTGGAATGAAAATGAGATCCTAATTAAATTGGTACAACTGTTGCAGATATCTCGAACTTTGCGAATATTTTGAAAAAAAATAATTTTATCGACGGCCACGGACCAAAAGGGTATAGTCCACGGATTCTGACTTGCGACAACTATTCTGCTATGAGAGCGTGAATCACAGCAATTTCGCTGCCTTGCCGTCAGGAGGGCGTATACTCATAATTATTTTTTATATTTGCAGGATACGCTCTTGTGGTAGAATGTGAGCTCAATTTTTCCATGTTTCAATCGGCCGGTTACCGCCAGAATGACGTGCCGTCGAAAATTGAAAAAAATCGGGGTTGCGCTTTGTAGGTAGAACGCAGCCTCAGTTTTTCCGATTTCAACCGTCTTGCTTCGCCAAGGGTGCATTTTTTTTTACGATGGCCGTCTATAAAAACGTACTCAACGTCCAAAAGAACTGAAACCCCGCAATGAGCGAGTATATTTGAATATCAATTAACCTATAAGATAATGCTTATAACAGAAGAAAAATTGATTGATTGTGTGGTTGCGTTTATGCCCTCATTATACCTTGAGACAATTACGGTTAATAGCGGTGTTAACAAAACCAAATATAAGTAAACAAAGAATAAACGAAATAAAGTAATACATAGTATGATATAAAATAACATAAAATAGAAATAGATAAAAATATAACAATGTTGAATAGCGATATATTTATGACGACAGCATAATTCTAAGCAGAAGAACCATTCTTAGGAAACAGGCGAGTAAATGATTTGGTCTTTAATGCGTTGAGAGTCGGCGATCAAGACTGCACTTCAGGCGGAAAAGAATGCAAGAAATAGACTACCGATGGTAAAAATGTAACTGCGTGATGATTTGAAATGCGAAATACAGCAGTAGCCTATCTAGTAGAAATCTAGTAAAGAGCTCCAAGATATAAGATGGAGATCTTTCTTGGGGCACATTGAAAACAAAATGACAAGCAAGTAGGTATAAAAGCGCGTAGATCTAACTGTGAACTAGCCAAGTTGCCTATGATAGAGTGATATTATATATCTAATGCACGAGTTTTCAAGTTTCTCAACCCTTTCATGTTCTTCATCGGTTGAGTCATTGAGAGAATAGAATAGAATAGCATTTTCATTTATCGATAACAATATTGGATATGATTACAAACGTAATCAAAAGTAGAAAGAAACCGAGAAAAACATACATCCATACATGTCGGAGGTAGCAACATATGAAAAACAATATGATTAAAGAAAGCAAATACTCAAGAGAAAAATGAGCGACACGTATAATAAAGCAAACTTATGACTACAACTAAGGCCAGGGCCGAATCACGATATACGCCAAATCGATCCTAAATCCTAAAATTATAGATAACGAAAAGAATATGATAAATAAAAATACTATTTTCTTCATGTCATTTCGAAATAGGTGTTTAATACTTTAATGGAAGTACACGGGATCGACGCAAACGGTCAACAACACTGAATTCGGTTTTTCCAGATTCTTAGGTTATACAGGTTGTCATGTTTTATATATTTTTAAAATGATATATCAATGACAGAAAGCTCGTTTGACTCAAAATAATCACTCGCATTCCCTTGTGTATTTTAGGTTTGCAAGTTGCTGTTAACATGGAATTTTTCAGTATAGAGCTTAGTTTCCATAAGGTTATTGGATTTTTGAGGAATTGAAGCATTTTATATAAAATCAATTAAATCCCAGGTACTTGAGAAGCTGAGTTACATTTTTATGTAACTAGCTGCGCTCTGTGTAGTTAAGGGGCAGTCGAATCATTGAATCATTCTCACATTGATCTTCCTGCTTCTTGTCTATTTAATAGATTATAAGGGTATTTTCTTATTGAACTGATTGCGTGAGTTGCTGATTTAATTCAAAAAATTTTAAACTTGTACAAATTTTCAAACCAAAAAAAAAAAAAAAAAAAACTTAAAAATAAAACCTCAGACACCGGGCGCCCCCCAGACAGCTTGGCGTGCTGGGTAATTCGGCCCTGACTAAGGCTAAACTAAATTCAAATAAATTACGTCTGAACTAGGTCTACAAGGCGCTAACGAAACTAAGGTCCTATGACGACCGATCGAGCTCTGTCTGAAACAAGTATTCTCGTAGAAGACCTGAAAAGAGAGAGCGTGCAAGATTCACGTAGATTTGAGGGTAGCGATTCCCAAAAATGTACAGCAGAAACAGAAAAACATCGCAGATAACAATCAGTGGCAAAACGGGGAATGACAAAATCACATCTTTCCCGCCTGGATTTGCTGTAGGTAGCAAGGTTACGACTAGTGAAGAGAGCACGCAGGTAGGAAGGTGAGCCTGAAAAAAGCCGACGACAGGCCGAAAGCTGCCGCAACACACAGTGTACTCGGTTAGAGAGTGCATTAATTATGGATAACCGTGAAAGTTTGGAATCGAAGAGGACTCCTAGATCGCGAACTGTAGGTGAGAAACAAAAACGCGCATCGTCCAAAAGGACCGGCGGAAGTCCCAGGTTGGTTAGTTTTACGATGAAGGGGGAGAGAGAGAGAGAGAGAGAGAGAGAGAGAGAGAGAGAGAGAGAGAGAGAGAGAGAGAGAGAGAGAGAGAGAGAGAGAGAGAGAGAGAGAGAGAGAGAGAGAGAAAACTACCGTGAAAAATTAATGTTTGACACACATATGAAGACTATTTTTTTAGTATGTTAAGTATAATACTTACCATTAATTGAATTAAAGAACAAAATTCCGTTTGCTTTTAGCGATTTGTCGCAAATAAATTATTGAATAGGATCGCACATAATTAATTAAGTTGTCCTCCAAGTGCGGAATATCTAATTTTTTGGATTTCTATTACTGGTATATTGTGATCAGCTGTTTACAAATTTTTCGTGGCCTACACCCTCTTGTTCTTCAGCCCTCGATATTATATTATACCCCTATTTCGGAAAGTATGTCTCCAGTTTTCTGGACACCCTATAAGAATGTTAGTAGAACTCTGAACTTTTTCTATTGATGTTAAATTTTTACGACCAGTACAATGTCATAAAACAAGTAGTTCTCTACTTGTAGCGTAGAGAACAAAACTTGTTATTCAATTACGAAGATTACGTTACCAACGTATAACGATGCATATTTAGAAAAAAAATCGTTACTTCGTACCTTTAGGAATACCTGAAATTTAGTAAACCATGATAAGCAAAACATACCCTTATTTTCAAAATTGCGCAATAATGATTTTTCCCTTATGTTTCGTTACATTACGTTACTACCTTCAGCCACCTATTCAATTTGCCACCTAATTGTTAACCATCAAGCTATTTCACTTCTTTACGAACACAAATCGTAATAACGGGAAACATACAATAAGCATGTTAACATTGATTATTAAAATGTTTTCTGAAGTCTAATTTTTTTATGTCATGAAACTTTTTTTAGTTGAACATTTATCTGAATATCGCCCATAGCAGATACTGGCATGATTTCATATCTTTACTGATCTTCGGTCAACGCAAGAAAGTACACTTACTCCGTGCAAGATAATTACTTGATAGTCTGATATCTGGCTTAAAAGCGAGCATCGAACGAACCGTGTGTATGTGTACGTGTCTTCTGATTTAGATAAAAGTACAAACAAAAATTATCTTGATACAAATACAAGATACTAGAATTAAACATTTACAGAATATCTAAATATTTTCCAAGACTCGCTGTAAATCGAATAGAAAAGGGTACCGCACATCCCACTCATTGCTTGTACCATCTACACCAACGAAAACGAAGCAAAGCATTCTGTATTTTGATGTTATGTAGTAGAAATACAATCAGGGATAAATATCGCTTAAGAAATGTAATGACGACAAACATGTAGTTGTTCGAAGTATTGAAAGTAAACGAAATACGTTATTTCGCGAAACATAGCTAAGAACAATTTGTTTCCACGTATCGGCTGAATTGTACGACGGAGATAATAAAACAATCACGTATTCAAGAGTCAGAAAGTTCACTCTCGCGACTGGATATTTCGTTATACACAAAATAATAAGCGCAAGCACGTTGAAAATATTGGTCTCCACGTTACTTTGTGACCGGTAACGCGATATAATCGCAAGATATAATTGTAAAATAACACATATTTTTGGCGGGTGATAAAAAAAAATCGTTAAAATGCGTTTGTGGAATTTTATGGGAAATACTTAATTTTCTCTAAATATAATACGCAATAGTGACTAACTCAACGGAGATTTTGTACAATTAATTATTTCTTCTGCGTTGTAATCAACATACTCGTAGACATGATACGTATTGTGTCTGAATGATGTCACGACGAGAGTTTAGAAATGTATAATATTAGCATAGAGCCCTTGAATCAAATTCAATTGTGACATATATATATATATAGATTTGCTTTATTGTTATATGTCATATAATAGTTCTGTATCATATATCGCAATTGTCATAAAACAAATTTGAAATGAGATTCAAATCATACTGGTCTATACCTTTAAAGATAAATAAAATTTTCCACCTAACACAGAACCGGAACTAAAATCGCGTGATCGATAAAATTATTAATTATTATAAACGAATACGCGGGGTTCGTTTGAATTACATGGTACAGACGTCGGGCAGTATCGAACACTTGCTGAAATATTTGCTAACGTCGTTTATAGCTTTACAATTAAAAACGAATGTCGTTTATATTCATGTGTATTTGGGTGGTTCGAGAAAGAATATTTTTTTTTCTTGAAACACCCAAATGTGTATATAAAGTTCCATAGCATGTTTTACGCATCATACTGTGACTGTAGCAGCTGACGTTCTATTTATATTAAAATTGTAATAAACTTTACGTACAACAATAATGGTACTAGAAATGTGTAACAATTTATGTTGTATTTTAATTTTGCGATAGATTGCCGATTTCAACGATAAACAATATTTAGTACCTACATGATTAAGTTGTTAATATAAAATGTCCGTGAGTACCAACATTTTGAATACCTGTCGCGACAAAATAAAATAAAATTCAACGCTTATGATATTCGTAAAAAATGCCTCTAAAAAGTGTATAGCCCCAAAACTGCGTAGGTTTTTGTATTCATTCCATATAAGTCAAAGGCAATCTTTCTCCGAGTAGTAGATTCTCTCACCTAGTGAATTGCAACAAGTTGGTTTCTTTTTTGTAAATGTCGGTCGTTTCGTAGTAGAGACTGTTTTTATAAATGAATTGTTACACTCCTGTCTATTTTTCGTAATTATTATGAAATGCAATAATTTTAGTTGCATTTTTTTAACATTTACATTTTTCAAGACTATTACACGATTCAGTGAGTAAAAGTTATTTCGGCAATTCTCTCAACTATTGATGATAAGCAAGATTGTAGAAATTGCTTATTTAATTGAAGTTTACTGAAATTTTTTATAATACAAAAGAAACATAGTTACAGCGTTATTCGATACAACAACATTGTTTTAACAATTAAATGACATTTTTTTCAGAAAAGCAATAGTAATGGGTACAGTATAAGTTGGATAAAGATCAAATTTTCAGTATCCACATAAAATGATCAATTCAATCTTGAACGGAATACAAATCGTGTACTACCCTACGTACTACCCAAATCGGTAATAATTTTGTCAGCAGCAGAAACAGACATTACGCATTGTCACCTGAAAATATTACGAACATATTCTCTTAAAATTAGGACGTTGCTAAGTAAAATGAAAACATCGTATTTGGTAATTCGTGGAGCCAGATGGAAGATATATGTAAAAGTAGTGTTCCGCCAAGCACTTTATATGTTGGTATTATTAATGCTATATCATGTATATATATCGTAAGTCTCGTGAAGTTCTGTGTTTAATGCAGAGAACATATTTTCATAAGCATACTTCCCATAGAATCATTTGTCAAGTAGCAATGATAAACTCAATGTTCGTTGTCCCATCTTCATATCAGTTTTTCGCAAGAAACACACTTTTGCTAGAATCTTAAAAATTAGTTACGAATCTAGACCTTCAATAATATATCCCGGCGATTCAATGGTATTTCAGTGATACCGGAGCAGATAACCAAATATATTTGATGGTTAATTGGTGCATGTTCTTTCCCGTGCCCCTTTCAATATTGTTCAGCAAAATAATTATTTCAAATGATACGTAATTGAACGACTTATCCTGTAATTGTGTGGAAGCAAAAATAGTCTACTTTTGTTCCAAGCCTCTCCCAACCACTCGTCGATTCTTTTGACATTTATTTTTATGCTTTAAAAGGGGATTGTTCTTCAATTTGGTTATTTTTTTCATTCGTCAGTTTTTTTTTTTTTTTTTTGATTTTCACTTTTTTCGCGGTATGGAAGTAATTGGAATTCCACCACAAATTAATTATTTACATAATCATGGTATATTCATATTATTTCAAATAGTTATTATATCATTCTTATAGCGAATAGTAATAGATAATCATATAGGTACTTTCAACATAAATAAATCAAAAAAGGTTATTTACTGATCATGATGAAACAGTCAATCACTGATAAAGAGCCGTTGTGCACACAATTGCTACTAGAGAAGCCAAAGGCAACATAATAATATATATTTCAATATATTTTTTTTTCTTTTACTTTTTTGTGACGAGCCTGGCAAGTATCGTAGTTTATAAAGTTAGACAGATAGGTAAACCGTCCCAATGACAGAATGAAACAGTCACCATCATCAGCATATCATTATCAATTAGCACGTACGGAGCATGCAACTATCGTGGGACAACAATCGTATTTTTATTTCATTTATTTTATTTTTAGTATTTTTCTTTCTTCATTTTTTCCATTTTTCTCATTTAACTGACGTTACGACCGTCGCATTGAACGCCGTTTAAACGAATCCTGATCGCGGTCCATCGTTAGTTCACATACGCCATATTTATTAATTATTGGTATCGAATAAGTATAGTTGATAATAGCAATAAATTGAAGTAAGGATTTACCATCTTATCACCTAGCATGACAAGTAATATGGATCTGTGTGTCAATGAATATAGGTAGTATTGTAATTTTATGTAGTTAACTAGAAACATCGCTCAATGCATGCCAGGATTTTCTTTTTTTTTCTCAAATCTACTTCTACTCCATATCCCAGTACTGTCAGCCCACATGTTCTTTGAGACGAGGTATCGACGAAAGGCTTTCAAGATTTAATGCGCCCATTTGTTCCACCCCTAGGACAGCAAATAAGCAAATTATTTCTAATTAACAATACCATCCACGGTTAAAATATACAATATGGACCATTCTATCGCTTTCAGGATTCTCACCGTATGCTGTTTATCTTGCACAGAGTCGGGCATCCCCCAAGCAGGTGGTTCCATCTTAGCAGATTCATTCGGAGGTATTTCAGGTAATCCGGCAGCACCAAACTGGCCGGGTAACATAGCCAGACTTGGCATCATAGAAAGTGCAGTAGTACTTCCGTTAGGAAATGGTGGCGGATTATCCATATGACCCTATAACGCATTGGACACGTGTTAGAGGCACAGAAGTTTTCAATCTTTCTTGAACAAAGACTATTTCAAAGAATCTTTATTCTGGCCACAACATGGTATATGGGAGAAATTTTCAACTCTTCGCCTATTCATTGCTCTTTTAAGTTTCTTGATAGTGAATATCAATCACTTAGCAGGAGAATAATGATAGGATATTTTGTTGTTCACTAAAAGTCTTAACAAGGCCACAGATTTATTTTTGTATGAAAATTGATTTAAAACGTTAGAAAACTATCTCGACCCCAACCAAGTTGAAACTAAGGTACAAGTAATCAATGATCCATATTACATATAGATAAAAATGCAGCGACAATTGAGAGTTTGAGATGAGTTACTTTTCACGTTTTCACAAATGATAGATCTTTTACTATGCACGTTACCGTGGATTTGTGACCATAAAAAGTGGATTTAGAAGTTCACCAACTTTTTCAGAATTAATACTCCATTTTTTCTCAACTTCTTTACAATTCAAGAATTGAATATGAATTCTGAAACGTGTCGAGAAATTACAAAGATTTAAATCCCACCAAGTCATTTTTTTACTTGTGACTAGATCTAAGCAATATATGTATGTGATTTTGTATGAAAATAGTACACCATGTGGCATTCTACCTAAAGAAATTTGGAAAAACTGGTAATAAGGGGTTGTCCATAAACTGCTTAGCTATATTTTTAAGACTTTTGGACCCCTCTCCCTCATGTAGTCCACGGTGCCCCCCCTCCCCCCCCTCGCTGCCCCCCAGAAAGGCAAAATATTTGGGGAAAAAATTAAAAATTATTTAAACAAGTAGTCTTTGTTAAAGTTTCATTATTCTAAACCATCCAAAGGAACAACTGGCAAGGCTAGCCATGCATGATATTAATATTGAACACAGAAAAATGAATTTGAATGCATCAATTAGAAAACCATGTATTGCAGACTAAGATCGCCCCCTCTCCACTCCGTATGCTTTCATCTCAGCCCCCCCCCCCCCTCCACAATCCCTTTACTATAGCCCCTACAATCGAGAATTCAACCCAAGAAAGCTACAAAGCGTTTCATTATATCAAATATCATACCCAACAGTGATCGATCAAATGCATGCCTGTAGTATTTTTGACAAATAAAAAGGATTCAAAATTCGAATACCACTTTTCGTATGAGGATGAGAGAATTGATACAGAAAATAAGACTGCATGGACATAGCACAGTCCAAATCTCTAGTTAGGGAAAAACAAAACCATTGAAAAAATCTTTGGCAAAGTCATTTATACCGGTGATGCGCATCACAAACGAAACGATATTCTTATTACTATGTAATAATATTGAATCTGAAAAAATTAACAAAATATAATCTGAGATATCACCAAGTTGAGCAAAGATTTGATAATTGGAACATTAAAAATTATTTAACTTAACTGTTTTTGAGCCAATTCAAATATTTGTGGGCTCTTTTTGCTCTCTGACCAGATCGCTACAAAATGTTCCGGAAAAAATCGAGAAAATCTTACATTACAGTGATAGCCATTTGTTCCACCGTACTTACACAAATATATTTTTACCCACTCTGGAGATAATCTTTTGTTAAACATTTATCAGGCGATCTTTGCAGATCTTTATAGTGAATTAAATAAACCAAAAATATCGAGAATCAGATCAGCAACGCCAAAGTTTGATCATTTTAAATCTTTCATTTATAAAATATATCTGCAAATCGTTGATATTTTAGCACGTATTATTCGAATTTCCTCAGATTCATTTCTGTTACATAACACAGACGTTATTGCATTCATGTTCAGTATAATTGGTGCAAATAAAATTGCTGAATGTCTTTAAAACAGTTTTTATATATTTCCAATTTTTGATTCAAGTTGTGGTCCTATTCGTCCGTAATGTCAGATTCACAAATACCTAGTCGCTGGTTAAATTTATGGCGATATTTGTTTTTGTTTCTGCACCGCATCAAATTCTTTGCCTTCGAACAGTTCAATCAGGAGTAGGAAATTTGTTATTTCAAGGGTACTGCAATATTGTTTTAACCAAGTGAACAAAGAAAATAGTAAGACATACTTGGAAAGTGGATTCCATCATTTGATGAAGTTCGACGTCAACGTTGGACATACGATTGTATGCAGTATTTGAGCGAAACATTTGATTTCTGTCCATTCCTGGAGTAAGATTAGCCCAAGATCCAACTAATTTTTCATTATTAAGCATCCAGTTCATAGAATCTGCATCACCTCCCGGTCCCATCCCCGTTGTATAATTTTTCCAAGCTCTTTCAGTACCAATCGGCCGTGGCACCTTCCGATCTTCGATTTTCAGCTGATTCATTTCTTGCTGTACCTGTGCAGGCGAGGACGGAGACATCGCCGGTGAACCTCCGTTTTCAAGGCCCGTTATCAAGTCGATACCTCCAGGCTGACCGCCCATATTTGCCAAGTGATTGGAAAATCCTATTTGACCCATCATCGGGTCCTGATGAGGAGGATAGCTGTTGTGCTGCGGCGGTGCAAAGGGCCACCGGGTTTGACCGTTTGTCGATATATTCGCATTCGGGGTTCCCCTTGTCTGGGTCTGATATTTTCCCAAAGGATAATTGCCAAGCATCGCCAAGTTTGTGGACTGCAGGGCTGACGGAGGTGGTGCAGGTACTGCGGCAAACATGTTTGGATGAATTCCGGCACCAGCATTGAACATTGGTACTTGTGGTTTGTTGCTGATATGGAGAGAGCTTGAAAAATCCGGTGCTCTAGGGTTTAGCCTCGACATGCTGACGGTGGTGTTTACCGATGCAGACTGCGGCATCGTTTGCGTGAAGCTCTGTATGTGAGGGTGAAAAGGCATCATTGGGTGACCAGGTTGAGCCTCGTTGTTCGGCACCATTTTCAACAGGTTCGAATTCACGTTGGGATGCTCGAACCCGGCATTGTTTCCCTTGAATAATCCAACGTCCAGAGTCTGCTGCGAAGCTGATGGCATAACGTGCTGTGGCTGGTGAGGCGCGTTGTTCCTCGAGTTCATATCACCCTGAAAAACTGGCCTGTTGAATTGCGTCATACCACCTCCCATTTCAATATTTTGCTGAGGCATGACCGGACGCGCTACCGCCAGACTTCCAGGTGCTTTCGAAGGGAGCTGTGCTTCGTTATAATTCGATGACTGGTATTGAACGATACTCGGCGGTTGGATAGGGTTGTGTACTGCCGAGGGCGACACTCCACTTCCAATGCTAGTCCCCGAGGTGCTGTTGCCCCCGCCGCTTGATTTACTGGACACCGGCGAACAGACAGTCGTGCCTCTGTATCCTGGAGCTTTGGACGCATCCACCTGGAATAAAAAATGAAAATTGCCATTAACTTTCTTACTTACCTACACGGTGATATCCCGTGTACGGAAGGAAAACGCAACACATGTTCCAAAAGACGTATCCTAATTTCCGAAATCAAACTAGAATAATTTTTTGTAAGGTTTGAAAGTTTGTGAATTTTGATATTTTCATCTATTTATTAATTGATGTCGAAATCAGAGGATTGAAAAAAAGGATCTTTCGATCAACAGCCGAATTAAAAATGACAGTGAAAGCTGATAATATATGTAGTATGAAAAATCCTCAGTCAACCTGGAGATTCTGTTTTCTGATGAACTAAATTGACAAAATTCTAGAATTTGAATTGCGGAAAATAAAGTCGATTCTACAAGATGGTGAGCAAGCATAACCGAAAGAGGTAAGGCTAAAATTTTCATTGTAATAAGAAACATAAGTATTGAAAATCCTTGCCATACAACAGATACCTCCCCGAATTTTTAAAACTACAAATAATGGATAATTGTTAGCTAATGTCTCTAATAATGATTAAAGGTTCACTGTTTGAGAAATTGTAATATTTCCGAAATCGTATGACATGAGTAATATACCCGCAATACGACCCACCAATGTACAAAAGATGTAACAATCTTTTGTTTGATCAGCTTCATTCTTTTACCTTTGATTTTGAGGTAGATTTAGACATTTTTTTTAATAATATCTGCCGAAAAATTTCCCTTTTTATTACAGCTATAGATTGTATTTTATTCTATCAAGTAATAAAGTCAGCTCGATTAAAGAAAAAAGGATCCTGTTTCAGATATTACAGTGGTCTTTAATTTGCGTATAAACATTATAAACATTGTAAACAATGGACACTGTCAATTTAGATTTTGTAAGATATTCAATACTAACCTGAGGAGGAATGCTGTCGATAAACTTATTGTTGGATGAACCGGAAGTGTTGACTGTTACGCCGCCACCAGCAACAGTTGCAAAATTCATTCCTTTCTGGGATTCGTTGTCCCGGCCTCCCCACATAGATTGTTGAGTAACTTTAGTAAAGGTGTCGTTGAACAATGAGTACTCGAGAGGTGTGTTGGACGATTGCTGCTGTTGTTCTTGCATGGAAGGTGCGATCGGGGTGGAACTGCGTATCTGCTGCTGCTGCTGTTGCTGTTGGGGTTGTTGTTGCTGCTGTTGCATTGTCGAAGGTTGCGTCACCGATGGAGGTGAAGGCGTCACTCGTACAGAGCTTGCCGAGGTTGAGACGACAGTGTTCTCTGACCCGCTCGACGTTCCTTGACCCATGGAAGGCAGAGTTCCGTTGGGACCAGGTGAAAAAGGAATTTTTCCTGGATAATGAGATGGCATTGTCGGCGGCGCGGAAAGCGTAGGCAGTGGTCGGCAGTGTTTCGGTGATGTGCTCGGTAAAGTTTGTTGCGGAGATGTCTGAGGAGTCGTCGGCGCCGTTGACGACATCACCGTAATTCCAGTAGCTGCTTGGGATGGTTTTTGTTTATGTGCAATGGATTGCAACGATGGCATAATTGTAGAAGATGTATGTGCCGAGGCAGTGATTTCCGATAGTTTTGCGGCGAATGTTTGCGTTGTACTTGTTGTTACGATCTTTGTTGCTCTCCCTGCAGTCATAATTGCGCTTGTATATGACATTGTTGTCTTTGTATTAGTCGACGAAGCTAATTGAGCCGCCGCAACGGCTTGTGCTCGTTTTTCAGCTACAAAACAAAATAGTTTTCAAATAATGGATAAAAATAATTTCTCTAGTATCAAATTTTTTTTTCTTTCCATTTTGAGGAATTTTTCTTTTCTAATTTGAGAATTTTCAAGTTTTTGATTTTATCAACAACAAATTGAAATTAATAATTCACATAAGTAGGCTGGTGAACTTAGGAAGAGCCGAAAAGCTATTATTCTATTTTACACTAGAATGCTACGTTAACTAGACTCAGGTTTCGCTGCAATTTGAAACCATTTCTGTGTCAACACATCAAGATATTCCCTTAAAGCTTAGCGTACGATTTCGTTAACGTTGAAGATTTATATAATAACGAATTGCCCGGAAATAAAACGGACTTTTAGTATCGAAAGTACAATGCTGCTATGAATTTTGAAAAAGCTTAATTTTTTCAAAATTTTCATAAGTCATTTCAATTCCACAAATTACATAAATTTTTTCCGTGGAGTTTCAATTCAAATTTATAATTAACCCCTACAGGACGGGAAGGCCGATACATCGGCTCGAAAGTAGTGTCATCTTCGTCACCAACCCAATGACATAGATAGTAAAGTTCTAGGATTTCAAACTAAAAAGTTGAAAAAAATTTCAAAGACCGGTAAGGGTTAAATATTTACGACAAATGCAATACAGTTCATCTGTATTTGGGTATATTGTATCTCTCAAGTAACGTGGTAATAAGTGATCAATTTGTCAAAATTTATGCAGTGAAACTTGAAAGGTAAAAACTGTTTCGGTTTCTGAAAACGGTTCGACTTTTTCAATTGTTAGCTAAATTCAGTCTCACCATTTCATGATTTTTGTCATTTTTCTGTCACAGAAAACTAGTTGGAAAAAAAAAAAAAAAAAAAACGCCGAAAAGAATAACTCTTTTAAAAACCTAGCTTTTTCACAATGGTCGAGTTGTATTCCTAGAATACATATATCATCTTTTTATGAATTTTAAACTCCAAGAAGTTGATCAATCCGAATATACGAATTCAAGCATATCAATTGCTTCATACCTGCTGCGACTAGTCTTGGTGCAGTTGCTCGCGGTATGGAAGCAGGAAAGGCTCCAGCAATTTTCACAGTAGATGATGCTCGAAGGTTCGGTAACAATTGGCCAACAGATGCTACTCCTGGCATGTAGCCAGCTTTGTTTATCTGCGATCCTCCAACGTTGCAAACCAGACTAGGAGGTTTATTTGTTGGTCCTATTTTTGTTTTTGTAGCCTATGAAAAAATAAAACTTGTGATCAATTATGCCTGTGCAGACAATTTTGACGACGATCATCGTATTTATATTCTTATGCAAAACAATCGCAAAATTTTCGAACGCCTCGCCACGCCGTACTCTTACAAGTCCAAAATTAATAGAAAAGTGAAATTGTTAAAAAATAAATAACTTACCGTGAGAGCAGGAATAGTTTTATCCCAAGACGAGGAAGTGACAACAGCGAGCTTAGTTTTTGGTAGCATCTGCAGTATGTCAACGTCGGGGTCCTTGATCAATGTAGCTATCAGCGAGTGTGCTTGCTTCGTAGCGTCGGATGATCCCCTGAAACAAAGATTTGAAATGATACTAGGTCTTTCAAGGGTTTTATAATGTCAAATGAAATTCGACTCGTGAAGTATCCGTCTTTAGACGCATGTTTAATGCTTTCTGCAGTTCTCATGGAAAAAGAATGCCAGTCTACGCATTCATTTATTTTGCATCATCAAAAGCTCGTTCCACAATCTTATAAATATCCAAGACTATAGTAAGTCACTCACATCCAAGTTCATTTATCGAAAATTTCACAGATAATTTACTTACTTTATCGTTATAATTCTTTCACCCTGGCCTTTACTCTGCTTCTCGACTTCGATGTGCGCTCCAGTTGCACCGCGAATGGCGTTTATGTTACTGCCCCCTCTACCAATTACCCTACTAATGGCATTCAAAGGGACAGAGACTTTCTTCGAACGGAACGGTGAGTTCATAAATCTTCCAGAGTCATCAGATTGCCCCCTGTTAAATAAGAGCAACCATATTTTAGTAATAAACAAAAACAAAACGATCGAAAATATTTGGCTAATAAAAAATTCTTTTTTCGCTTCAAGTTGAGGTAAAAAAAATAAATGGTCAATTTATAACAATCTTGTGCTTACTTTCGAACAACTTCTTTCCAGCCTTCATCCCGTTTCCCACCCTGTTTGGGGCTGGTAGAATTATTAGACTTGGTAGAGGTATTAAGACTGTCGTTATCATACTGAATACTGTAAGACTTTTTCCCCTTGCCCGGCATGTACGTCTCGTTACCAGTGGCTTCGAAATCTTCCCTATCGGCTGGATGCCTTGATGACTCAAATACAAGTTGCCCTTTGAGTTTTCGCTCACTCGAACTAACCGCCGCTGCTGTGGCTGCCCTTGTATTGGACACAGATGGAGAAGTGCTAGGCATTCCACCAATATCATTTGATGATACTCTTCTGCAAAAAAAAAAAACTTTTCGTTAAACCTAATTACTTTCGTTTTAGAGTACAATTAGTTTTTCACTTTCCACACGTTTCTCTTGAGTTTTTGGTTAGATACAATAGGACACATTCAAGCTGGTAAAAAAATAAGAAATAACGTTATGGAGGTAGCTCAATTGTGACCGACCCAACTTTCTCGCATTTGTGATCATTGTAACACAGAACTTTGAAGGAAAAATATTTCTGGTCCTCATATGTACATAAATTAGAATATTTCGAAATGAATAGGTGGTATTTTTTCAATTCTGTTACAAATGATAATTGTAAAAATTGTAAGCATCCACACTTTCACTATTTTTGATATATGATAGATATACTGTAGCATGGATGAGATCATGCAGTGACTCTTTTCAACCTGTTATATCTGCTTTGACTTTGTTTGAATGGAAAACTAAAATATACGGCCAAATTATTTTTCCCTCAAGTACTGAAAGATGAAATGTACAAAATTGAAGAAACTTTCCAATTAGTACGCCACATCTGGTCTTTCGCATGCGCAAAACCAACATAACTTGCGATTCAAGCGCAACTTCGGGTGTTATTTGTAACCCGTTGCATATTGGAAAATTGACTCATGTGTCTATCAGTACAATTCTGACTTGCTGCGGGCCATAATTTTTTACGACATCAAGGAACAAGGACCGTATTTACTTAATTTCCACAAGCTGGACCGTTCCAAATATAAATAATCTTAAATTTGATTTCCACGAAAAATTTATAGGATATCTGTGGCTGCTTATTACGTGAATATTTGTGTTAGTTACATTGACCCATACAAGCCTCTACTAAAGTCTCTCCATTATCTGTTACAGCTATTCACAAACGCAACCACACATCTTTGCAAACATAGGGAATAGACGTAGAATAAATTTACGATAAAAATGTATATTTAAGCTGTGAGAACGGATTTGGCTTACTTGTCAAAGTTACTACTCTGCGACTTTGTTGGCGTGATTGAATTGTGGGGTATATTTGAACTAGGCGCTAGAAGTGCCTTCGGGGATCTGTGAGGCGACAATTCTTTTTCGTTATTGCTTGGGCTACTACTTTTCTTCTTTTTCTTATCCTTCTTCTTCTCTCTAGCTTTGACATCGTTACTGCTACAGCTACCTTGACTATTGGCATCAATACCGCTGTCCCCTTCCTCTTTATCAGGATCTTCGGGACTTCTGTTTACCGGAGAAGGTACATGTTCCATCCTTTCGCAATTATCTCCACCCTCCCTTTCGCTATCCTCACCTCTATCTCCTTCTTCATCTCCTGATTTTTTACTACCATCTTCTTTGTCTTCGTAAATCGTTTCGTTTTTCTTATTCTCTTCATGAAGTTTTCGTTTCTCCTCTTTTTTCTCAAGTTTCTTTTTCTTTTTTCGTTCGCGTCTACGTGCCGCAGCTGCTTTCTTCGACTCCTCTCTCGTTTTCTCCATGTCGAGCTCTTCCAAAAGTATAGTTGCATTTTTATTCGCCTTCGCAGCCTGTGTCTCCTTGGCAGCTCGGATTATTTTTACGCATTCTTGACATTTCTCTAGCAGCTCTTTATCACTGACGGTTGCTATATACCTTGTCATCTCCTGATCACTTGGGAATTGGGTTACATGATTTACCATCCATTTCACCACTTTTATGTGGCCTTTGCGAAATGCTGCCATCAAACAAGATACCTGAAATCACATTCACAAGTATCAATTTTAATCAAGAAAGCACGACTGGAGTGCTTGGAAGCACTGTAGTATTTTAGGTGTCTTACCTTTCGGTTATCCTGCGAATCAATGTCTGCACCCGCATGATGAAGTAGATCAACAACATTGAGATGACCTCCATTCGCCGCGAGCCATAAAGGACTGTTACCTTTTTTATTTTTAACTTCCACTTGCGTCCCTCTATGGACAGAATGATCATTGTTCAATAATTATTTTAACCACATGCTGAGCTGCCTAGTTCGTAACAAAACATGAAATAATTCAACTAATAATAAATAGGAATTTCTACTGGGAATTATTCATAAAGTGTGATTTATTCCGACACTTCAAGTAATATTTGACTTACGCTTAGCCAAATACGGAACCCTTGGACATGTTTCCCAAAGGCAGTATTGGGCACTGCCTAATTAAATTTGTAATTATATTACGTTCGTGTCCTTCAATTAGGACAAAGTAAAATACAAATCATATTTGTATCTTTATGTAAGACATACTTTATCATATATAAACTTAATTATAGTTAGCACATCAAATCTAAATTAAATTATATGTTTTTCTAAAAAATAAAACAAAAAGAAAACCTATATAATTTATAATTTATTTCGACTTAATAACAAGTTATATTTGTAATTTGCAATTTGTATTTGATTAATTGAAATCGCATCCTCTCCCTCTCAATCGTGCGGTTAGGATAAATATTTAAAACTAAGCAACACTTTTAAAATGTTTCGTCAAACTTTCCTTCACAACATGTATATATATATATATATATATATATATATATTTGTGGAGGTATTAAAATTTAGAGTTGTTTGATGACAAACAATTGTAATCTGTAAAGTCTGATATTTTCACTTACCGAGAGAGTAGTAATTCTACAAATCGGCAGTGACCCTTGTCAGCTGCGATGGTGAGTGCAGTATCTCGAGAAGAGGGTACTGGAGTAGCATTTACGTCCGCACCTTTAGTGAGTAGGACTCGCCCTACTTCTACATATCCGCCACTGGCAGCCTCCATCAACGGTGTCAATCCCGTCTAAAAATAATTATGCAATGACTCGTAAACCATACAGATATTGTTGTCAAAATTATTTTTCATCCAGATCAGATCGCATAGTTTATTTTAAGGAAACATCAGATGTACCGTCAGGTCAAAAACAGTTTAACCACGAAAACGTCATAAAATATTAATTTTAAAAATGTCACTGGTTTTAGTGATAGAGTTAGGTTCTTTAGCTAACCATGTACCTATTTTCTGGAAAAGCCAGATCATGTCACCCGAAAATCATTAGTGCCCTTCATATTACATAATCCTTAGATCTTTGTCAAGTGCGCTTTGTATTATGTTGAATACAAATATTGTTATTGTTACTATTACCACTATGTTATTGTTCTTGTTATTATTTATCTATTTACTTAAAAGTGCATGTATTTATTTGCAGATAAAGTTTATGTAAACATGAAGAGCTCGACTAGGGCAGATTACAGGCAATAGCAATAGTGTAGTATTTGCGGGTATTTGGAAGAAGTGACTAGAAACCGATTAGAATGAACCTGGTGTCATAGTAAATACTTTGTGATTTATCTGATGCTCTAGTATATCTGAAAAGTGCATGTATTGCATTTGTCAACAGCTGATAAAGATAAGTTTCGGAATGTCTGTTTCATTGATTATTATAGGAAGACAATTGTCAACTAGCTGCGACACGTGATATGAGTAATCAGTTCAGTTGCAGGTGCCACAACTTTCTAAAAATTTTCACTTTGCAGAACTTTTTTAAATTCTATTTTTCTTTATGTCATGGGAATAGACTTTTATAAATATGTAACTGCAGGGCGAAGTTCAATGTTGCTTGATTGTGAACGGCATTGCCTGTTTCCTGCACTCGGTATGCACTGTGCAATATTGGTATAGATGTAGGAGACTGAAATTGGTTTGCAGTGAGCATTAAACAGAAAACGCTGAGTTATCGGTAATGGACTTGTTGTATGGCACATGTTTATTCAAGCTTGAATGTTACTTGCATATAATGATTGGTGAGTCAATTATAAGAAAGAATAAAACATTCAGGAACGATAATAAGTATTCTTTTATTAGGTATGTTCTTTTCTTCCTTAAATTGCCAACAGACTCCAATACGGAGTGAACCTTCCACTAGAAAAGTCCGATGATCATGTGAATACGTAACATCTACTAAAATCTCTCAACGTGATACTACCATCGCCTGTGATGAAAATTTGGAACACTCAAATAGGTAATTTGTTTCAACAACAGTTTCGTTAAGAAAAACGAAATCATCTCAATAGGCAGAAAAAGCTCTACAAAGACTCCTTGAATAGTTCCATCCACGATCAAATTGATATCTCGATTCGTTAACCAAACCGAATTGTTGGTAAAATCTTTTATTCGCGTCTTGGCCAATCGTCGAAATATTCTATTGGATCGTTCATCATGAATCATCAACTGAATACGTTGGAGCATAGGGTAAAAGTGATAGCATTATTAGTAATTATGCTTGTGCGTATTAAAGATTACCTTTGCTCGATGCTCTACATTGGCTTTACGATCAAGCAGAAGACTGACAACCTCGTGTCTTCCTTGGAAGCAAGCAAGGGTCAATGCAGTGTTACGATTCGTCTCAATCTGAGCGTTGATATCACTACCCATATCCAGTAGTAGCTTTACCGCAGCTAAAAATTGGGAAGTCAATCAACATTTTTTACGCTCTTCTACACAACGGCAGTACCAGAAATAGCATCGTGTCAAAAAAAAGTGAATTACCCGTATGTCCATTCATGGCAGCAAGCATTAGGGGGGAAATGCCCAGCTTGGACCCGGTTCGGGAATTAATTTCGGCTCCATGGCTAAGCAAAAGTTTGATAATATTGACGTAGCCTCCTGAAGCTGCCAGACTAAGCGGCGTGTAGTCCGAGACATTGCGATGCTCTTTGTTGGCAGATCGGTTCAGCAGTAGCTCGACCACCTCGTACCTTCCTCCGCTACACGCCAGAGAAAGGGGAGTATCCTTGGTACGTTCCGATTGAGCCTCTATATCTGCGCCATGGTTCAATAGGATCTCCACTACCTTCTCATGCCCGGCAGTCGCAGCCAATATCAGTGGTGTGAAACCTTTTTTGTCTCTATGTTCTGCAAAAATTGAGACGCTGGTTCAGCAACAATTAATTCCAGAATTTTCCAAAAATAACCAATACTTCTGATTGAATACAATCATTCATATGGAATAATGTTTAGAGACAGACTGTCCGATTGCACAAAAAGATTGATAATCGATGAGTTTGAACTTGATCGTCACAGAATACGTTGTGGCTACTATGAGTCCTTTCGAGTATTGTTAAGGAGCAACTGAATTCTTGAAGTCTACATCTTGTAGAAATACCAAGGGCCTTTGTAACATTATATGCGTACAATTCAAACTTTTTATTTACGCACAAGACTCAAATAAGGCATAATTTTTAAATTTGATATACTTTGAAAACAACAAAAAAACTTTATTTTCCTGGGTCTATTTATAAGTCACGTTAACAAACCGAGTTGAAGCTGATTGTACTTACCGATATCAGCGCCACGGCTCAAAAGTAATTCAACAAGTTCTTCATGTCCACCAGCACAAGCTAATGTCAGGGCAGTGTCATGATTGCTGTCTGTTTCAGAATCTACATCCATACAAGAGAATGGAGCAGGAGGTACTTGATTCGGTGCGTAACTGCCAACCGTTGGTACACCAGTCGTGTATTGGCCTGCTACTATAAGTACCAAATTGAAGGAAATTTATAAGAATACGTTGGACAAAATAGTATAGGAATGAATGAGTAAAATATAAGAAACGCATTATGGGTAATATGCAGAAGAATTGAGTTGGACATTTCAAAGGAAAAGAAAGACTGTATTGATACACCACAAGTCAATAAAATCCCTAGCAGAAAGCGATATTATACTTGTATGCAAAACAAACCTGCAGCAGGATCAAGCTGATAGCTTTGTGCAGGGAAATTAGCTCCTTGTTGTTGTACTGGAGGAGTAGCGGTTTGTTGTTGACAAGATTGTTGTTGATTTAGAAGCGGGAATCGACCCTTCTTGCCTTTTCCAGTAATAGCAGTGTTTCCAGTAACAGTGCATGCCTGCTTCTTGTCATTAGCGGTGGTGGCCAATGTTGCAGAAGCAGCTGGTGCCTGAGTTTGTGTTGCTACTTGTACGTGATGAGTGCTACAAGCTGTGGACTGTGTATAGCTGTTCGGAGATTGAGGTAGGCTATCTACTACGGCGCTAGCGACAGTGGCGGGTGGCAATGTTTGCGTAGGAAATGCTATAATCAAAAACATTGCGTGTTTACTAAAACGAATCCACGTATTAATAATATACAGAAAAAAAAGAAATCGAAAAAGAAATAATTGTTGAACAACATTTTTGATGGGAGAAACTCGTGAATGCCATTTCAAAGAGACATAGGGATAACAAAGTTTAGTATACATCGAATCAGGTGGTAGTTTGCTTTCCAATTCGCCAACTTTCTCCCATTTTCGCTGAAGGAAATTCATACTTTATTTCTAATGTTTGAAAAAAAATCAAAATTTTACAATATTTACATGGTTTTCTATTTTTTAGAACAATCAAAAAAAAAAGAATCAGCGATTTTAACTTGATAAGATACCGTAAATACATTCGGTATCGCTGCAATTCTCTCAGAATTAAATAACAGCTTTCATTTTTTTTTTAGTTGCTTGTGATAAAACATTATTCTCTCGCCTTACTAAGTGTCGTGAAACACTTAGCAACGTGCGATACTCTCTATGATTTTTTTTAGTCGTGAAACGAAATTCTCAAGTCTTAAATACATTTCAAATTCTGCATATCCGACATTAAGGTTTGAAAATGAAACAATATTTTACTTATAAATTTGAAACTACTAGACTTGGACTTTTCTTGCTAGTTATTTTTCCTGCAAACTAATAAAAAAGAATATTTCCACGCAGAATCAATATTGATGGGGTGACTGTTCATTGAGAAGAAACATGCCGTAACTTTGCAAAATGTTAATAATTTGCATTCTACTAGATTGAAAATTTCAAAAAATGTTTATTTATTTGAAACTTGAATGATTCTTTTTACTTGCAATTATTTGGCATAAAAAGTAAATAAATAATACAAAGCTCTGTTAGATAAACAATAACGACCATGCTCTTTGGTTGGAGGAATAAGATGCTGACACTTCCAATTTTGCCTATTGCTATGTCAGTAATGAATAATACAAAGGAATGGTTTGAACGACCATGGACAGAAGATGATTAATTTTTTTCAACCAAAAACAACGTAAGAATATACATTTTTATTCTATTGATTTCAAGTGCCTATCTATTGTCCGAGAACGTGCAAATTGTTACTTTGCAAATATTTAAAAAATTAATTACCATGAACGTGTTGTTTAATCAAGTTCCAAATTCAAAATTGCTAAATAAGTAAGAAACCGTGAAATTTGCGTAACGTAATTTATGGAAGGCCCCTTATATTTAAGAACCATCCAATTTAATTTCCATGGAAAAAAGTCTCGAATTGCCCAATAGTACAGAACAATGAAGTAAAAATACTATGGAATACCTACAAATTTATCATCTTGTGGAGATAGGAGGTAAAAAGATATTCACAGTATAAAATTCTGAGAGAACTTCTAACAGATTTCCGAAATTGCTTACTTTTACCCAATTTTCCTACTTATTACTCGAACCCCATTAAATTCTCTCGATTTACTTAGAGATCCAAATTTTCCAAAACAATCACCACCCTGAGTTTGCGTTAGAGAATAAAAGTAAAACCCAGAAATAAAGAAATAGCATGGAATCCATAAAATATACAACTGTTATGCACAATTAATGCTTACACAATTGAGACGACTGTAGAAGTAGTTGAGACTGAAAAGCATCACCAGCGATCATTTGCATACCGGCTTGAAGGCCTGCTTGAAAACCGCTCAGTCGATCGTTTAGCATTTGATTTTGTAGGGGCTGCGTACCAGTTAATTGTAATCCTGCTGATATATCTGCTTGGATTTGTACACCTGTGCTTGTTACTTGAAGCGACGGCAGCGTTGGCAAAGAAACCGACGGTCCCGATGGTACGGGGACGGCAAAATATTCTCTGGTAGTATGGGGTGGGCTAATAGCTTGTTGCATCATTTGACCAGGTTGGTGTTGCTGCTGTTGTTGCAACTGTTGATGAATCTCTTTGCTAGTCGCTTCAAGCTTCATCTTTTCTTGATCCTCCGCTGCTATTGGTTACAAAAATTAACATTTCATCGCAAAAATGGCAATCATTTGTAACGTAATAATTGAAGATAAGAAATGAGATTTTCACTCACCATTCGCAACATCATCCAGGCTAAAGGATTCGAATATTTCAGCAACATCGTCAATAGGTATCTGCGTTCCATCTTCCAGTTTCAAAATTTTTTCATCTGTAGCTAACGCTTTGGCCTTTTGTGCAGCAGCGAAAAATGGGCAAGCCCCTTCTCTATGCAACCTGGCCAGTTCAGGATCCATCTGTTCAGGAAGGTTTTGTTGTGGTGCCTGCTCAACAATGATATTTAAAATTGTATCAGTGCAATCGCCACAGCTTGTTAGTTTAATTTTAACGTGACCAAATTATACTTCAATTTACTAAATAGAAAGAAATAGAAAAAAGAAAAAACGAAACTAGAATAAAAGGCCACATAAGCTACTATGACAAATTTTAGTTGCCGTTTATGTGATCTGTTTCGTAATCTTAATACTGTATTAATACTGTATAAAGCATTGTGCTTAATCAGCATCCAAAGTAAAAAAAAAAAAAACAACGTTCGTACAAACCGTGAGTGTACAATAGCACTGAAAAAATCGTTTTTTTGTCAGTCATTTTCTCGAACATGAATTGCTGTATTAACCCTTTCAGTCATAGTGGGACCGCTACGGTCCCACCCTGTAAAAAATCACCTCAGAGCTCTAGTATTGAACCAAGGCCTCTGAAAATACGTATCTAGGGGTTTTTTGAGTCGCTGATCACGAATATGAGGTCAGATTTTGAAAATTCAAAATGGTGGATCCGCTATAGTCGATCCAATTGGGCAATGTGACAATAAAAATTTCAATCACGTAAAATCTTATTTTATCAAGAATATTCCTTCAAATATACATTAGAAATAAATATTTCAGTTAATTTGAGATGAAATTTGAGATAATTAAAATCCGTGGTTCCTCATCATTATCATTGATATATATATATGTATATATATATATATATATATATATATATGTGCGTGCGTGCGTCATAATAGGGATATTAAAAAAAAAAAACAAGTAGAAGAAAAAAAAACAAAATAAAAAACACAAAAAAATAAAAAAAAAAAAAACACGGAAAATAAAAGAAAAAATACAAAAAACAGAAAAAAACACAAAAAAAAAAAAACAAACAAAAAAGTGGAACTAGATGCTCTCCACGTCCTCGTCGTTAGTTCCGGGTAGGGCTAAGAGAGAGACACGAATATAGACAAAGAAAGATAAGATGGCATTTGCCATCTTGGATTTAGAAATTATCAAGTTATGACTTCAGATTCGTGATCAGCCATTCCAAAATCCCCCATATGACTAAATTCAGGCCAAAATATTGAGCAGAAAGATATAAGATATAAAACTTGACGTCCAGCATATCGGATCCGCCATTTTGAATTTTGAAAATCGAATGCCAGATTCGTAATCAGCGACCCCGAAAACCCCTGAGTACAAAGTTTTAGAAGAATTAATAAGTATTTGGAATTTCACGTCCGCCATATTGGATCCGCCATTTTGAATTTTGAAAATCTAATGCCGGGTTCGTAATCAGCGACCCCGAAAACTCCTGACTACAAAGTTTTAGAAGAATTAATAAGTATTTGGAATTTCACGTCCGCCATATTGGATCCGCCATTTTGAATTTTGAAAATCTAATGCCGGATTCGTAATCAGCGACCCCGAAAACCCCCGAGTACCAATTTTCATCGAAATCGGTGCAGATGAAAAATGCATAACTGAAAGGGTTAAACCAGGGTTTAGGCCATTTAAAAGCGCTTCAAAAATACTAAAAAGTATTTTTTGATTGTTCAGAAAAATTAATTTATCAATTCTTCGGATAGTTTTTTGGTTCTCTTGGAAAATCATAATGATGGCGCTTACACCGTTTGGCCGTGCCACCCTTCATTTCTAAAACTAACTTAGACACTCTGATTACCATTAGCTGCCGGAATTAAATTTAATTATGAAATTTGAGAAATTAAAAATCTCATCATGGAATCAAATATTGCTTGGTTTTAATTGACACAGTTTTGTTAGAAATCAAGTGCCAATTGCTAATCAAGTCAAGTTGCAAGTCACAACAACATACACAGACTATTGAGTTAGCTGAAACTATAGAATCGATAAATGAAAATGTTGATAATTATTTCGACTGGTAAATCAAGCCCTCATACTTATGTTTTATCACTTAGAAGTACATAATTGATAGATATGGAGAATCTAAGCATTCATAAAAAGTGCTGAAATATTCATAGATTAGGACGAATTTCAGATCGAAATCTGTATTGCTGCGTGTAACGAGGTGGTAAGAAAACTGTAATTATTGTTCGTAACTAGATAATATCATACTTTTAAAGGTTCTAGAAGTTTCTCTGCAAACATAAATAACATTAAGTGCATAGGAATACATTGCATTTCAATTTGAAAACTGCGTATTTTTGTCATCCATATAAAAAATGACTAGTCAGTTATGCTGATTCCTTTTTTCAACATGACATGGCGGTAAAAAATTATACTGCAAAAATTAATATACAACCGCATTTGTACACTTCAATATGCATAAAGAAAAAAAAAATATATATATATATATATTACAATAAAATTTAACTCTGTTTTTGATCACTCAGCAATTACAAAATTCCAAGATCATGTTGTGTCCACAAATTCCAGACCATATCAGTTTTAATACTTGTTTTAAACAGTTTTAAAACAGTAATTTGTATAATGTTGCAAAGCATTTACAAGGTTTTACATCGGTAAAAAACTTAAAATAAATAAACAATTTTACCACGTATGTAATGTCAATTTGTATTGAAAAAAAAACATTCCAATTGTAATTCATTTGAATGAAATTGTGGGTACTGATTTTCATTGGGCGCATAGTTGACTCGACACTTTTTTCTAAAACCTTCCACTTTTCACTACCCTACATTAATCTTAAGCATGAATGGGACGCATCCCCTCTGAAGAAAAAGTTATGAAAAAAAAAGAAAAAAAAAAAGAAAATATCCATTCAACAAATCTGCAACAGTGATATTTGTACCAACAATGGCAATGAAACAACTCGAATGGAATAACTTCTCTACTGTGTAGTAAAAATGATTCGGAGAAAATTTAAACAACACAATCCAAGATATCTGCAATTGAAGAAAAGATTTTATAACCAGAACATTCATAATGCTCTCACGCTCTGGTTTTTTTTTTTTGAACTGAATCGAATGCTCTTAGGCTTACTTTGTTGACCATCGATATGCCCGATGATCGTGTACAAATAATTTTACAAACTATCAATTCCAGAATGGATAGAAATACGATCATACATTTGAAAGATTTGAAAGATAGAATTTGAAAATACATTTGAGCGTTGTAACTATACTTATCTAAACTTATTTTATAATTATATTGACTAAATCTCACTGTAACGCGAGATTTCTTGAATGTTTTTCAGACAATTTAAAAGGACCTAATCAACGAAAAAAAAGAGCCCAAAACATTAGAGCCAGATCGAAAACACCAGTCTGAGCATTTTCAACGTTCTATTTATAAAACCTTGTATTATTGGTATCTTAGCAACTTGTGTTATTCAAATTTGCTCGGTAGCATTTCCATTGCATGGTAGGGATGGTGTTTCATTTGCCTTTACCATCATTGGCACAAATACAGTCTGTGTCACAAGAGTGAGGGCAGTATTACTCCTATAAAAAAAGTAATACATCATTTCAGTTAACTTTTAGAAATTATATTCTTTGTAGGAGTAACGCTGTTCACACTATTATGCCACAATCTGTAAAACTGCTGAAAATTTTCCCAGAATTTTGATTCAAACTATGTGAATCATTCATTCTCCGGATATTTCAATTATTTTATCAACAGGTATCGGCATAATGTGTAAAAATGACTAGTTTGTGAACGTCGTACTTATACAAAAATCATATTTTGCGCAGCAATTTCAGTTTTTGAATCCTGTTGCATGGATTTCGACAAAACGTTAAAATAAATAATGCTCATACAGACAAACTCGTAGCTTCTAAGTGTATTCCAAGATTTTTTTAAAGCAACTCTTACTCTCTTAGACTCAATATGCTACATAATTGCTTTTTAGAACGACAATATAATCTGAGGAAATGAAAAATCTTTGTTAGATAGGTCAACCGCGATATAGCATACAGGCAAGCAACAGGGCAAGGGTGAGGAAAAGGGTTACACTCTAATACGAGTATAATATACCTGGCTGTGAAGATTGTGGGTGTGAGTAGGGTGGAGGTGAGCCATCAGCTGAGTGGGCATCGCTATGCTGCCTCCACAGCCACCCTCAACACCCCCGATACCACCCTGTTGTTGCTGTGGTTGTTGCTGAACCTACATAGAGATCAAGAAAACTCTCATATGCAGATCCCTCCGTAAAGAATGTCTCAATAACTATAGTCTAAAAGTAATATTGGTTTTGTTCTCTATGTGCGAATACGAATATAAATGCCACTTGTGACAAAACGTGATCCTTTTGATCGGATAGGTAAGCGAGGCCGTAGGCAAGATTGCTGAAAGAATAATGGGTCCTGCTGCCTGAATCGAAAGTTCGAAAAAGAGAAGGAACCGATTATAAACTCTCCAGCAGTGTTATTTGTACGAATGATAGTGTACACGAACAAAAGAACATCCCTACTATGTAATAAGAATGATTCTGACCGAATTCGAATAACACAAGCTATCCACAATTTGAGTAAAGATTTTATAATTAGAATGTCTAGTTAGAATCGGATGCTTTTAACTTGTGTGAAAAACATTCAAGATAACTTACGTTATAGTGTAGTTATACTATATAAATGTAACTTTTGATTAATATTCTTGCATTGTACTTATGCAAATTATCTATTTTTAAGAACACCGGAGACATAGGAGAACTATTTGTACATTCCTTTCCAAGCCTCCTCCAGAAATTTATATGGTGAATGTAACTTTTGAGCTTGAAAACATTGGAATCGGATAAAACAACACCAGAGTGTAATCGACGTTTTGATTATAATACCTGTTCTTGAATTGTTGATATTTTAGCTTGCATTAATAGAATTTGCTCAAATTCATTTCTATCACATAGCCTGGATGTTGCGTCATTTTCGTTTACTAGCATTAGTGAAAATATCATTGTTGGAAATTTTTCGTAAATTGATTTTTCTAGTCTTTTAACTTTTAATCTAGACAATGAGGTTTGTTCATCCTCAAACGAATATCGGTTGCAGCCGCAGGCAAAGCTTGGACTAGCAGAGAATCAGCACGAGCTGTCCTGCCTGATATCAGCCGAATACTAGACTCGTGATCTAAAAAGATACAATGATACTATTTGTCAGAAATCCACTGATGGTGGAACCACCAATGCAAAGTGTCTGCACTATTCATCGTTACAGAAAAACCTTTAAAGCTGATAACTGAGTCTTCCACAGGCCAAAATGACTTGTTCGGGAGTGCTTTTCCTATCAATACCTGCAGATTCTAAATGATTTTTAAAGAGGCAAGAAGAGACAAAGAGAAATTGCCTGGCCGAAATGTGATTGCACTTGGGCATATTATTCGACTCTTGTAAATGAAGGTGGCCCCACGTTTACGTCCTTCAACAAGTCGATTACCTACCTATTTTTACATGTATTCTATACATATTGCTACCATATGGAGATTTTTTTATTTTCCAATGTATAAAAATTATCGCAAAATAAATGAAACAGTAGATAATACCGCACATATTTTACAACTGTGCGTTTAGGTTAAGAAAAAGCTAGACAGAAGCAAGGGCAGAGAAAAATCAGCTTTAAATAACTCCAGAAGTGGATGAAATTATAATATATGATTTTTGCATGGCTCGAATACATTAATATTACATTTGTGAAAAATTGCGGTATTTTCAAGAGTGTAACTTCAACAGGGCGGCAGAAAATCAACTAAGAGTTATCGCTGTTGTGTTTTTATGAAGTTTAAATGATATCCATAAAAACCTCTGCAACCATCTATAAGACACTATGAATCATTTTATCTATAATATTTATCCTAATCTGTTCTCGGTTTATGAGTTTTCACAATAATAACAAGAGGGAGTCATTCGATTCTTTTGAGGAAAAATTTTGCCAAGCAATCAATAATCGTAAGTCCTACAACCTAGATAATTCCTTTTGTTCAACTTGAGCTTAAAAAAACTATAAATGATTCGATTGTATTTGAATTTTTGCGTGAAAAATCGGCTGATACCCCAAAAGTTCTAATAATAGTAAATTGGAAATGTGTTTTCATTTTGGTCCAACTTAATACAAACAATTACTTGAATACGCATTACATAAAATATAATTTCTGGAAATTTATCTACTCGTAAGAGGCTTGTGTACAACCTAATGAAAGCTTTCTCTTTGGATTGTCGAAAAATATAGCAAAATCTTGCGAATTTTGTTGCCAAATATACTGGCAGGGTCATTTATTCAACGTCATGAATGCGACTGACACAGTTGTTCTTTTCATTTTTGGGGAAAACAGAAATTAAAAAAAAAAGCAGCTGATCGCTTTTAAGTATACTTAAAAATCGGAATGAACAATGAATGTAAATACCTAAAAACTCTTAACTTTGTTATCTCCAGTGATATAGGGTAATGAATCCAAATTTACTGCGCTGTTTTGTAATAACTATTTAAGTTGCCAAATAAACAAGTGTAAATAAGTTGGTACAGTAGAAGCTCGATTATTTAAACGACTGTCATTTGCACCCTTCCTAATCCAAACTGTGACTGTATCTACACGAAAGTTAGCCTGAATGTTTGACATATATAAATGTACTGTTATAATTAAATATGGAAGAAAATCCATTCAAAACTTTGTCCTAGAATAAACGATATTTTGGTTTAAATTTGGAAGTCAAACACATTATGTGTCTAAAAATAACATACAAATCTGTGTACCAATGTGTTAAGTTGCAGGCACTTTTTATTATGTGACAACGCTTAACTCGACATTACTGCCTCTTCTCAGATCTATCGCTAATTCAAACTATAACTGATCCCAATTGATTTTGGATAATCAAGGTTGTACTGTAACGGATGAAACCAGCTGCACTGCTGACCCATCAACCTTGCAGTACTAGCCCTTTGCACGAAAGTAGATCAAAAGCAACATCTTTATCATGAGTCTATAATACCCAAGAATGAAGAAAATTTCTTATGATCTTTTATTCCAAAATAAGCAGTAAGACTGATTTGTGCCTAAAATTTGTATTGCCAGTTGCATTTATTTGATAATAATATATGAAGTAGACCACTTCTACTCGAACAAGGAGTTTAGACCCTCGCACTCTCAGCTTTACTCCCCAATTTATCATGATATTCTACCCGTTGAGAAAAATTTTTGTCAGTGATTATAGATTCTTTTTCAACTTCCATTTCGAAACTACCGATACTTTTCCTTTTGGTACTTACGTTTCTTAAACAATCGCATTTTAAAACTCGAGGGTAATGGTGCAAATATATATGGGGCGTTCTGGACCACGTAGACTTGGCCATGACCCTTGACATCTTTAATTTTACTCTCCTCTAACCACATTGTTGGGGCGTTACAAATGAAAACAGTTTACAAGGTTTCAGATCTTGAAAGAAATTTAGTTTTTTAGCATTTGCTTGATTAGCGCAATTGTCGTTAGCCGTAATAAATTGTAATAAATTTTACACAGTAAGTCCTTTGTGAAAAAACAAAAAGTTTGACCCTAGAGTAAAATTACGATGGTAAGGATCATAGCCAAGTTGAGATGGTCTGAAATGCCGGGTATACGCAGACATTATTGCATTTCGTTCGAAATAAGTGATACAATTTTCAAAAATTTTGCGTAATGTCTAACCAAAGGTTTACATTTATAAACCAGAAAAAAAATTTGGTTTAGTACAGCTTCCCATTCTAATAAAATGCTGGGACTTTACATAGATTTTTGTCATATTTACTTAAAACCGATTTAGGGAGGGAACCCGGCGACATTCAAAAATACCCCAAATAATCCAAATTAATACCACCCTCGTTTACATACTTAATAATAATAATAAAAGGCAATAGTTTACGTATGTATCGTCCAATTGTTGCAAGTTAGATTCAAGGATCAAGATAATTAGACGATCTAAAATTTTTTCTAATCAAATAGGTTTCGGTTCATTTACTTCCAATTAGTGTGTGCAATTCTTTCAGTCGTAAGTGACCGTGAAATACATTTTCATTTTCATCATCAGAATATGGAATACTTTCTTGGGTTATTCCTAACACGCAATGAATATATGAATGATTAAAAGCTACGCACCTGAACTTGGTCGAGCTGTAGTTGAAGCTGTTGATTGAGTTGCTGGAGTTGATGGACCTGGTGCACTTGATAGGTATGCTGGCGCTGCTTCTGCTGATACTGCTGCTGAAGACCAGCCATTAGGGTAACGTGCTGCTGCTGTAGCTTACCACCTGTCGTGCCAGACGCAGCTTTACGAACGTTTTTACCTTCCTTCTTAGATGCAGGTTTGGCTTTAGGGCGGTCGCTTATGGCTGTGTTATGGCTTACGTCACTGCTCGCAGTGATCGGCTGGGAGGCAGTTGTGACGGTAGGAGGTGTGGAAATATTAGGTGGACTTGGAGTTGTTGTCAAGGTCATATTTGACGCTGCTACAGCGGAAGTAGAGGTAACGGTGATAGAAGCGAGAGACAGAGGTGGAGTGGTAGGAAAGTTGCTTGCGCTAGGAACAGTTTCCGTCGCAGAAGGGAGCATGGGCAGTGGTTGTTGCGCCTGTTGCAGGCAGGAGCCTTGTACAGTGATTTGCTGGCCATTTTCTGCGAGTAGGGCCATTTTTCCTGCAAGGGCAGCATTTTGTCCGCGGAGGTAAGCAAGGTGGCACGAGATCGCGTGGTTCGTTCCCTGATGAGCGAACAGGCCTTCCGACATACCACCGGAACCACAAACCAGCCCTGACAAAACAACAATGCAATTCATTGTATTGTCATACATCAAACTAATCCAGCTCATTGCCTGCGCATTACGTGAATTGACTATTCACAATTTCCAAGTGAAAGATGCTACAGGTACGAATAAGCTTTTACTAACATTCCTATGTGTATGTATAAAGGTAATGATGGCGAAAACTTTCATTGAATAAATTTTAATTCTGCCAGTAGCGTATCTTACACACTTTACAACAACACTTTGAAGTTTACTTTATTGATGTGTGTTCTACCGAAATTAGTTATTTCTAATTGATAGATTAATACGATCCATCCAAAATTGTTACTAAGAAGGATCAACGCTTGAGACTAAGATAGTAAAACAGAAAAAAAAAAGTCTAGTATGTTATTCACAAAAATAAATCAAAAATTTTTAACAACTAACGAATATATATTCCAAAACGTGATATCAATCCGATAAATTATGATAGTAGAAATTATTTTCCGTAATAACATAAAGAAATAAATGACAGCGGGAATTATTTATTTCGACGTTAGATCGCGGAATGATATAGAATCGTAACCAGATGTCATACAGAAGCATGCTACGGCAATACTTCATAATTTCGAAACTTTATTCATAACAAAACGGATAGAAACTTGAAACAATACAACGATATGATCGATATGATTGATTATCACAATTTTTTTTCTGGAGCTGATCACATTTGAACGAGTAGCTCGGTTAGTCATAAAAATTGTCCTTGATGCAAAACTATTAATTTGACGCCAATTGTTGTCAGCAGTCACGAAAGAGATTAACGATTTACAAACAATATCATTCTCTGCACAAGCTCATATCAATATCTCATTCAAAACGAAAACAAATGCAACTTACACTATCATTAGTTGTTAAATCACTTGCACTCGAGCTAAACTGTACACCGAAGTCCATCGCTGTCAACAACGTGTATTGGATGGTCGGATAAATGGTTGGGAAGGAGAATGGATATTCTAGAGTGAACGTTTGAATTCTTCAAATGCTTTCTAGTTGATCAGACTGCGCGTTGCCACTTAATATATCAAAAGATAATGTAGTTCTCGTTTGTAAAAGAGTTCTACAGTAAAACCTAAGCCATTGCCGATACTGTAAAACCGGATCGTTAGTACAATCCGCAGTTTGGTTGTTAGTGCATACAAGGTGCTAATAATAAACCATAAAAAAAGAAGAAATCAATCAACGACTAAAAGATTTCTTACGCGTTGCGTGTAAAGATAAATATTTTGCAAAATTTAAAAAATAAAGAACGTTGGAACCTTACATATACGTCATAATATAACATGTATACGATTATTATTGATCATCATCGAACATACCATGAGATGTGCCTGCAGATTGGTTAGAGAGGTCAATGTTCAGCATGCCCGGTAACAGCGAGTCAGGTTCGGTAATATCTTGCCGTTGCTGCTGTTGTTGTTGTTGCTGTTGCTGCTGCTGCTGCTGCTGTTGTTGCTGCTGCTGCTGTTGTTGTGTCACCAAGGGATCTACGGGCGTACTGGATGAACCCAAGAACAGGTGGCCTGCCCCCTTGATTTGCAACTCTCTCTCAACCCTCTTCAAAAACAGAAGAAGGTATGCATTACTGTATTAAATTATTCCAGTAATTTCAATGACGTCGCGTTTAAAATTTTTAATCAACACCGTGCTATATTGAATGAGAATATACCTATTTTGTATTTGTACTATCATGTGCATAAAATTTTAACCGCTGATTATTTTGTTCCCGGATAACACGTGATTACAATGTTGGCTTTGCAAACTTGTTCCATTCAACAGCGATTCGTTAGTTTCTGAAGCAGTGGAAACGTTATCGAAAACAAAACTATTGTGTTGGAAAAATGTTTTACCTGCAATTCTTCAAGAATTTGTTGTTTCTTGAGGATCTGTTCCTGTCGTGTATGCTTCCGTCCATCAGAGTTAGGCGGAACTGAGACTGGCGCCGGACTTACGCTAATATTAGGTTCTGAAAGGCTGGTGAGACCCCCGCTCCCTTTATCCAAAATATTCGTATCATCTTTAGTGGAGGCAACCGCTTCACCTGCGGGTTGTGTTCGCACTTGTTGTGCTTCAGCAGAAGTTAGACTCATATCTGGAAGCACCGTCACAGAACGGTTCTTTCTAAGCAACGATTTCTGTGTGTTATGCTTTGGCTGCAGATTCTGGGTTTGCGATTGCTCCGTTGCTTGCTGCTGCTGTTGCTGTTGAGTTGGTGGTTGTTGCTGGTGGGTCGCGTCTTGTTGATGAGTAAGTTGTTGCGGCAGTGCTTTTTGCTGTTGTTGTAGATTCTGTGTCTGCAATTGTTGCTGTTGTTGGTGTTGTTGTTGTTGTTGTTGTTGTATTTGATGCTGCTGTTGGTGACGCTGTTGTTGTTGCTGCTGCTGCTGCTGATGCAGTTGGTGTTGCTGTTGTGGTTGCTGCTGCTGTTGCTGCTGCTGCTGCTGTTGTTGTTGCTGCTGCTGCGGCTGCTGCTGCTGCTGTTGTTGCTGCTGCTGGTGCTGTTGCTGCTGCTGCTGTTGTTGTTGTTGCTGCTGTTGAGGCAGTAGCATGGGGGTGGTGGTTGCGTTGTGCGGTGTACTCATCATGATACTGTGAGGGTAATCGAGCAGAAGTTGGACAACATTCGTGTGTCCACCTTTGGCTGCTTCTATCAGCATTGTTGAATTGTCCTACAAGTAGAAGAATGAAATTCATACCAATATAGCTGAACAATCTCTGTATTACAGTAATGATACCAGTTAACAATAAATAAAATTCGGCTTCCCACAAACTTATAATAATTTTGAAATCATTACAGGCTACGAAATTTAAAAATACATAATTCCAGAAGCAATAATGTAAAAGCATATCTGTACAAAGATTCTTTATACTGCGAACCAACCATGAAATCAGGTATCGTTACCACAACTGTGTTGTTGAATAGAACTTTCCTCAAATCACGTACTGTAAGAAGGAGAGTGTCTATTGCAATGATACGATATGTTTGGTATCATGAAAATTGAGTCAATAAAGAAAACCAACTGCAAAAATTGATTGAAAGCAAATAATACACAAATTTAATTCCTCATCTTTTGTTTATCTGTTAATGATTAATCTTCAATAGTTGCTAAAAATTGGTTTTTCGTTTAAGAATCATGATCACATTTTTTTTTCATGTCTTAGACTCCTAAGAATTAGGAAAAAATTAATCATTGATTGATTTTGAATTTTACTATAAAAATTAAAATAAAATCTAAAAAACAGGTTTTTTTGAAAATCTCGAAAACCGTTTAGGGTAAAGAGCTAAAAATTTAGGTGAATTATTTTTATTCGATACCAAATCGATCCTCCAAGTGCGAGTCAAAAAAGCCGCGGGGGCAGATTTCCCATATTAACCCGGCTATACCTTTTCCAGGAAAAAAAACATCAGGCAAAAGAATTTAGATCAGAATAATTATTTTTTAAGAAAAAATTATACAAACAAGGCAATAAACTATCCGAAATGAGAGTAAATGAGACGAAAAACACAGAACAGAAAGTGAAAAAAATTACCCAAAATGGATCAATGGTAAAATCGATAGCAAAAGAACAGATAAATGGAAGTGACAGTATCTACGAAGAAGAAAGAAAGTAATTAATATTACATAAAATGAAGAAACTAGTAAGGAAGATAAAAACAGGAAAAAGCGAAGAAGATTGTTAAACGAAAGTAGAATCTGTCAATAATACCGAGTCTAAAAGAAAAAAATTCTGGCCCGGCACCAAGTCAAGACTGATCACAACCGAGAGTAAATTGCGAGATAAATGAAAGAAAAGATGAAAGAAAGAACATCCTGATAAGAGCCAAATTAAAAGAAGAAATACTAAAAAAAAAGTAGTTTCAAACTTGTTTAGCAAAAGATTAGGATTAAATTAAGAGAATAGTGATGGCAACAAAATCACGAAAACGAAGAGAGCATACAACCAATTTTTTGGTAGAATGAGAATCATTCGAAGAAACAGTCATAATAGTGCCAGTCATACACATGCTGAAAGACACACAGATCTATGCTATAGAAGAAAATCAGACAGAAAAATAAGACGATCCTCAGAAAAAGAAACTTGGATAAACACAGGTACCAATGGGTAGTAAAAAAGGGAGAGAAACTAGACAATAGCGAAGCTACTCAAGGGTACCTCAAAACAAAGAGAATGGGAGATAGAAAATTACTGCTGAAGTTTGTATCAAATTTTAAGGGGAACAGAACGGTTTAGAATTTTTTTTTAATCAATTTCTTATTTTTCATACATTCTGTTAGTACAATTGTGTACGAATATTCTGAGATAAATTTTTATTCTTATTGCAAAGACTGTTTCAAGCATAAAAAATTGAAAATTAATTTACTTCACTTACTGGAACAACGTTGGTATTAATTTTTATCTTGTATAATCTACATAAGTATGTAAAAAAACCTGCAGAAAATTCGGCATAGTGGGCATCGGCTATTTAGTGGAGTTTAAAGTTTGTCTGCAAATCTGTTATAACTATCTATAATTCTAATTTCTGTATATCGTTAGTACTGAAGCGATTTGGAAAAGGTACCTTCACATGGAGTAACGCTAATGGTTGTTCTGTTTAGTGCTGAGAATTGAAAATAAAAATTTAATTTCATTACATAGTCGATGCCTGTTATGCCGATTTTTCGTAGGCTTTTTACTGCATATCCCTACAGATTATATATAATTAAAAGCGATATCAGGAGAGTCTGATCACTTGGAAAAAAATTCATTTAATTTTTTTCCTACGTGCTCCAGAAAGCCTTTGATAATATGAATAAAAATAGAAAACCTACAATATCATGAAGTTCAGGGCAAAATAAGAAAAAATTTCATATATCAATAACTTTTTAGCCAGTCCCACCCGACCCAAGTTATATAAATTACAAAAAAAAAAAAAACGTTCATCCCCTAAAAGAATTGATTTCAAAATCGAAAAAAGTTCACAGTGACTACTTTTTTTTATTATTTATTAGCAATACCTAAAAGTTTGAAAGAAAATATCTAAATTGATGGAGAATGCCCCATATATATAAATGATATGTATATGATAAATGAGATAAATCGGCATGAGTAGCGCGAAGTTGTGTATGTATAATATGTGTGTCATTAACTAACATGTGACAAAATATGCAACATATTAATTGAAAACGAACTGTCGTGTACCAAATTCTAGAAAAATTGGTGGAAAATTCGAACGATGATGAAATTTGGGACACTTTTTCGTAACTAGAAGTCAACGAATATTCAAAGAAATTTTGTTGGGCCGAATCTCCATCAAGTCGTTGGTTTTGTTCTTTCATAAATTTCAATCGAATCGAATTTGCTTGTAATATTACGCACATACAAACGTTAGAAAATGCTGTACAACGGATGTGTGACTAATGAAACGTGTTTTGAAGTAAAAGACAATTTACTTGTGATGAGACGTTTTGCACGATGAGAAATACATTAAGAATTCCGTTTTATGATCATGCTAACAGTTGTGAAAAATCAAGCAGATTCGTTCAACATCACTCTACGATTCATTTTATTCACAAGACTATATTTTACAACGTCACTAACAGGAATTTTTTTTTGTGTCAGTAGTCAATTCAATATTGCGATTTCTTGATCATAATCAATATCGGTGCAGTATTGTAAAATCAAATATTTAACGATGTCAAGATAAAAAAAGAAACTGCTTTAGTGAATTTGCAGAAAATAGTCTTTTGATTAAAAATAAGTTATTGTAGAGCGAAGTCAAACGTATTTTATAGATTTTTAAACATTCTTAAGAAGTTGAAATGAAGTATTGATGGATATAAGCTTAAATAAGATTTCCTTTATTATTCCAATATTTTCTATTTTCGTAGTTTTAAAAGAATCTTCGTAGCTTGATGAAATAATTTGATAAATACTCAATTTAAAACTATTTCGTAATAAGATTACCTAATAAATAGTAGCGATTTTTGCTCAATCAAACTTCTTCAATATTGTGCTTACAAATACCCTGCAATCAAAGTCTTATCCTCGCATATTCAAAATTTTGTTCAGTTCAAGTATCTTTGAAGATAGATTAATATATTTTTGAGGATTTAATTCTCCCATGAAATGGTAACTAGCTAATAATATTCAGTGCCCAGCTAATATTTGAAAGATATCTCAGACAAAATTTGGTAAAATTTGTCAACTAAACCGCTCAAACATAAAATTTAAAGTTAAATGTCAAATGAAAACAGTGATGCATCGATCCATAGAGTTAAATAAATTCTTACCTTGAGTTTATGGAATGGATCGGCAGACTGTGCGAGGAGAAGTTCGACAACTGTAATATGCCCCCCAGCACAAGCCAGAGAGAGAGGTGTATGGTCGTTGTTGGTTGTTTGTCTATTGACATCCGCACGTTTAGATATGAGAAACTGCACTGTACAAAGATGACCGGCACGGCACGCCTTCATCAGTGGAGTTCTTCCTCCCTCAGATTCATGTTCCTGTGAAATTCATTAAATTCAATCAAATCCGGATTCAAGTCTTCCATGTACAATCGAAGCTTGATAGCTAAATTGCCACTTGGACCAGAAAGAAATAAAAATTCTTGCGTGTCATAATAACTGGATTCTATGCTTCAAAATTCGCTACAATCCAACCTGTAAATGTGAAGTTTCCAAAGGAACGATGATTTTTTGTCAATTAATAATAAAATCAAGAATTTAATAAGCTCTCTACTAAAAGGTACAACTCTTTTTCATTAATCTGAAACCGTCGGGTTTTATAAATTCATTTTGCAGGTTCTTACAAAACGATAGTAAACGGCCAATTTTTTGTAGAGGATAAATTCGTAATGTAAAAATTTCTACCACTTATTGAAATTTTGCATAGAATTGGGAAAAGTCTACGAAACGAGGTCTTATACATGGCAATCATAAATACAACATGAACTTGCAACTAAATGATCAAGGACGAAGGGTCACCATTTCACGCTTGTTCTTCAAGTTAACTTTGCTGCTATTGATGCGTGGATATTCGCAACCAACCAAATTTTATCTTCATTTTTAACATAAAAATCCGAAAAGTCATCTATGATTGTTTAATTTTGGACTAGTTTTACTTGAAATAGTACATTGCAAAATTTCAAACCATAACATTACCTCAGAAAAGGTTTGTATGATTTTTATAAAATTTGGTAATTATGATGTCTGTATCATTCTGGTTCAAAATCCATGTAGCAGAAAAGATACTAAAGACATACGAGTATTCAATAAAATTATAGACAACCATACTGGAAAAAAAAGAACTCTGAAGACATTAGAGTTTTCACTTCCAACCATAACTATTAACATGTTGAATTTGAAAACAATTTTACTTTCGTTTTTCACATAATGGATACAAGGTGTCAAAACTTGAAAAATTACGGATCGTTTTTGAAATTCCAAAATTAAAATTCCAAAATTAAAATAAAGATAAAACTAGTATCTTTCAGCTGTATAATCGGTGGTTGCTGATTCTTCCAACACCAGTAGCAGCTATCCAAAGTGGACTTAAAAATTCAGTGCAAAAGAGTGATGCCATTTCTTGAACCAACATCATCACGTGTAAAAATATGATACTAGAAAAATAATTCAAGTATTTATTACCAGATCCGCTGCATACTGCAGTAGGAGATCGGCAACATCGGTGTGACCATTCTCGCAAGCATACGTTAATGCTGTATCACCCGTTTGAGTTTGGGCATGAACATCGGCAGTGGATTCCAGCAGATATCGAACAAGTTCTATATGTCCTTCCTGAGCTGCTTCCATTAGAGGGGTGGATGCGCCCAGTTCTATATCCGCACCTGCCTTGATGAGGAAATCGGCTACTTCTAGGAAACCTCCGCAACACGCGAGTGTTAAAGCTGTTTCTTGGGTTTCTTCTGTTTGAGCATTGATATTCGCTCCTGAAAAGAATAGGAATCACGATTATTCATTTGGAGATAAACAATTGCCGGGATAACATTTACTTTCACACTTTTAGGACGAGAGTGTTCAAGCTGGATGAAAATATTCACCTTGACTGAGAAGTAGAGCCACCATTTCCTCATGTCCTTCTCTAGCTGCTTCCATTAAAGGTGTATAACCTTCGTCGTTGACTTCTTCGATATTCGCTCCTCGTTCGATGAGTAGCATGGCCAGATCGACGTGGCCCCCGCATGCTGCCAAGGTTAATGGAGATTCAAAGCTATCCGTTGGCATATTGACTTGTGCACCAGAGTCTAACAGTAGCCTAGCCACCTCAACGTGCCCATCCATGGAGGCTTCCATTAACGCAGTATGCATTTCATCAGTTTTATGTTCCTATTAAGAAGAGAATATCAGTTTTAACTATGCAAGTATTCACGGTTTATTAAAATCTCATACAATCTTAGAAGACGGATATTTAATAACCTAAAAAAAATATTATAGCTAGTCATAGTTCTGAACAGTGCGTCATAAGAAGAAATTTCAAGTTGGGGAAGGAGGGAAAAAAAAAAAAATGTTGACACTTTTCTGCAAGAAAAAAAATAGACATGGAAATGACCTCAGATGAAAGCGTGAACAAAATACTAAACGTTTATTTCCCTTAAAAAGGAGCTAATTCAGTCCGAACAGATAAATCCCCTGACTGTGCAGGTATTCCAAATTTTCTAGTCGTGGAATAACCGGATCATGAGAACAATGGCAGAAAGTGCAGTTGAAGTTTTTCGCCATCAGTTTTAACTATATTCGTACACATTTTATTTCTAATCACATTGCGTAACTGAAAAATGTAATCTTTTGCATAAATATTTTCGCATAGACCTGACAAATAAAGTTGTTAGAATGTAAGTATTGTGGACAGTATGCATCACACACATTTTATCAATCCAAGACTATTTTATAATATCACTTGGAAAATGCCAAATTCTTTCTGTAAAATTTTCCTAATCCCTGATGGCTAACTACAATTTCCAAATACATGCTAGAGTAACTTACAAGGTTTCGAATAATGCCTTTGGCCCATCATTGAATACACAGTTGTCAAAAAGTTCGTGTATTACAAGCTTATACTTAGATTTGCAGTCAAAATCTACAATGATGGCCAATAACATATGGTAACTTTCCATTTATTGACATAAAGCAATTTATTCTTGTGAATAGATTACCTGTTTCAAAGTGAATATAATATACAATTATAATAGTACAATTTCCAAACTTTATGAGTCGTTTTGTCATACATGAATGATTTACTGGTAACAATCTATAGTTCATTGTATGAAGTAAAAAAAAACCAATAATCACATAAACTGCATTTTAAACATTTCACCGTGCAATAGTCATGAATACTCAAAGTTATTGAGAGAAAAATAATGTGGTGCTTGAGGTGGAATTGAAATTCAGAAATATTGAAAAGAAAATTAAGTGAGAATCTAAATATTTGTCAGCAGATATGCCAATTCATTCAATTATTGACTTTTTTTGCAATCGTTTGAGGAAAAACTCCAACGAAATTCTTTACTTTTTTTCTGCTTTCATTTTCATTTTCGTACCAACATTTGCTTCCACAAATTTCCAAACTAACAAAAATATTATTCAAGTTAAGGAGGTTTATCACCCGGAAATACGTTTGCATTTATAATCCAATTCGTTAGCAAGTGATTTAGATTAGGGCAATATCATTTTCTTATTAGAAAAAGATCTAAGTGGTCATTTTTTTGCCAAACTAAAATTCATCTCGATGTGGAAAATTTTCAGTTCAAGTCTAAGAGATGCCACACAAAATGTAATACTTTCCCATTTAGAAAATTACGCGAAAAATTAGAATAAGTAAATTTTTTTTTTAATTTTGGGAAAAATTCGGATACTGTGAGGCACCTTTAATGTTTGAGCTAAGAATCCTACTCTGAGGTGAATTTTTCGTACTGCAAAAACTAATGTTTAGATCTTGTGCCAGCAAAAGAAAAAAGAAAAAATATTACAGTTATTTCAAACAATCTACTACACAATTATCGTAATAGGCTTGAATTATTTCGAGAGACAGGTACTGCTAGACATACCCTATCTACGAATTAACGGATGGATATTTTTGATGAGATATTAAAAATGAAAGCAATTTCAAAATTTCATTGACGTGCTCCCAACCTTATTCCGTACTCTATTGCAAGGTAGTGAGTAACAACCTTTGACCTTTTGCTAAATTAATAAAAATCTTTACTCAAAGATTATGGTGAAAGTTTAAGGATCCTTTACCTGATCAGCTCCAGCTTCAAGTAAAAACCGCACCATATCTAAGTGACCCTTATAACAGGCAAGCGTCAAAGCAGACTCTTTGAATTCGTTGGAATGAGTATTGATGCCAGCGCCATGTTCTAGGAGAATTTTAGCAACTGGTACATGACCGGCACTGGCTGCTTCCATTAGGGGGGTGTGACCATTTTCATTGTGGTCTTCTACGTTGGCACCAGCTTCGAGGAGTGTTCTTACTACCTCCTCATGACCGCCAGCACAGCCATACATCAGAGGCGTATTCCCTGAAAACAAAAGGAAATACATTCAACATCATTGCTATGTCAACTAATGATCAGGAGCGATTCACTTTCACTGAAACCACATGACTAATTTTTATTCATAATATTCAAAATACAACTGAAGGTTAGTTTTACCAAGGGAATTGTAGTTATTATTTTTAAAGTCATACCTGACGTAGACTGCGCGTTGACATCGGCTCCGTGAGCTAATAAAAGTAGAACGATGTCCACATGTCCTGCGCTGGCTGCTTCCATCAAGGGGGTGCAATCCCCCTTGATGCCACGATCTTCAACGTTAGCATTCATTGCCAGTAGTACCTGCGGATAAATTCGCAAATTATAACCATACATGTATCACTGTATTAAAAATGAGTAATAGTTTAGCAGATGACGATTCAGAGGGAAATAATTTTACACTGCATGTAATCAGCTGAGAGCTGTCATATTTATGTTTTATGAAATCTGCCGAGTGGACAATTTAATCGAATACATTTAACATGTGAATTATTATCAAAAATAATTATTGGATGAAACATAATGCGCATTTTATTACACATTTACCTAATTCTTTCGAATTTCTCTCAATTTTTTTTTTTTTTTTTTATTTACTCTGATTTATTTCGTATTTGAGATCTTTGTTTTTTTCCATTAATCTGTAACTAACTAGAAATACATATACAATTAGATTTGTTTTGTACAAATGAATGGGAGTGGCATTCAACATAAACAGCAAAAGTATGATCATTGCATTTTTCCAGTTTACCAAGCGGTAAGTAATAATATTATTACTCCAATGTGGGGGAAAAGAAATATTTGTCCATTGAGAAAAGATTTCTAGGAATTGAGTTATAATATTGTCTAATTGTAAGTTACGATTACAAATTTCAGTTCTATTTTTACTCCCCATATTATATTCTTTTCAATTTTAGGTTATTATTACTACGGTACACACGAAACATTTTTTAATCATGATTTGATAATAATATACATCAACTTTAGCTATTCCTCTTCTAAGGTGTGCTTGCCTTCAGATTAAATTAATTAAATCATAGCACAAGTAATCAAAAAATGTAAAAACTGGGACTATTGTGCCTTTGCATCATATTTCAGTATTTCACAGTGAAAATGTTTGCTCCACGATATTTAATCAATTGATAGTGAATAGATCGGGAATATATTGAGAAAGCAATATGTACTTGTTTAAGAGTTGCTGTATTTTTAGTAAACATTCAACTAATGAAATGCAAGATTGTTGATTTTGATAGATATCCCAGTTTCAAGATGTTTGACCCAAATTGCTGGATAACGTCATTTAAACCAATGAGACTATTCTGAAATATTGAAATCATGTTATCAACGCATAGAAATTGAGTATAGTATTACAAAATTTGGCGCTTTTCTTTGGTGTATCTATGCGCCCTTTTAACATGAACGAAAACGCAATTTTTCATTTGTAATATACCTAATTGCAGATTTATTTGCTTGTATGAATATTTATTTGATGTTGCTTGGTAACAAGATGATCTTTTGTTCAGCTTCTTGTAATTGTACTACAGTATAGTTTCAATCCAATAATAAAAATTAGATAACTACAACAATTTTACGATCATTTTCAACTCAAATGGTGTTAACGTATTCAATTACTCTGGTCGACTATGCGTTAATCAGTATTGAATATTAACTAAAATATAACCTCGCAACAGGTACGTAAGAGTGGTGACTTTGGAAATTGACAGTACTTTCAAAATAGTACAAATAGAGTCGTTATGTAAAGTGATCGATGCTTCAAATTAAAGAAAAGGTTTCGTCTGTGTCATTAACTAGCAATTGTCAGCTTTTGCCCATTACATCTATTTCAACAGGGCATAAAATTTAACTGTAGGTTTTAGTCGACAAACTTGCAAAACCAATAACAAAAGACCATTTTCCTGGTTTCGGTCAATTTTTGATTCCGTAATTTGGAATACTCTCTTCAAAACTTTGCACAACTATTCAGGGAATAATGACTAAAACCTTTGAAAATTTCTTCATATTCATTGCAATGCTAATGCAATTTATTAAAAAAAAGTTATGTTTCGTCTTCCTTAATTAGAATCATCATTTTCATCAAAGTTGAACGGAGAACAAAAAACATTGCCTGAGTTTTTTCAATGATCATAATCAATTATCCTGCAATAATAAGGAATATCTTCAAATTTGTAATATAGTAATACCCTACTGGGTTATTAGATTTTTAAACTTTAACTTCAGGAGCGTTTTACAGTAATTGTTTGAAAAAAATTGAGCCATTTTCGATTCAATGCTTGCAAAAAGTGATGGAAACTAGACACACCGAGTTGCGAGAAAGCTTAGTCACACCCTAATCGATATAACCAGCTTGTGTGTCAATAAGAAACCTTTACACTACAAAAATATCAGCTTTAACAGAATGATTACTGCACAGTTTTTGTGATGTTGAAATAAAAAATGATAACGAGCATGCTCAGCTTTATATACATGACGGTAACCAAAAGTGCGTTACAGGTATGCTTGAGGCATATAACCTGAATTTCATAGTAGCTCAGGGCAGAATACGTGAAAACCAAGGATTGTTATCTTTAACTATTGTAGAAAAGATTTATAAATTATAGAATTTGATGTGATAGAAAAAATTTGGCAAAGCCATTTGTTTTTTGTCATCAAAGCGGTACCTGCAATACACAATATTGATGAAATAGTGGTGAGATAAGTATTTTTGAAGTCACAGCGATTTGACAAAGGACTGAATGAGAAATTAAAGGAAATATGAATTTTTCATTTTTCAAACTTTATGATAATAACATAATAGTATTAATAAAAATAATAATAATAATTCTTTATTAATCAGAATTATATTTTCAATACAAGGAAGGAAGAGTAGAGTACAGCAGGGGGTTGTTATTGGCAGTAGAAACACCCGCATATAGGACTATTAGGCAAAGTTTGACGCTTAGGATTTTACAAAAGTATGTGAGCTTTACAAGAGATTTCACAAAATTTTGATCACTGTTTCATTTGAATAAAAGAAGCGAGTTTGGCTGCTGATTCTGGCCAGTCTCTTCAGTTTCGTATTGGAAAAGAAGTTCGTATAGTTTGATGAATGAATAAAGTAAATATTTTCTGTTGGGTATGGTTAGCTGTAGAAATATCATACTAGGGTTAATAATAATCAAGGATGAACCGACTGTATCATCTGAATAAAAAAATTCAGAAAGAACACAAAGACCGTTGTAAAAATCTTCAGAAATTATAGTTGCTTCAATGATGGAGAACAAAAATTGAACACCATTCCTTCTGTGATATAGTAATAAATCAGTGTAAATTCGAATAATACAAGCCGTGATATCAAAGATTTGAGAAAATATTTCACCATCAGAACGTTCTTAATGATAGTATTTTGATTTTTTTTTAACGAATTCTAATGTTTTTCGACTCATTTCCTTTACCATAGAAATGTATAGAGTTCGCCTTGAATATTTTACACAATGTTATCTTCATAGTGGCTAAAAGTATATCTGTATAAGTACGATACACGTCGGATATTTATAAAAAAATTAAATTCGTATAGTATAACTATACTGTGTCATGTTTTATGCATTTTTATCAGACAATTTGTGAAGATCTGATCGTAAGCCCAAAAACATTAGGATTAGATAAAAGAAAGAAGAGAGTCTCATCATTTTCAGCATTCTATTTGTGATAACTTTTTCAAATTGCTGACCTACAATCTTGTATTACTTGAGTTTTCTCAGATTAATTTTTATTACGTAGTAAAGATATTGTTTCGTTAATTTCCATCATCATTGCTCTAAATAATATTACAAGAGATTTGTTGAACGGTTTTTCTCATTTCTTAACTTTTGTTTCAGATGACCTGGCTGATTAGTCCTCAAATATTTGACGAGTGTCCTCTGTAATGCAGGTGAGTACCGACCTGTGCCAATTCGTAATACCCGGCAGAACAAGCTAGGGACAGGAGGCTTTCTCCTTCCTCGGTAGTCTCGTGTACGCTGCGTCCCTCCGTCAGGAGTTTTCTCACCGTGCCAACGTCACCGTCCGTGCAGGCTTCAACGAGAGATCGCTTTTCGTTCTGGGTTCGAGGGTTGTCGCTGCGCATGCGAGTTAACGCCGCCGCGGCTTCGTCTAATGCGCAAGACACACTTGATGTCAAACGACGAAGCACCTCGTGATCAGCCAGATGCTTCCCATCACCAGACGATAATTTACCAATACCGGCAGCTTCCAGAAGCGCCTCTAGCCGTGCCTGAGTTTCAGGGTCCACTGCCCGTTCTGGATCTTCAGGTGTCAACAAAAACTTTGACGTCTCTAGGTGATGATTCTCGTCCAACTCCGCTTGATCAATTGCAAAACACTCCACCTGCAAACCAAACATTGGACAATGAAGCATGTACGTAATATTCATCAATCGTTTAATATACAGGATCATTTATGCATCGCCGAACTTGAAACCCGGGTGTGAGAGAGCCGCTTACACGATTCCCAGGTAGCATAGCAGCGTCAACTATACTCGTGCTCAGCAACCAGTAAATTACCCTGTAGGTTTCTTTTTTCGACTAATTCTGTAGGTTAACAGATATTCATCGTCTGGTTGCCACAATGATTTTCACGCAGGGATTCCATCTTTCCAGTGGTAAAAAACTGGTACTTGAAATTAACGAGGTTGAGGTCTGCAGAGTCAACATCACGAATTATTAGAAAGACCCGATCTTTTATGATTGTAGAATCGGTTTGCAGATGTCTACGTGACAAACTGTTATTTTCCATGTTGAAAGAGATAGCCAGTTACATTATTGGGTCCGTATGATATGAAAAACATGAATTTCTAGATATTGACGTGTGATATAAGAAAGGTTGCTTGAGATGAGGCTGAAGTTAGTAACGTTGACGTCACGAAACGTCAGGGCAAAACATCATTATTATGCAATTTCCGAATGAATTTCAAGGAGTCGACTTTTTGAAATATACGAGTATGTTTTGTTTATCATGATTTACTAAATTTCAGACAATCCTAAATGTGCGAAGTAGCAGTTTTTCCTAAACATGCATTATTGCTCTTAACGTTAGTAACTTCATCCGCATTGTTTGGAAAGATTTTGATGCGCCTGAGATTGCTGTCGTCAGTGTCTTTGTTAGGATCACAAAAAAATGTCTTCAACAGTAAATAACTTTTGCATTATATTAATACTTTGCAGCTTCAGAATGACTTTGAAAGAATTGAATTTGTAAAATATCTGGGTAAGCTTTGTTTTACTGCAGTCACTAAATTTCAGACGATCCTAGACTAGTGAAATAACGAGTTTTCCTAAAAATCTATTTAGCAGGCTTAAGTGTCTTTCAGATAAATAATTTATTAACATGACGGATACTAATTATTATTCTAATTATGATACTTTTATATTTATAATGACACTGAAAGTGACAGGTAATACGGATGAAAATGTTCTAGGGGACGATCAAACGATGAAACTTGAGTGGAATACTTAGCGAACTCTTCCGAACATATTTCTTGATATTTTATCGTTTGCTCACTCCCTAAAAGCCATCCAGACGAATTAACTGATGAATATTACGTACTAGTTTCAGCGTCATATATTTATAAGGCTTTATTGCTCAATTTAATCAAAATTAGCATCATCAGTAAGTAGATGTAGTTTCATAAAAATTTTGCAACGATCGTAAGGTGAAGCGAGAACAAAGGTCAAAGACTATAAGCAAGTTCAAGTAGATCTAAATGAATCCTCACCTTGAAAATGAAATTTCTAAAACAATAGCAGTTTTTCTGACCATCCGAATTTCTTTCAAAATTTGTGATTAAGCTTTCATATTTTTCGGGAGAACCGGACATAAAAACTTCAGCAAAATTTAACGTAACCTACGTCTCGAAAAAATATCTGTTCAATTTTCACTGATTCGCTTAGCACATGCACTTTGCGTGGTTTAGAAATTTATTAGATTATATTTACGGGAATTACACGACGGAAGCTCGTTATCCTGCAATATAAATCTCCAAGTTGTGATGCATGGGTTTTTAAAAATTCTGTTCGACTTTGATCCACTACAATACCATCAACTCTAACCTCTTGACCCTACACTGGTAAATATCCTAGGGGTACCTAATTTACTGTCTCATTTGTTTTCTAATTGTCGTACAAACTTTATCCACTCGCCAATCTGTTTTGTACACATTGAAAAAGAGATCGATATGTATTTCTTCAAGTTTTGATTGATGTAAAACAGTGAAGAGTGCGTTTAAAGTTGTCACAATGCTTGAAGAGTTGAACAAAGCAAGCTTGCCAACGAAAACGCTGGGTTAAACAGTTACCTTGGAATACCAGTCTAGGGTTAAAATTGTGATATTCAAGTTCAGCATTGGGATACTGTATTTTTAGAAAAAATTGATATTTGACAAATAATTTAGAATTATCGGAAATTCTATTATCAGTGATAGAGCAGGATGACACAAATTTTGTAAACTTAAAAATTCGCGTCAAAGTTATATTATATGGATATTGTTTCTTAATGATTCGACATGTTAATGAGACTAACCTCAACCTGCCAAATATCACAAGTTGGTAAATTACGATAGATTACAGTAAATAAGCTATGAATTTTTGGAAGAATGACACATAAGTCTTGATCCAAACCGAGGCTACAAATTCCCAATACAAAATAAACTTTGTGCACTGAGTTTAGTACAACGGTATCAGCGCTGCTTGATATTTCATACTAATTTAGTGCAGAATTTTTCATCCGATTCTTCGATCAATATGCAAATAATCACCCAACCTGATTCACTTTATAAAATATTCGTCCAGAGAGGAATAATTCATAAATTACAATGACCGCAAAACGAATTCTAGCCAGAAATAAAAATTGAGGTTATGTATACTAACGGAGCTACGAAACTAGGCGCAGCAAACATTAAGCCGAAAAATATCGTGTTGCCTAGAACGTTAACTGAAATAGTCGAATTTTCAAAAATTTATACCACCAATAAAAGCTTGCAATTCTATAGATTCCGGTACAAAACCCAGACCTAAATTTTATAGAGTGAAATTGAATCCCTGTTGTCTGAAGTTAGTCATAATCAGCGTGGAAGAATAAAGAGTAGAGCGCAAAAAAAAAAAAGCAGTCTGATAAAAAGTCAGATTACGCCTATATCTACGTAGTTTTTTACGTAGGAATCTATACGCAAATATCAGCAATGTAAAAACAACGAAGCACGACGCAGGGTTTTAGGCACACACGACGGAAAATAGACAGGTGAAAGTGACGACGACCATCGTTGCGCGTATCGAAGAGCAGCAAATGGTCGGCTGGTGGATAGACTGGAACAATGTGCAGCCATTTACCATTGCAAGGTGTATAACCAGGGCACATAAATGAGCCGAAGTGACACTTTGTCCAAATATATCACTGCGATGAGACTAATTATTTTTATCAGCTTCGCTTTGACACAGAGTCAGAACAAATATATCCTCACGTGATCTTTTATTGTTTTCCTTTATTCTATGCTTTTTTTTTCTTCTTTTCTTATCTTTCGCACAAAGTTTTCATTTCGCACGGGTCCGCGCACAAATGGGGGGGGTATAGGGAGGGAGACTAAGATGAAATTACTCAATTCCGCGAGAAAAGCAACCTTGCGGATTACTCGTACAGTGAATCATTTGATACGGGTGGCGAGCTCTCGGTTGGATCTCGTTAACCATTTTAGAGGTATAGAATAAGATAAAGAACTCTCAGTTCACGATTTTCACTACTCACTCACACACTTACTCACTCATTCGGACGCATCACCGTTTGAATACACCGTCGATCTTTCTCTCGATTGTCAGATGATGCACAGGCATTAGAAACGTAAAAGTACGTACGGTAAATACGTGTGTGAATATCCGTGCAGGCACGGCGACGCAGAGCTAGGAAATGAGATCTCAGACTCGAGAATTTCTACCACGCCGTGTGCCGACTGCGTCTCTGTGCCCTGCGCGTGGAGGAGTAATATACACGTATGATAACATGTAACTAGGCTGTCTACTACTCGATGCTTTGCAGTGTTGCTAGCTACTAATTGGTTAATACCGATGCCTAGGTAGGTACTCCGATTATGCTGCCGCGGCTGGTTTGTTAGCTTATAATCTATTTCGCTCTCGCGCGTAAGTACGGATAGATAGATATGAGCGTATCCACATGTGTGTGCGTGCGAGCATGCATTTTGCACAATGACGATATACCGAGGAACTAACGATAATTGAGTTGCACGACATTCTCGAACTAGGGTTTATGGCACAGGAACGGGATTAATACTACTGTACATACGACGTACGTACGAGCGAACCTGCCGAAATTTATACGGGGGTGAATGGCATTAGATGCAACCAACAACTCTCCGCAAAGACACGAAGCATGTAGTCAGTCAGTCGGATGGACGGACAGACGGACGGCGAACGAACGGACAGAGGGACCGACGGACGAGCCGACGGCGGTTGGACGGACGGACGGACGGAGAGACTGGCAGGACAAACAGGAGGAAGGAGAGATAGAAAAGGACGGGGAAGTCAAAGAGAATATTTCGATGCAAATACATGTATACATACATTCCATGTAGATGTATGTATGTATACATACGTGTATGCAAACACATACTCGCAAAGGAGAATCAGCTACTCGAGATGAGGATAAAAATAAAAAATAAAAATAATAAAAATTAGAACAGAGAACAGCGTAGTCGACTACCACCGACAGGCATGCACGGCACACGCACGCACACGCGGGCATATTCGTGCGTACTACGTGAACACAACGATGCGGGTACGCGACGACGTACCAGACGTCGGTAGAGAGAAGTTGGTGAGAAAATACGTAAAAAAAAAATTCAATCGAGGATCGAAGATAACAGGATGAGAATAAAAATGAATAAAATAAGAATGGAGAAAAAAAACTGGCCACTTGCAGCAATACCGCGCACATACTCCACTGACGTCTAGCCTGCTATTAAAGCACATATCCCGAGTTATATAACTTCGCAACACAAATCCGTTCGTATTTCGGCGATAAAAACGCGCTGGCTCGAACGATCGCACTTCTCGTCGTCTCCTGAGGTATTAAACGGTGCTGGTACGCGGCGAGATGGTCGCTTTGTAACGAAGTTCATTGAAACCTGGTCTCTCCCTGTCTTTCGCTCGCGGATAGTGGCAGACTGGCACACTGGTGGCACTAGAGAGGGCAACCCCTCGCACATATTAGACGTAGGATGAAATCTGCGTTTAGATCCTAAACAGTAATATATCGAGGACCCGGAGTGGATTTACCTCTGAAACGCTATCCTCCTCGCTCTCCGACGAGTCTGTCATAAAGCGGGGCTGTAATTCTGAGAACGTCTCGGTCTCCGACTTCGTAGGGCTGGAGTTCGAAGACTGGGGAGTCGACGTTTTTCCTATGTCGTGATGAACGACGTTCGCTTTTTCGTGTTTCTGGCTATCCGAAGTTGTTCCTTGTCCTACATTCTGCATTTTTACCTTCCCGATAAATCATATGACACCAATCTACCGTTCTCGTTACGCGAAACACACATAGAACACTGATTTTTGTGAATATTTCTATCGCAATCGCCGTCATTCACGTAAGCTAATACCCGCCATGTCTACTATGGCGAGTCCCGACTCCCGGATGCCTCGGCCGAAAAACTCACCGCAGTCGCTATCTGTTGGCGCGTAACTTCAACTATCGTTTCTTGACTTACGTACGTACGCGTATGTGCAGATCCATATTCCCGTAACGCACGTCACCTCGCGGGCTCGCGGCAACAATCGTCTGCGTGACAAAAGTTTCGCTACTCTAAATATTCATTATTACGCGCGAACGGTAATACCTTGCATACTCCGTTCGATACGTTCTATCCATGTGCGTACAAAACTCTCTGAATCCAGTAGAAGATCCGCGTAACAAATCGGACTGATTCGTTACTTTGTCTTTCTTCTCTTTGTACATTGGCCTTTTTATTATGCTTTGTACTTTTCTTTTTCTTTATTCTTCAACTTAATTTCCGTGCCTCTGCATACGTCTACATTCGTAATAACCTTAGAAACAAAATTGAATCCCTGCGTAATGGTTCAAACTGCTGTTCTATTCCTCCGTCTATGAGCTGCGAAAGTTCCCGATGTTCCCGATCCAGGTTTTCAGTTGGCACAATTTTACGCACGTGGTTCCGTACTCTGCTTTTGGATGTCGCGCACGCCGCTCGACACGTATGTACGTACGTATGTGTGCACATGTTAGCCGACGATTTTCAGCGGTCAATTCCCGGGAATCGTGATATTTTTTAACGCCGTAAAATTAACAAATCATACCTTTCACCCTGTGTTCTATTTATACACAATACGCAAAGCACCTCGCATGCCAATCTGATTACTTGTGTGAAGCATGGCCACCTATCTTCCTCCATTTTACACGAGGTGAAGTTAGCAACGTTTTAGGAACGAAAACATTGGGAAAAAATCACTATTTTCTTATTTTTACAGTGATTTTCAAGGAATCAAGATAACAAACTATGACTATCTTTTATTTGATTACGGTTTACTGAATTTCAAACAGTTCCAAAATCCCGCAATAACTGTTTTTCCTGAGCACGAATCGTTACTAACTTTCAACATGATCATTTTACAGCAGGCATGGAAACTTGTTCTGTGCGAAATAACATGTGGAAATTGCATGTGAAATTGCTCCAACTTATTCTCGTTAAAGGGATAGGAACATTGGTGGACGTTTTCTTTCGTTACGTAATGGAAAATAAATACTCCTGAGTCGAATCAGGAAGTAGGGCAAATTTGAGGAAGCAGATATTCGACTCTGAATCAACCCATTTTATTCAATGATCAGTATGACAGTTACAACATGGGTTCGATGTTAATCTCCATCGCCGAACAAGGCAGGCTAAGGTCAAAATTCGAAATTACTGTCGGATGAATCACTCCCATCTTACCTATCACCTCACCAAAAACCACAATTTCTGCACAACGTTGTGGAAAATAAGTTGGATCTAGAAAAAAGTAGAGTACGAATGAAAATATGTTGAATCGAGATTCGTTGGTATTAACATTGCAGTTTTTTCCAACGTTCTCGAATTTTTTCTTTGACAAACTGCGTCTGTCGGATTACCATATCACTATTCTAAGCAAACCTTAATACTTAATATAATCAGCACGACTGGATCATCTGACACTTGACAGAAATAAAGTTTTAGCTGTACTTTACAGAGAATCTATCAAACTTTGGACTCTTATGTGTGAAAATACTCAGTTTCAGCTTATTTTTTTGTCTAACAAATACAAACATTTTCAGATCTATTTGATGAAATTTAAACATTCATTGGTCCAGCCATTTTTTTTTCCCCCCTTAGAACACAGTTACGGGTAGTAATGACAAACTTAATTTAAAAGAAAAAGCAAATATGCTAAACTTGATCTGAGATGATGGCATTGAAACGGATACTAGAAATACATCATTGCAGAACTAAAAAGTATCGAAATAGCTCACCGTCGGCAGCACGCAAGTAGTAACCATTGGAATCTTTAGCTGTACTCCATGGAACTTCAAGTAACTGCATAATTCTGTCTAAAAGACCATGAATTATCTCGAAGCCTGCAAACTTATTACAATTGATTGCACAAATTCGTCTTTCATTACGGGCTCCAACTTCCGCTGTACAATCACGCAGTACTACATCGGATATTTCAAATAACTTTTGGGGTAACGGCATCTTTTTGTTAGCAGCCAAAGTCTTCAGAAGTCCCGGTAGTAATGTGGTCCTAGCTACCTAAACGCAGTTAGTTGAATATTTTATGGCTGGATGTACTCAATGTTTGTAAAGAAAACATAATGTATAATGCAAGCATTAAAAAACTAATCGTATTATCAATTTAATTGGGTCGCGAACATGTATTGCTTAAAATTGTGTTAAATTATTAAACCGAAAGGTTTGTGATTTTAAATGATACCTACTTGAAATTCTAGTGTCTTTGGATTAGAGATATGGACCGCTGGTACATCCTTGATGCCAAGTCTCAATTTCTCAGATATATCCTCTCGAGAACACTTGAATTGGAGTACATAATAAAGAAACAATAATGAAGAAAGAGGTTTCAGATGACGAGAGGCCAAGTGAAAGGATTTTCAAAAGTAGCGACGATACATACCAAGGAAAATGTCAAAGCTTCTGTAAATCCAGCATGAGCAACTTCTTCTCTCAGTTGATCAGATAACTTGTTTAGTGGAAACTAATATAACAGTATAATTAGTTTCCGGAATGAAAGGTAATATTAGGTCTTCTTTCGTATGGATAATATAATACTTGCTTCACCTGTTCTGCGATTGTCAACCCTTTGGGTAATGTTTTTACTATGTTGTTGTAGCCGTAGGCAATAGCTATATCCTCGTAGATATCGCAAGGATGTATGACATCATGCCTTGTGGGAGGTATTTCAACTATTAACCTGTCGTCTTCAACTTTGGTTTTCAAACACATTTTAGAAAGAAGCTGTGCAACGTTGTTTGGCGTTTCTCTGAAAGTACAAAATTTGTTAACGGTTTACGTTTTCCTAAGTGAAATAATTTCGTGAATATTATTTATTGTTAACATTTTAGTGAGAAAAAAACGAAAAAGATTATAAAATCTATATCCTTAAAATCATATGATAAATCTCATCCACGGCACAATACATTTTCAACAGGGTTTAACCGATGATATACTGAAATTACTAAGTGTGAATTAAAATTAAAAATGATAAACTGTTGTAACTCATTTAAATATTTATAAAAGTATTCCAATTGCTGTTCGAAATATTCATTCTCTCCATGACTCAATGGGAAGAAAATTTAAGTATGTTGACGGCAAAAAGAATGCGATACTTTTGATGCTTTTCAGAAATGAATAACACATTACACAATCTGGGTCCAAGCAAAATAATAGAGATGAGATTTTCGTTTGTTGCAACAGATCTGTGATGATTTTATACTGTCTAGTTTGGTAAGTTTGATTTTATTGTGCTTAAAGTGTACCGTCATAACTGTTCAGTGAAGTAATCAGCATTATTGAAATGTATCAATTTTAATTTCTCACCCTCAATGCGCACAGTAGGAATAGAAAGATCCTAGACAAATTCACCTTCAAGTTGCTCTCAGCCATGACATGAAAATTGAACTTATCTCATTATCCTGCTCAAGGTACTCCTTCTCTCCCCTAGCACAGTGCGTCATTCGTCAAGCGTCAGTATAGTTTTGGCATTTGGGTGAAAGTATATGCCTCGAGATTTAGAGGTGCAATATTTTCCAGTGTGTACACAATGATTGTTTGATGTTATTGGTGTACTGATTTTTCTGTGATCTTTATCATTGATCATCTTCGATAGAATGTAAGTATTTCATGAAGTGCAATGTGAATAATTTTGCAGTGTCGTTAATATTTTATAAGATTTTTTGATATTTTTATAACATTTTACTTGTACCTGATTGTGAGTACGAAGGAAATGCAAGAGAAACTTAGTGCATTATGCAAATAAATCAATATATTTTGTAAAAATCTTTTTTTTTTTTAATTTCCCTCATTTCGATTAGCAGAGTGAACAGAATAATTTTTATCAAATGCGCACTGTAGCACTAATTCATTTCTTAAATTGACTATAACCATTATGTAATTCTCCTGAAGAGTACACGTTAAGAGTTGATAAGCAAGGCTTTCTATGCGGAGAAACTAGTTCCTAAGTGGAACTGCGCCAGACTACTCAATTGGTCCTCCTGTGATCTTGATCTTAGACAACAGTGGCGCTGCCTCTACCCTTGCAACAGGGTCAGACTGTATTGAGTTGAAAAGACAATACTGTTTGCATACATCAATGTTAATATGGATGAGACGTTTATTTTTTGATCTTAATAAGTAGAAAAATAATGACTGTAATAACTTACCTAATACCGATATAGCCAGTGGCTTTTTCTGGACTGATTTCTTCATTTCGATAACTGAGATTAGGGTATTGGAATCTCGTCCTATCGGGATATATCACCTCCACCTTTTCAGCTGTATATTTTTCTTTGCAGTACTGACTAAACATACATATCAGTGTATCCAGGACTATATTTGCCTAAACGAAAATAAAGGTGCAAAAACTGACATGTTGGTAAAAGATTTCAAATTCATTTTTAAATTAAGCATGTGATACAAAGCTGAACGTAATTACCTTAGTAAGATCCGTAGCTGTACATTCAATGAGAACATTTTTAGTGTTTAGAGTAATCTTAGAATGATCTCCATTGATTATCGGCGGCAATGATAATACCACACCATTGCTATCATAAATAATCGGATACACAGGACTGTCCTTTATGATTGGTAAATATTGCTTGAGCTGTGCGTGGTTCTGCAAGTGAAAATGTAGGGTTTGGCAAATACAATTAAAAAAAAATTATCTTGCTACCTTAGGGATGGACGAAAAAGAAAACTGACGTAATGCGGCATGACTCAAACAAAATTTGTGATCACACAAGCATTATCATAAGCCTTATAAGTTTCCAAAGTTCGAAACGGTTCCATTGTTAATTACCTAATCATCAAGTCTATCGAATAAGACATGTTTTTTCCATAAAATTTTCGAAGAGAATAATGAAGTCTGAATAAGAGACATATAAATACATGAATTTATGATACGATGTAACTCAAACATGTCGCATTTACATACAGCATACAAATCCATGATCTGCTCTCCTGTGTATACTTTTTGTTGATTCAGCGGTTTGAAAGAAATATTTTTCGGAGGTTTAGCATCATAAGTGAAAGGACCCTGAATTGTGTCCAAGTCGTGAGTTCCTATTGCCACAAGGCTGCGTTTGCGACAAATGTTTTGATGGAGCTTATCTTGTAAATCGATAAGGCTTTTGTAGGAATCTTGGTTTATCGTTATATCTCTTAATATGGCTCCTACAACGTAACATCGTATTCTTTGAGTCTGTCCAAACAGAAAAGCCAACAGATAACATTTCCAGTGTGAAAGAGTTCAAAAAGAAGCACGATGATAAATTGGCGCGCCATTTTTGCAGCAGTAAATATTTTCATAAACAGAACTCACACTTCGAGTAACGATAATTTGATGTAAATTGCTTTTAGGTAGAAGTGCTGTATATCGAGGGGGTGGATTTCTGAAATAACAATTAACATTGAATTAACTATAATTGATAATGTCAAGCATTAATTAAGCCAAGGAAAAAGCTTTTGCACCAAAGAGTGATTCTTATTCGAATAATCCTAGTCTAGAACGTATTTTTTTCTAATTTTCATATTGTATATCGGTTCTTTCAGCTGCACAATTGCAATTTTAAAACTCACATACTTTGTGGTAATTTTAAACCTTGGGAATGCTTTTTTATAATCTAGCTAAGAAACTTTGGTCACAAATAGCCAGAAATTTATCAGATAGGACTTCAAAGTTTGCAACTTGTACCTTGATTTAGACTTCAATTTTTACACATTTCAAAGTTTTTAAGGAAATTAGTTATTTTGCTGAGTGAGTACTTCCTTTAGAAGCTGAATTCAAAAATACTTTACTTAGTACACCACGCGTTTTCTTTTTTTTACTGTTTTTAATAATAATAATTATTATTGTTGTAACAAATCATGTTTAATAAATACCAAGTCTTAAAACGTAACTGGTAATTTACATACCTCAGAATGAAACTACTTTGCAAAATGCTATTACGATTGAAATCATATAGTGAATTAAATTTAAGAGCATCGATGAATTATTACGACTCAAAAATAATGTGTATACTATGAAGTATACATTCTGCTTGTAAATATTATGGAGGCTGAAGTTAGTAATGTTAACGTAATGAACGATTCGAGGAGAAGTTCAGTACTTAGAAATTATGTAGTGACTTTGAAGTAGTCAAGTTTCACAAAATATGAATGTTTTGGTTTATTACAGTTTACTGCATTAAAGACATTCCTAAAATTCAGGCATAAGGATTTTCACGAGACGTCGATCATCGCAGTAATGTTATTAACTTCAGCCTATTAAAACTAAACAAATAGTATGTACTATGTGATTAATACTTCTCTAAAAATACAAGAATTCCGCTGACTAGACCCTCAAGGCATAGGAGGTCATATCGGTTTGCTGGAATATCAATTCTGTAGATAATTTCATCCGAAGCATCTGCACCATGATCGGAGCCTTGTTCTTTCGCTATCATTTGCTTTTCCGTAGTCTAGATGTGAGAAAAAACATTTTTTATGTACATATAATCTTCTGTATAATTATCAGCTAACATTAAGCTAGTTTGATAATCGGGTAATTTTAATATCTACATCGTTATGAAATTTATGTACACACCTATGAGGGTCTTCAAGAAATATTTAAATATGTCAAGACATTAATATGCAAATGTGTTCTAAACGACGATAATCTTATTTCGCAAGAAATAATGATTTCAGATATCATTTAAAACATGTGCATATGTTATATCATACATGTTTTACTACGTTAAACTACGGTTCACTGTGTTATATAAATTTTGTTTCTATACCAAAATTTGAATCCTCTCTGTAAGTACTCTACAGTGTTTATGTGTTCAATTTTTAAATACCTGATCGTTCAAAACAGAACAGCCATTGTATTTCAAAACTATAATATGACACATATTGAACATTCTGACACAATAATATTGAATAATTTTTGTGATCATTAAAAAAGATCTTACCACTTCGTCCAGTTCAAGACCAAATTTGAAACATAACGATTGAAATTCATCGTCAGCTGAAAGTATAAAAGGCCACAATTTATAGCTATCAAAAAATTATAATGATCAAAGCATTGTGTTTCAGTTGTTGGGAACTAAACAACCTGCAATGGAATGGAATAAACGACTCGATAGCAAAAACTGCAACAAAGAGACTATGTGGACAAATAGGAACGACATGTAAAATTGTAGTTTACATGTAATAATATCATACAAAAAGATGAAAGTATGTGAGTGCAGCGTAAAGAACACAGTTCAATTTTCAATTAATCTTTGCTTTCAGCAATATCAATGAACAATTTTGAAAATACCAGTTTGATGATTAATATTTAGATACTAAAACGTCAAGGTCCGCCCTTTCCATCTAAAAACTTACTGTAAGTACTTCCTAATGCTTTGAAAAGCAAGTCACGTTTCACACTAATAGTAGGCATATTTGTGGAAAAAGTAAAATTTAAACAACAATATCATGCAACATAAGAGTAATATTCGGTACGGAATATACAACTAAATATTGCAGCACGATATCGTATTTGAGGTTCTTCTGCTTGTTGAATCTATCGCATTAGGGTAAGTGCCAATCTATGTGAGGTTACGTGAAGCTACCGTATAAGCTGAAATGAGGACGTACACGAATGCACATCAGTCATTAGCTCTGTTCACGGTCTTACATACAGGTCTTGCGACTCTGAGTTTCGACGTGGGCCTCTTAACGTGTCAAGCCGCTAGCGTCGCTGCGATCGAGGGATGCCCGGTGCGACAAGGACACGGTCTTGACCGTGTTGTGAACGAAACACGATACGGAACACGCACGTCAGTCGTCAAAGGCTTATTCAAACATTGTAGGTTATGTTGATGCACCCCTCGATCGCAGCTCCATCTGGATTTTTCTTCAACAGAGGAGCCACTCTCTACCATTGGAATTCTATTGAGTCGCAAGACCTGTATGTAAGACCGTGGCTCTGTTCGTTTTAGTTACTCTTTTCTACACTTTTTACACTTTTTCTGAATCTAGCCAATGGAAGGTGCCCTTTCCTAGGGAAAGTGTAAAAAGTGTAGAAGGTGTAACTAAAACTAACAGAGCTACTGATCTGACTTAGGTGGTACGCGCACTAGTGGCTGGATTTTTATGGTCAGCAAAGGGAGCTTTCCAGCAAGGAGACAGTGTGTCTCAGAACTGTGTGGCACTTGGAGATTAGAAGGCTTTGTAGCCATCAAATGGAGTAATAAGAAGACCTTCAGAACTGTCAGTTAGTGTTTATAACCTCAGTAATACAATATATGAAGCAATATAATGCAATGTTCTCCGTAATTTTATTCATCAATTAATAATCACCTATCTATATTTTATTTTCCATTTTTTGAATAGCTTATAATCAACATATCTCTCATCTGTAATTCGAAAGGCATTTTGTTTGATGCAAACCCTGGTGATACTTCAACGTGGATTATATTTTCACATTAATAATTGTTCAAGTAATAAATATGTACCAAACTTGGTTACGGCAAAATGCCGACCGAAGAAAAGAACAAAGCACAAAGAACAAAGAACGAGTTCAAACCACGCGAGATTTCAATATATCTGTCATGTCGGTACGGTTGGCACTACTTTTCGCTGAAATTTGAGTTTAAAGTGTGATTCAGAAAATATTTAAGTGGGAGGCGCTTAAAGTTCATATAAACTCGACTACACATCAGCTTTGATGGAGGCGTACTTCAAGACCACCACTTAAAGCTTAAGCGTAGACCAGGCATATAGGACTCTGTGTATGTATTACGCATAGATCTTAAATAATAGGGACTACAGTTGTCAAGCTGATTGCAGCTGGCACATAACCGTTGGAATACTTTGTCGCGAAATTGCGATGTTCTAAAATGAAAAAGTATTTTGTTTGAACGATTGAAGAATTTAAACAGGTTAATTTGCCATGGTGCTTTTCTCCAAGTGAAGACAAAAGATCTTCTATAAAGGAAAATGAATTTTAACATAATATTGTATGCTTGTATTTGAATCTTGAACCAACGATGGTGCTGCCACCAAGCTTCAAGAGTTGGCAGTGTAGTTCCCCATCACGTCGGCTGCATTGCCAGTCATTGTCATATAATTCGTATAGAATCGAACTCGTATTTTTTTCGGACCGAAAACAAGTTGCCCCGAAACTTTAAGTGCGCTACTTTCAATCTCGTGGCATAATCCTTTTGTTTTTTTTCCATTCCAAATTCCTATGTTACCAGGTATAAAACGTGCATTTTGTGCAACGCTCTCTTGGCTCGTGCCTCAGGTCCCACCTGTAGACTTTTAGATCACTTAAGTTTTCGGTACTTTGTCATTTGCATATGCTCTACGGGTTCAAAAACTTCTGTAGAAATTACAAACGAGTATTCTTTGCCGCGCAACTCAATACTCCATTTTATTTAGAACATAGTTCTGCCTGAACAACCAGCAATCTTTCCATTTAAACTTATAATTAATTATCCGGCATCCTCCATTTGTAAGCGAACTATTGTGCAAATAAATACTTTAAAATTAAATTTCTTAGTTTTCTCAAATAAAATAGTACGTGAATTCCTGTTCCCTCATCTAGCATCATTATCTCGTCGGAGGGACATCTCATCCGGTGTTTGACACTTTAAAAGGTGAGCAATTATAATTAATAATCGTCTATTAGGAATAAATCTCGGTTTCTCTAAAACAAGCAATTGAACCGAGTTGTCCAATGCATTCTTACGCTTAATTGGTATTTGGCGACCTAAACTACTGACCGTGCGTCTAGCTGCGTTTTCATCCACGGATCCCAGTCGCTAACTACTGGAATTTCCGGGAACTGTCGCGCCGACGTCTAATTACACTCCCTTCACGTCCAGAACGTAACAATGACGTAACAGTAGGACCTTTCCACTGATGCCAACCGTAAAAGTATTATGGCAAGCCCTGCATTTTGCCCACTATGGCCGTGTTCGAAAATTGACTGACAGTACTGTCAGCAATCTTTCATCTCTTTTGCGGTTCCAAGTTCATGGATAGCTCTGACTCTGTCGTAGGGAATTTTCAGTACTGTCAGTCAATTTACGAACACGGCCTTTATCATTTATCATCACTATGGCAAAACATCAATTCGAATTCGACCAAATTCCACGGCACCTCACCTCATGAAACACCACTTTTATGTTTTTCTTGATTTTCTGAAAAATCCTGCAGAAATAATTAACAAAAATAAGAGAATGATTAGATGCAATTAAGAGCAATTGGAATCAAATATCATTCTGTTCGAATAACCATCGGCGTTCACTAAAGATATAAAAATCGAGTCGGCATGGCGGATACTACAATTTTCTCCCACACTTCAGCCTTTCGTACGAGAACGCATCACTCTACCTTAGCAGTTCCTGTCGTCTCCACATAACGCATCACACATCTTCAGACAATGCAGAGGTTATTGTTATTTTCATTCATTGAAGAACGAACAAGTTGTACCCTTCGGGTGCCCATGCGTACACGGTGACCACCCCAAGTGAATATTGTCAATTTTGTACGCATCTGAACACAAACAGCGAATGGTTTGATCATGATTCATCGGCACAAAGGTCGATGATCTTTTACGCAGTGAGAATGGACCTTCCGCGATTGACGCTACGTCGAAAGATCAGAATTGAAGACGTAACCGAATTTCAAGTCGGCAGTCACATGCGTAGTTGAACACATTACGGTAATCTCGCATGGCATGACTGACTTATCGCGTATAATCTTGTACTATTTTAATCTAATCGAATCTGACAACGTTGCTTATCTGTGTGAGCATTACAAACACGACCATGATCAGAAGGAGCAGGTGAATATATTCTGTCGCATACTTATTCGTAATTGCAAACATGTTTATCTTTGTCTTGCTGTGATTGCTTACTTTTACTATTAGTATTTTATTTTGTAAAATCAAGGTAATAATTTTCGCGTCAACCGGCTTACTTTTGCCTTACAATCATCAATCTTTCAATATGTACTTTCAAATCATAGACCAATTCATATGTTCGTTTGACTTACACTAGCTAGGATTTTCTGGGTGGGGTTTTGTTCGAAAAATAGTTTGTCATTTATTTCACAGGTATGTAGGGCAGAGACAATCATTTGTGGCCATCTCCCTATCTTTTGTTACACATATCCAATGTTTTACTTATGTATGGTACTGAAAATTGTGTTTAATTATTAAATGAATTATGAAAACGCATCTTACAGTCACGATATTGAACGGAACTCAATACTCAGTTGTTTAACCTCTTGAATACACACCTAATACCGGACGCATTTGAAATACACATACAGCTGATGCGAATTTGCACTACAGTCCACTTGAAGGAATTCGAATCCAGTTATATAATGATCAAAGCTGGTCAAACGGCTTGATGCTATTATTTGTGGCCATGCCTTTATGTATATGTAATTGATATGGCTGTACTAAGGTGGCCCAAAACAGTGCACCTACCCTATGTTGGGAATTTTGTCAAGTTTTATAGAATTCATGAGAAGAACTAATTCAGTTTTAGAAAACTGTAGCCATTCAATGAATAGAATAATCATGGAAATAAAAGATTTGAGCTTCGATGACAAGTTGACGAATTATTTCAAAACAAAATTTTTTTTTGCTACTGGCATAAATCATGAAGTTCTACGTATAATTGAATTTTGTACGCATTCTTTTACATACCTGCTTTGTATTTCGTAGAAAGTGATGACCTTAAGGCAAAGAAGTCGCCGGTGTGAGATGCTTTTTACTACACACGAAAATGGTAACTTTAGCTAATATGTGTTTGCATATTCTGTTCGTTTCAAAATTTATGTTCTTTTTTGTTTAGCGTGATGTTCAGTAGCTTATGATCGTTTGAATAATCAAAAAGGCTCATATTTCTTGCAGGTTGAAAAATAAAATCGGTGCGATTGTATTAATTATTGGGCTGACTGTGGCCTATAATGAATTCATTGCTTATGAAATTCAAAGACTGCATTGGGCCTTCCATAAGTGCACAGATTGTACAAGGATCTTACTTGTTGCCGATCCACAAATTTTGGGAATCAAAAATGAGAATTATCCCGGTGCATCAGTGGCAATTTGGGATAGTGACAGGTAAATTTGTTGATAATACTACTAGTATATAGGCTGACAAAGAATGAAGTTGAAGTTGTGATATTAAATAAGACAAGAAAATACAAGTGTAAATGCCAATTACTGCAATTATTAAAAGTCTAAGAAAAGGCAAAAAGGAAACAAGCTTTTGAATATGGCAACTTGGAACAAATTGAATCAATAATTTGATATGCTTATGACCAAATAAATGAATCGTTAAATTACAAACACTGTTGCATGTATCGATCCTGAAATTTATTGAGTTTCACTTGGAGTAAATCCTATTGATTGAGACAATTGAGTTTTCTTTGTTTTATTTGCTACATTACCGGTATAGACTTCAACATAATGAAATAGCAAAGAACTAGGATTCAATAATTTTGGAATTTTTTCTCCCAATTATTCATATTTCCAGTTACTTGCGGAAAACATTTGCAAGAGCTCTCGCGCATTCACAACCTCATGTGATTGCTTTCCTGGGTGATTTAATGGACGAGGGTCATATCGCATCTGGAGAATATTTCGAAAAGTATAAACGGAGGTTTGATTCTATATTTCAAACGCCAGATGATGTGATGGTATGTGTTATACAATTGCAACTATTTGTTATCATGAAACATAATAACGTCGGAACTAATTGAATGCTCGATTCAAAAATTAATTATTTTCATTTTATTGACGATCAATGATTGAATTGATGTACAGAATGGTGAAAGAATAATTATTGAAAATTAATGCATAATTAGAAAGTAACTCTTTTGCCTGCACAAAGACTAATGTAGGAATTGCTTTTCCTGTAGAAAATTTATTTACCTGGAGACAACGATGTCGGTGGCGAAGAGGATACCGTATCTGCACATATTTCTGACAGATTTGAATTTACATATAGTCAACCTGATACTTTAAGTTACAAAAGCGTGAATTTTTTTAAGGTAAGTTGCTATATTAATTACATGGATTGAATACATGTATTTTTTATGAAAGTTCAGCACCCACTAAGATCTGCAGAATAATAAATGCTGCTCCCGGTTGGATAAGTTTTGCGTCTTACACCACGCAGTGAAAAAGCTTAGATGCGTTGTCTAATGCTCTTTTCACAGTAGCCTTAAGAAAATCGACCTTGAAATTTTAGGCTTGCCATGAAATATTTAGGGTGGTGACAGACCGGGAAAACCGGATCTGGTTAGGGAGTTTCGTCTATCGGGAAAAGTCAAGGAAAAGTCAGGGAATTATGATGGACCAAAGGGAGAAACGTACTTTTTTTTATAAATTGTTGTTAAACTTGAGTTATGCTTCGTAAATTCAGCTAAGCTAACTTTCGTAAATGGTATTGTTCAATTTCTAATTATTTGTGTGAAATGAAGTGATTCTCTATGGTTTCAAATCCAAATTTATGTATTGAAGGTGCACAATTTCTGGAGCTTTTAGTCATAAAAGTGGCCAATATGGTCCAACTTTCATGGGAAAAGTCAGGGAATTTTATTTAAGCAAAAATGTCGATATTCTGATTTACTGTGTTAATGTTAAGATAGTCATCTAGAGGTGACTGATAGGATCCTTGTGGTGCCGCGGGTGTGATTAGGTTTAGGTTTGGCCGCTGTGTTTACTGCATTGGTCAATTAGTCTACCACAAGTCATTATTTTCTGGTGTATTTTATAGTGGTTTGTTTTCTAGTAGGCCGGAGATTTCTTCTTGTACAAGGCAGCGGTTGTTATGATACAGTTTATCTTCTTCCATGGTGGCAGTTATTCAGGCTTCTCTCAGCCCTTTTCGGGTTTTTAGTAGGCTATTGTTCTTTTCTCTTTCCTTACAAAATATATATTCATTTTCGACTGAACTGCAATGGCCACTTCATTGACCTAAAAAGTAGGACAAAAGTAGTATAAGATTCTCTTTTATACGTTGTTCCCTCATTTATGTGATTACTAGCCTTGCTTTGCTTAGGCAGCAAACCTACCTCTGGGAATATATCTTCGATCTAATTCCCTTGTTGTATAATGTACTAATTTAAGGCTTCAAAGTTCTTGTTGCAAAACAGTTTTTTCCACCTGGAAGCAATGAGTTTGATCATGATTGGGTGCTTTCCTGGTATCTTTCTTAGTCTGTGTATATTGTATTGATATAAGTATCGGAAATATTTACTTCAGTTTTTTCGAGTATTTATTTGTCACTGTTATATAGATATTTATTAAATTCATTGTTATCTGAATTGTTAGATAGCAGAATATTGTTGGACATGTTGATTTTTTTTAGCCATGAGCAGGACCTTGTTCTTTAAGGCCGTCCTCTAGTTTCTCGGCTGTTTTTTTATGGCTTTTTCAATAATTTTTTTACGGGCAAAGCATCGAAATAATCAATCTCATTATTTTTGCATAATCTTTATTAACATTTAAATAAGCTTTACAAATTTTTTGAAGTCAAAATATATAATAGAATAGCAGTTATAGTGGCCGACAGGAAGACATCAAGTAAAAGAGGTGCTTGACGGTAACCAAGATTGTGGCTGTTCTGCTTATCTGAAATCAAAAAACTAAACGGCATTTTAATCTTCATATTCAAGACTAGCGATTGAACTAGAGTGAATTCTAAATTACAAAAATTGACTTTTTTATACACTTTTGAAAATTACATTCTATTTTTTACTCATTTTTTCTTAAGTTTTTCGCTCGTACGAAAAAAACTATCGAAGCAATCATGATAATCCTAGTTCAATCGCTGGCTTATAACATATTAAACATGCTGTATAAATTTGAACACGATCGGTGCAATAGTTTCTGAAATATCGTGGTTACCGTTTCGAAAAATGGTGTTTCGAGAAAAACGCGTTTGAAAGTTCGCGCATGTGATTTATACTAAAAATTCCATCTCACCGTCAATCTGCTATGCCTGGACCATACAATAGGCCTTCCTCTTTTTCTTGGAAGTCACGCAGAGCTGCTCTGTCTTCTCTTTTCGCGATTCGGGCCTGTTCTACAACATCGCTCGTGCGCCTTTCTGAACGGTCGATCCGAGAGCTATCACGCTGTTGAACATATCCTTTAGCTTGTGGGCCGATTTTCACTCCCATGGTTTCCAAGGTCTTCAGGATAGCTTCGAATCCTTCGTTGAAGATTATGACAGCGAGAAACGTGGCGATTTCAACCACTTTTGGCCCAGAATGGAGGTGCTTCGGAGCAAAAGTCCAGATTTTTGGGCATGAATCTATTTCTTTTTCTTTCTCACACTTGCACGCCATAGAAATTTTAAAGCCCAATCCTCGTATATCACGTTGATGGAAAGTCACCGTACTTTTGCACTCTTTACAAATAACAGCCGAAGAAATGGTTGAAAACACACTCACAAAATTCAAAATACAATACAAAACAGTCTGTTCAACGTTCACTTCAAAATTTTTATTTTGACGAAGTTTCGTCGCTGACGCCGATGTAAACGACTTGTCTTGTTCAAAAGTGTGTCGGTTGCCTGCGAATTTTCGCTTTTTAGGTCGATCGAAAAAATCAGCTACGTGCGACTCGCAAGAGAAAATATAGTACGCTTCGCAACTGCCACAGCAAAACTGAACTAAAACTTCACGGCGTCTTAGTCAATATTCGAAAGCGTCTGTCAACGGTCTCAGCTCCCCTTTACTCGGGCCTAATACACAAAAGGTTCAAGTAGCAGTTAGATTTAGGGATATCAATACAATGGTCAGCGCCGCTCGGCTTTCGGAGCAGCACGGCGCGCGCTCCTGCTCCGTTCCAGGGCCGTAACTTGTGAACCACTTCGAATATTGAAAAATCCTTTGGCACACATTTTCTACACATGTTGTAGATGTGATTTATGAAAAAAAAAAAAAATCGATTTTTTCGACCCGAGAAACTAGAGGACGGCCTTAAGATTTGGTATAAATTACTGACCTCGTTCTGAGCGTTTCTATTTTCTCTATGTCAACTATGATTTCAACATCGGATTATTTTAGTTTTTGCACGTAAGCCCTCACTTTAGTAAGTAGTGGATACATATGATCCACGTTGCCTGACATGTTGATTCAAATCAAAGAGCTAACCAGCCCCACCATCTGAATATCACTGCACTTTTCATTTTGGTTTATGTACCCATTGGTATTTTGAAGTATTTTGACTGTTCAAGTTGACAATTGTAATAAGTGAATGTGTCTGGTATCTTATTTTACAAGCTTATAGCAGGAGCACAGAGCCACAGAAACATATCCGTCGCTGGCGAGTGTTAACATGCGAATCCGAAATTTTCTCTATACATCTCTAATAAAATTTTTTATCATTCGACAAAATTCGTCAGACGGGAAAAATAAAAAAATAAAGTCTCTTGAAAGTTTGATTATTCATATTCACAACAGATGTTAGCAGGCACAGTCCACAGATATTACTTCCCCTCTTCGCCGGCATATTTTATTAGTGCCCATTGGACGTTATCAATTCTCAGTCTTCCGTTTGGGTTGACTTCAGCATCTCAGAACGGCCTTGACTTCTTACCACAGATCTTATCATCTACTGGTCTACAGTTTGAGACTGAGCCATCTTTGATGTCATTTTTGCTTATTTTCTGCGATTCGTCTATTGAGGAGCTGTGAGATTGTGGAAGCTTACTTCAACTTCTGCATCTAGACGTTGATCTTTTCGATGTGACATTGTCCGGTTTTACATACACTTACATACAGTTTTTATTCTCTCCCATTGCTTATCTAGGTTTAGCCTTGTTGTATACACTACCTTTCTCCGGTAGAAACTTTTTACTTAATTCACAATTTGATGTGATCTAATATCGGAAAAATAAGCTGCACCCTACTTGAAGATGTTTGGTTATTTATATACACTAATTATTAAATAACATCCACCTCGATTTTATCTGTGTTTCGCAAAGTGAATTTTGAGATGAATATTTTGTTGGAAACAATTTCATGATCATCACACTGCAGTTCCGTTTTGAGATCTACAACTGCGGCGTGAACAAGATTTTTCCGTGGCAGACGGGACTAACTTCTTTCGTAGCGATATTGCATTTGCAATGTTTTGAAAATGTTGTAGTAAAAACATTTCATATTTTATTAGTTATCCATTTACTTTATTAATTATCAAATATTTTCTGATCATAATTTCATAAGTTCTCCGAAATATTTTTCTAATATTTTGTGCAAATATTTGTCAGCATCGCAAAAATTCGCATCGAACGAATGGCTAAATCGTTGTAAAAACATTATGTAAAAATATTTGACGTGGCTTTAAAATCTGACAACCAAATACATCGGAAATACTTTCTGAAATATTTTACACTGTTATCGAGTAATATAGTGTAAAATAAGTTTAAAATACTCTAATATTATTTTCTTCAAAATTTACTACGAAACATTTGATAAGATTTCAAACATATTTTCATGAAATATTTTTTTTTAAGTGTTCATGAGTCGCAAGAGAACATTGAAATTTTAAGGTTGGCCTTCTGTAAAATCCAAGAATAGAAGGGTCTAAGAATTCAGATCCGTGTATTGATTATCAATTACAGGAAACTGTCCGAATGGAAGTCGAATCCATTTCTGAGATCCACTTATCTTCACAATAACGACTATTACTCTGTGTCAGGTAAACAGACTGACCCATTCTGTTCCTGGAGCACCCAGCGACGCATTTTTGAATGATTATTCAGAAAGGAATACTACGAATGTGGTGCTGAGCCACATGCCATTGCTGTTCTCTCCTGGCAGTTTTGTTCAAAGTGTAAGTAGAATATGTGAAACAATCGTAACGCTTATTCGTCTAGTTCATGAAAACTGGTGACTATCAGTGGTAGCAGTAGGTGAAGTTTTTCTTTGGACAGTCAAACAGAGTCTTATATTATTATACATTCCTTGATATAATGTTTTTCGGGATATTTAAGGATCACATTTAAAATACGGACCATGACTTTAATAGTATTGATCTTTTTAAAATTTATTGATGAGGCTAAAGAAAAGGCGCATTTGGATTTCTATAATTGAAAGAGACACGTAAAGGTACCTCTTATTGCTTTATAACTATTGTAACCTCGTCCATTAAAGTATTGTAATCTTGCTTCTTATACTTGCATTAGTTATATCTTCTGAAATATTTCTTCTCTTGTTGATTAGGTAGTCAAAGAGCTATCACCACAGTTGATTTTTTCTGCTCACGACCACAAGGCGATGCATACCAGCTTAGATATGGCGACAAACCAATTAAGTGATATTTGGATCTTACCTCCACATGAAAATCGGTTGTTTCATCTACGTCTTGATATGGGAGATATTCACGAGGTTCAAATACCGACTTGTTCGTACAGAATGGGAACCCCTTACATTGGTTACGGACTAGCTTCTGTTGGTGCGTAATTTCTGTGAGATTCAGGTAATAGTTGTTGGAGGTTGGACTGTTTAGTCATTTATCAGACGTAAACTTAAAATTTGAGGGTGAAGTTTGACTAAGACACATTTTTCCGTTGATGTGAACTTTATTAGATTCGACTGTGTCGTTTTCCAAAAATTAACTTTCAAATTTAAGTGTAATTCATGGCCTCTTATGAGAGAACAGTCTCATTGAAATCGTGTTTCTATCAATGAAATTAATAGTTGATGATAAGAAAGTTGAATGAATAACTACGCGACATAAAAACACCCACCTGAAAAACTATCTATAAAATTTGGAATAGTTTGATCACATGCTTTGTGCATGATCAACAAAAATATCAGCAAAGGTGTTGCTTTTTAGGTTCTGTAGGGCGTAATGTGGCTTGCCGAGAAACATTTCGGCATCCAAGAATTTTTACCTTCAATTCCCTCACCTAGGAAGCAGTTCAACCTCCATAATGATTTTTCAATGTATTATCTAACTTGCTTGTGGTTTCCTCTGTGTTTCAGATACGCACGAGAAGTTAGTCCAATTTACAATACTTTGGCAGCCAAATCGGTTTGTGCAGATTTTAGTTTATAACTTGGTCGGATTGATATTGATTATTTTTTCGTTTTACTTTGCTGCTGTTTGGGCTTACCGAGTTTTATCCGGCTATGTAACTTACACAAAAGTACCAAATATGCGGACATGAAATTTAAATGCTTCCGGGATATAGAATGAACTTCTCATTCGGTATACCGAACAGTTTGAATAACAACAGGACGAAAAACTAGTTCCAAATGTGAATAGAATTTGTAGGCGTTTAGTAACTTCCATTCTTCTTTTCTACATTCATTCCAACTTTGACTGTCTTTTGCTTTTGAACGTTGAGATCATTTCAAAGAAATCCACTCAAAACATGTTTTAGTTTGCTGGCTGCATATAGACGCAGACTTGATTTTGAGCCCTTGTATACAATATATCGGTATTATAAATCATAAAATGGTCAAGCGATTGCTTGTTAAATATTATTTACCTATTCTCTACCTCTGGGAAATAATTGCTAACATCTGTCCGAACTTGAAAAGTCACTCTGGTTGGCAATTCACGATCACATTTTTAAAATAGCTTGGATACTGTTCTTATTGTGATACCCTGGTCTTGGAAGGATTCTCTTCTGGCTCTCCAATCTGTCAAATTTTATTTGCATTCATGGTGATTGAATGAGCTATTTTTCGGTGCTAAGTGGTCTGCTTGAAGATGAATATTATCGTTCTTGCTATGTAGATTGTATTTAAGCCGAAACAGAATACATATTTTTTTTTAATGAACTAATTAGGAAGAACGATTGTATCCATCTCTATACATAAAATGGCTCTGGTAGAGAAAAAAGTAGACTAAATAAAATGAGTGAAATATTAATTCTTAAGATAACAAATCACTGAGATTGCTAGCCGTACTTTAATTTTATTCACATTTGAAAACTAAGTTTACCGAATTTTATTCTTTTTTTTTTTACTTCGTGTTATGCTATTTCGTACATCACTTAATATTATTATTATCATATTATTATATATTTTAGTAATTTAGAATTTTTATAACTGATACCGACATCAGTATTGAAGCATTTGAATAACTTAATAGAACAATTAAGAAGAAAGGCAATAATTATACAATTAGAATTTAAATGTACCCTAAGGTTGCGGTTGGTTCAAAATATGAGGGAAGTTTAATTTATACAATTTGTTTTCAAAATATATGTAACCTTCGATTTGATGATAGCTGTTCCCTTTAAATCATTGAAATATTTTCTTGTCACCAAAATTCAACAAATCTGTTCAAATTTTCGAAAAATCGTAACATTTTGCCAATTATTGGCATCGGGTAAATTATTAGAAAAAGGGTTTCTAATCATTATTTCGGTAAAATATGAGGACGGGTAACGTGCTGTTCAATTTCATACATGGGTAACTGAAACAGGGTGATTTTTTATTTATTGAGATTATTTTATAATAATATTTTTTATTATATTGAGTCATATGCATTATCGATGGCTTTTACTTTGTTTTATAAAATGTATCGTTATAAATCTGTTTCCAGATAGTAACGGAGCCAAAAATCGTACAAATGGCGGTAAAAACATATATACCAACGCCAGAGAATTCATTGCCTTATAAACGATTTTTTAAGCCATTATGTGTGTTAATCTGAGGGAAGTCGTCTTTATGGCCATGAATCTTGAGGCATTGTTATGTTTTTTCGTCAAATTATCAACAAATTTTTTATCTGCTGTTGCCCCTTTTGTTAATTGGCACAATAGTTTATTATTTAATATAAGACTAGTTATACTGTAGAAAAGTAAGTATTATCAATTTGTAAAGGTGTGATTCTAGATTTTTGAATCATGAATAGATTACTGGGGAACGACCTATGCTCTTATTAGCAAACCAAATATTTTTCAAAGTTGACACAATATGAGTATGTCTTCTTGGATTCTGTACTTCGTCTTTTTTCATGGTCAGGGAAGAGATTATAAAAACAAAGAAACGAATAATTCGTAATAATTTTATTCGAAGCCATTATCATAAACGATTCTATCACATACCGGAACAATCTCTTAAAACTTAAAGATCAACTGCGCACGCGCCAAATAGTTCAATCTCATTGGTTTGCGAAATCCTCCCACAGCGATATTCTTGTTTGCTGCGATGCAGGGGGCCAACGTAGACAAAATGTGTACGTTTGAATTTTCAAAGAGCTTAAGCATTAAATTCCGACCGTTCTTTGAAGAATCAACTTTCCAACCCAATAACAAATACTTCCGAAACCTTTCCCGAGTCACTGCCTCAATTATTTGAAATTCTAACCTCGAAAATTCGTATCAACTACATCGCCGCTAGAAACAGTTCGACAGCTGAAACTCGGGATGGCCAGCCTGCATAAACAGCCGATAAAACTCGCGCATGCGCAGTTGATTTTCAAGTTTCGAGAGATTGTCACGGTATGTTTTTATAAGTGACTCGTAAATTCCTAAACAAGCTACATTCGTTACAAAATTTACCGAATCTTACCAGGTGCCATTCGATCGATGTTGCAGAGGTCACCAAAGTTTTAATTTATTTGTACTTAATTGGGCCTTCCCAACCAAGGCATGTGGTGGGTGTAAACCAGATTTCATGATTACACGATTTCAAGAATTTCATGTAATTACAAATATTTCCGAGATTTTAGATGATTTCAATCGTTATTCAAGATTTCATGAGGTATTGTAGTATTTCAAATGATTTCAAAATACTTCACCGGATTTCAGTACATTTCACAAAATTTCAACGAATTTTAATATATTTCATGAGTGCTGTACGTACGATGATAAGAGCAATCACTCTTGAGTTTACCTAGAACACACAATTGAATTTCACATTCCAATTTATTTATGAAGCATCATAAAACCCGAAGAGTCAAGGGGCCTTGTGACGTGTAAACAACATTCCTATTTTTTCTCGAAGTTTCTGCACGTGCTCTGGGTTTTCCCCTAAGAATGTAGAAATGATTAACATTCCAAACGAATCATGACAGAATGTGTTCTAGTACATCTTAGTTTTTTCTTAGAATATTCTGTTTAAATATATTTAAGCAATTTAAAGAGCCTAACAAACGAAATCAAAATCACATTAACCCATTTGCTTTTTTGTACACTATAGTGTACAATCTTGATTTTCGTTTTTGTACTATTTTTTCGAGATATACTACATATTAAAGAAGTGTCAAGTATATGAAATACGGGTAAAATTTTCTAACAAATCGTTTGCCGCTGTTTATTTTGTAGAATTATTCTCACATTACGTGAAAAACGCTAATTTTTAAAAAAAACTCAATTTCTGAAACATGTACAAGACTACTTAATATCGTTCAAAAAGTGTTTCTTTACTTAAATAATGGCATTTTGAGTGAATATTTTCATTTTAAAGTGAACGGGTTAATTATTAAGCTAAATAATAAAGCACACAAGTAAAAAATATAATTCACATAAATGATAATGAAAAAATCATGTATCATTAATAAACTAAATTGTTGAATAAACAATGGTTTTTGCGCTATTTCAAAGCAAATTGACAGTTTGTTGGTCGGGTAAGCGCGATGTATATAACCCGTCGCGGCTCGCGCGAGCAGTACATCTTTCTTAACTTTAGCGAATGGAAAATAGTATGTAACAAGGAGGTAAATTGTTGCACTCGAATTCTTACCGGCACACTTCACTCTTCAATAAATTTGGAGATCCGGCAGAAGCTTAAGAATGACCAAAAATAATCAATAAATTTCCGATCAAATCGATTATTATTTTCCTATTAACCGAGCGTAATCGATTATTTTTCCCATAGACTTATAAAGATAGACCGAGTGCTCTTATGAGCCGCTTGAAGCAAACATTTAAAAGACAGAAATATGCCGCGAGTACTCCTTTTTCTCTCTGACGATATTTGTGGCGGGGATCGAGGCGGTAGAGGAGAATGAGGCGAAATTATGCGCCTTTATCTATAGCTGTTCCACTTCCACTGCTCCGTTGTCTCCCACCATGACGCCAATTGAAAAGAGAGAGCAGTACTCCCGGTATATCTCTGTCCTTTATATGTAATTGTCAGTGCCTCTTATAGGCGCGCTCAGTCTATTTTTATAAGTTTATGATTTTTCCTCACAATCGGTTTTTGTCTTTTACCCCTATGAACGATGCAATACAATATCAATTTATGTCATCAAAGTATCAATTATCATCATTGTCTTACTTACTATCTATTTGAAATGACAAGTGAAGGATAGATGAATATTTTCACCAGAAATTGTAAAAATATTTTTGATGAAACTATAAATTATTAAAAAAAACTTTTCCGCTATTAAGATTACGTACTGAAGTTTACGAAGTTTTGTTTCATGTGCAACGTTTGAAAAAAAATACGAAATAATCGATCGATCGATAACTTTTTCCGATTCCATCGAATCGTATTCGATTGTTCTTTTGGACTCGATTAATCGCTGCATCGATTACTTTTAGCTAGCAGAGATGAGTAGTAGCTAGTGGTCGTCCCTACCGCGCAGTCTATTTCTATAAGTATATGCATGGTCTATGCTCCGAAGTCTATATAGCGCCCTAATTGACGCGCCGCCGCTTCACTGATCGACGGAGCGCTGCTGACCGCCAATGAAAATAATACCCGACGTTCATGGAAGATGTATTGTCGGAAACTGCACAGGTACTTACCGACCGAAGTGAACAAGTCGCGCTGCTCGCTCGCTGTCCATTTACCAACAAGCCAGTCGACGGTGACCGACAGAAGCGACGGACGGACTGCCAAAATATCGCTGCAACTCGGCTTATCGTTTCTCCCGGATCCCGTCTGGCGACGGAGTTCGTCTCAGAGCCGCTGGGGTTGTAGAAGTTAGTCGCAGCTGATCTGCCGGGCAGTAAGGTATCGAGTGTACATATCCGTCAGTTCTTCGTTTCGCGCGAACTAGTAAAGCGTGTGAGAAATCGTGGCTAGTGTTATTTTTGACAGTGACCAGAGTGCAGAGATTGGGAATATTTGGCGGAGGACCTGTTTCTACAGCGAATTGCAGCAGCTCCGATACTGATTCCGTGCCGACATTGGGTGAGTTTTCTAGGTTATGAGGAAGGGAAAAAAAGTCTTTGCTTTTTTATTTATTTATTTATTTATTTTTTTAAACCTATTTATTCGTCATCTCCATGTGCTCCCGTCGCAGGTGATTTCACGGACCGCTCTGCGATCTGTTACTTCACCTCTGCACTGGAACTCGCTTTAATAACTCGGCGTTTCGTCCTTGCGAAGCGGCGCTAATGCAGACGATGAGAATGCGAGCTCGACTTTACGCGAACCTTGTTTTGAGGTGACTGACACCTGATGCGTCATTGAACATGCTACGCATGTGGAACTCGTGGTTCGCGTACCTTTCATACCGGTTCACTTTTCCTCAACGCATTTGCTCAGGTTCTCACCCTGTCACGTTCTCAGTGTCATGATTGTGTGGCTGAAGTTAGTAACGTCTACGTAACGCAACGTTGGTGGGGAAAAATTACTATTTTGCAAGTTTGTAGTGACTTTGAAGTAGTTAAGTTTTCAAAAGATAAATACAATTTGCCGTATTACGATTTACTGAATTTCGGACATGCCTGGAACTGTGAAATAACGATTTTCCAAAACGTTAATCATTACAATAACGTTACTAACTTCAGCCTCGTGTCATTATTACGTTACATTAATTTGGTCTGATGTATTCTTCACCGAGCGATGTAAAACATGCCTATTACCGGGTTTGCCAGTTATTGAGAATCTTCAGCTCGATCAGGGTAGCCACACACCTCGAAAACCTGGAAATGTTTGGATATTTAAAAGGGTTCACGGAAGACCTGAAATTGTTGGGGAATTTTTAATTTGGTCATGGAACAAACGGAAAATATCAGTTTTCTATCTTTGGAATTGGAAATCATTTTTTGGGGTAATGAGTTTACTTTTTGCCGTCGAGAAAACTGACTTTATTTGTAAATTACATTTTCCTTCAGTTCGAATTGAATTTGAATCGATTAAGTATTAACTCACGCATTTTTTTGGCAATTTTTGCATCCCACCCCTAGTGATAACGATTAGTAAAGTTTGTTTGTTTAGCCCACTACTGTTTTTACGTCAGTTAAAGCTTTTTGAGAAGTTTATTGGAAAATCGATTTATTGTATGGGAATGACAGAAATGCCATTTGTAGTCATATCCTGATCAATTCATTCCTACTTTATTAAATATTAATCATTATTAATTATTATTGCACGTTAACGTGTTGTGTGAAACGTGAATTCATTGCTCATTGTGTGTTAAATATATTATGTATTGTCTATCTTTTTAAATGCATGCAATAAACATTATACGCGCTAATATATTATTATTGAGCAATTAATGCATTATCAACATCTCCGTTTAATCTTTCTTTTCTTATCGTTCCGAAACAGGCGGCGTGTTGGCTTTGAGCACGCACTTCTAATTTCCTATATTAGCTAACGTTTGCTTGGAATGCCTACTGCTATAGGGTAGCATTTGATAACATTTCTCTGACTGGCCTGTCCCTGCAGTTTATCGTTAGCTAATACTTGAATGGCCCCATAGTGTTTTAATAAGCTAAACGATTTAGGTGGTTTTAGTAACTCGCTAGAACTGGGAAAATATTCGGGAAAATTAGGTCTTAGGTCCTGAAAAACCTGGTAATATCATGGAATTTTTTCCGCAAAAATTTGTGGTCACCCTATCGATCAAGAAAATAATAATTTTTTCCCAATGTTTCGTTACGACAACGCTACTAACTTCAACCCGGAAAGATCATTTGTGGGTAGAAAAGTTGTATCAGACTTTTTTTTTCCTTCATTTGGTTGTCAACTTGGAATTTTTTTTTCAACAATGCAGTCTTAATTAACAAGCAGTAAAATTCCTGTGTTCTCGAATAAATTTTGCTTTTGCGCAATCAATGAACAAGGAATGCTAAAATTCTTCATCAACATTCTGTGAATGTGTGATTTTTCCTGGCAAACTACCGCTTGCTCTAAAGTATTAATTTAGCAGAAAATAGACTTTACACATCGCCATCAGACAACATTGCTCTCAGAATGATCTTTCGAAAGCTACGGTTTACAGAAATTTATTTCTGCAGACGCAGAAATCTTGAAAGTCGTACAAGCATACGCAGTATTTATATTTCGCAAACGCAACGCTTTTCAAGTTGTTTCACTATGTCTCGGCAAGAGATAATAATTCCGGTAATCAAGTAATCAAGTAATCAAATAAACCTGGTAATGATCGAATTACACGGAGATAAAAAAAAGAGCAGGTCTTACTCAAAACTGTTGGAAAAAAAGACACTGCGTGATGATTTTTTTAAAAAATACCCATTTCAACTATATTTTTTACCACAAATGTAGCATATTTTATTCCGCACACAGTGGTTTTCTTTATTACAAAATATATAACGCATCGAACTGACCAGAATTTCACATAAAAACGATTAATTCTTCGCAGAGATAACCAGGTCAATGTTTTAGTTATATACACTGTACAATATATCTATCGTCTTGTCTACATTATACAAATTTTCACTCGTCTGAACCGTAACACATGTTATCATGACGATAATCCTTATCCTAACTATGTTTAGTTCATTTATACCATATTATTTATCCGTGTGTCTGGTAAATTCCACTCCAAATACACCCAACCGTCGATTTTGTCGTCGGTTTTAAATCATCTTCCATTGAGTGTTAGACGAGTTTGAAATTAATAACGTTAACGTGACGAGATATTGAGAAAAAAATCACCAAGTTACAATTTTTAAATAAATTTACGGGCGTTGAGTTGGGACTTTGCGAAATATGAGAATTCTTTTTGACAATGTTCAAATTGCGAAAATACAATTTTTTCTAAGAATACATCGTTACTTCAACGTTAGGAACTTCAAACTCATAGTTTTAGACTATTCTTAGACTGTTTTATTTCGCATTTGATAAACATTGTTAATTCTCTAAAAATGGCGAATCCCACCATTGCGCGAATGGAAACTGTCGGTCTAATTTAGTTTTTGGCCCGGCGGATGAAAAGAATCTTCAAACTTCTAGCCATTGTTAGGATATATACAGTTTATAACCCATCGGCGCTTACTTGCAGAGAGGTGATAGTTTATGAGGTTGAAGTTAGTAACGTTGGCGTAACGGTGCATGTTTAGGAAAAATAATTTTACACAACTCAAGGATTGTCAGAACTTGATTAATCCGTAACGAAGCATAACGTGCTCATTCTTTGAAAAGCCATCTCGTTCAAAACCAAAGTGATTCCAAAGCGATGATTTTTTTTCCTAAAGTTTTGTTACGCCAACGCTACTACCTTCAATCTCGTCATAGTTTAGAAAAATTTCAAGAGTGATTTGTCAACGTTAGAAAGACAAAAGCAAACTTTAAAATTAATAATTAAAGATTTTGGTCATTGATCGGTGTATGGAATCAAAATTTATTCATTTAAATATCAACTCTAGAAAAAAAAAATTTTAGTTGGTCCAACAATTCTTTTTTCCGATTGTGACTGATATAGATATCTTTTTTAGCTAAATTTTCTTTAGTGTTGTAGGCGAATAAATATTTCAATGATCGTATGATTAGCTAGGTGATTTCATGACTCGTAATGATTTCAAATTATTCTACATGATTTTTCTGCGCGACCACTATATGTTATCTTTTCATTCTTTTGTATCCGGTATGATGGATGGGAGTTAAAATGTATAAAGATCAGAAAAAAAGTCGCAATATCAAATTTTCAAAGATTTCAAAATCTGTATCATAAAATTTAAAAAGGCAACGAGTTGAAATACAGAAGATCCAAAATATAGAAAGGTCAAAGGATTGATTAGACCGGAACATCGAATACCCAAAATGACTTTAGAAAGACGAATGTAGAAAGCCAAAACATATGTAAAATCATGAGAATCCGGACGATTCTATACTTGGTTTTGTTACATATCCTTTACCTGTTTGCAGTCTGAATTTGAATAATCGATGTTGTAATTTTAATGATTTTTGATATCAGATAATTTCCGACCGAGATATAGTGAACACCGCAAATTGTTTTTTTTCTGAGACGTTCCGGGGCAACCTCGGTCACCGGCTTGTTTTTAAATATTTCCGCATGAAAAAATTACAAAATATTGTTAAAAGTATACTTAATAATGTACAAAAGGTTTGAATAAATTTGCTCAATCCGTACCTTTTAAAAAAATTCACAAAAAAAGTGTTTTTTTTTTTTTACGCTGAAACCCCCCCTTAAATTCCTCTTTCATCTCGCTATTAGTTGCTCGTATTAAAAGGGAGGGCGGGAGGGAGGGAGGGAGAGTCAATTAATGGTTTTTTGGATAAATGCTTTGATGACTTTGTCACGTTCCTCCCTGGCCGACTGACTAATCCCTCTCTAACTTGCCTATTTCGCTGTCTTTTCTTCGGTCCTTTCCTCCCTCCTCTCTCCATCTTTCTTTCTTTCTTTCTTTCTTTCTTTCTTTCGTTCCTCACTCTCTCTTCTCTTATTCTCTTATTCCGACACTCGTCCAACATCAACCTTGTTGTTTTGAGCGTCCTCTTTGCGTACGCATGACTTTTATTAAGCAGCCATGATCTTACAGTCGTTATTGTACTTCGTTAATGTTAAAGAGGTAAGAATACCGCGCATACTTGAAACACTTTAAACCATATTCGCATGTGTACAGTATCGATGTGGTATGTTATAATGAGGTTGTGGTGGCAACCATACGATAAATGTGAAATGTGACTGGCCAACCTTAGTTTTTATCTCCGCGTTGTTTTCCTCCTGATCTCTGACATGTTTCCATTTCGTTTATTCACTTCTGCAAGGGAAAACTTTGGTTCTTTAAAAAAATCCATTTGTAGGCGCATGTTGTAAGCGCCTTAATTTAATTAAATAAAATGCAGATACTTGATGGATACGAAATGTCGATTTTAATTTGGTCAATTTCGTGAAATAATACTTTTTTAACGGTATTAACAAAATATCGAATACGCTCTGATAGATTCAATCAAATTACTTTATACAGATCACTAAATCTATTACGTGGATGAATGTTAATGAAATTTACGAAATCATGAGTGCTAATTAATTATCGCTATCAAATAATATGTTATATCGTAAATGTACAAAAAAATTTTTTTTGAAATGGCAAAATACTGTTTGTGACGCGTTAAAAATCCTATCTCGCAAGAGAAGTAAGATGAACAGTTATTAGAAGGGCCTCCACTGATGTATTCTAACGCTGAAATTTCGTTGCCGGGACCAAATCTTTGTCATTACGAATTCATTATTCGGAGTTGTTACAATAGATGCAGTCACGTGTTCGCTTATTTCCCGATTTTTTAAAATAAAATTCGCTGTTTGGATCATGTAATAATTTTACTGATAACCGCGTTTGTGGAATTTCCCTAATCAACGGCAATATCGAATTTACATTAGTCACAAGCTTAATGAGAAATGGCGCCCGCGTCAATATTACATTATTTAGTTCAGCCGAAACGTTTCAGAAGTGCGCGTATTGAGTTTACGTAATTAGCGAATTGGTAATACTGTAACGCTATATTTTGCTGAATTAATTACTGCACACTCGGCCGACTTGAGTGTATGTGAGGAATTCCATGCCAACTGAGAGGACATTTTCCCTGACCCCCGCCAATTTGTTTCATTATTTTTTATATGATTCTACAACCTAAAAAAAGCACTCACCATTTTTTTCAGATCTTTCGTCCCAACCATTCTTTTTTTAAAAATGTTACAAACCCTTTTATGGTCCTAAAAAAAGACGACATTTTTAGTATTTTTTTTTTACAAAAATTAACATAATTTCCAGGTCCCAGAACAAACATTTGAAGCCATAGTTCAGAGTGGAGAGTTGATTTTTTGTATTTTTTAAATATTTTCTCAGAGGAATAATTTTTCTTTTTTTGTACGTATGAACTCTTACAGTTTTTCTATGTTCGTTTGAATCAAATTAATAATATAATAATTTCGAAGAAATGGGTTATTTGAATCAATTCATTATTTTATTGAATTGGCGAGCTTACCAAAAATATGGAACGTATTGAGGAAATGAAGTAGAAAAATTCTCTCGATGTAAGATATAACATTTGTTTAATACAAATTTATGGTGCACAGCTAAAAAAATTTGCTATATTATGAATTAGGTACATTGAATGAACAATAAATTGGCCGGAGTGAGAAATTTTGACTAGTTTATTCAAGACAACGTTTCGGTCAAAACTATCAGCTGATACAATCAAAATGTTGTCTGGATTTAATCAGCGTGTTTCATTATAATGGGTTACACCAATGCGATATTCGTTTCATAAAAACATTCAACTTTGTTCTTTATCATCCGTATATAATTTGTTTCGAACAAATGAAAATATTAATTACAAACTCTCATGTTTCGACGAAATTCGTATTATGGAGTTGTGATGAGTATTTGTTTGACTCGGCATGAATGAGAAACGATGTTAAAGTTTTTTAATATTTAGCGTAATGAACCAAACATATTCATCACGTACATCAAATACGAATTTGCAGACACCTTTTCTCATTTAACCCTTTCAGTCACAGCGGGATGCTTTGAGCAAAAATGCACCGCAAAAATTTCCAAGTCCTAGCCTTATCACAGTTTATTATATTTACAACTTGAAATAATTTTTCTTACTTCGAACGACTGTTAAGAAATGGAAAAATCTAACTTTCGGCCAGAATCATCAAATTTTTATAGTCTTTTCGATTTTACACCCGCCATATTGGATACTCCATCTTGGATTTAGGAATTGTCAAATTTTAACCCGAGATTCGTGAGCAGCGACTCGAAAAAGTCCCGAGTGACAAAATTTGGGCCAAAATATTGAGTTGAAAAATGTGTGACTTAATTCAACTGTAAAATATACTTTTCGTGTATTCGAATGTTGAGCGCCATATTTAGTCGATTAAATCAAAATCTCACTTCGTGGATCGCGATTGCCGTTTTCGATTAATCGTAAGACAGGCAACATATATATTCTTTTGATTCCACAAATTCCGTTTCTCGGGATCAAGAACGCTACAATAGCTACTTCATAGTATTGTCCACGAGAAAAATGGATGAATAACTTTATCGAAGTAGTCACAAAATGCTTCGCTCGTCATCTACTTTTTACTAATTTTCCGGCTTTCCGATTGCTCAATATTTCCGATCTATAACCGCGAAAAGTGTTACTTTTTTCCCCATTTTTTCACCGAAATGAGAAATCCCTTTGATAATAGACGATTTGCTATTCTAGCAATCCTGAGAACTCGACAAAATATTTCAAAGAATATTTCCGCGTCCCGCTTCGCGTTGGCCTTTTATATCATCAAACCATAATCGAACACGTTTCTGAAAATCGGTAAGAATGGCCCGAGCTTTGCAAGGCTGTGTTTCGCTCTTTTGGACGTTGAGAAATCCATCGAACCGTTTTCGAAGGGATTACCTACGTTCTTCGTATTATCTACTAATTGCTTCACGCGCTACGTTGGAATCTGTCAATGGGATTTTCCATTACGAAGCTGAAGCACAGCGGTAAGAGTTAGCAGCGAAACGTATTAACGTTGATTGAAATGTCAGCCTGAAGTTTGTTGGGTTAAAAGTGGTTATTTTGCAACTTTAGGATTACTTGAAATTCAGCAAACTGCACCGAGAGAAATTTTTAATTCCGGTTACCGCTCGGCACTTGACTGTTTTCATTTTTTACCACGATCGAAAAATATAGTTCTAGGTAGAAAATGAAAATTAATTTTCCAGCTGTTACCGGAAAGTCTAGTATCCGTTACTATTCTTTCTCATTACGATCACTGTTGCTAGATTTTCTCCTTACTGTTGCGAAAATTTAATGGCTTGTGGAACAATAAGTTGATGTTAAAGCCTTATTTAACTAAAAAAAGTAGAGTCAATCGAACGAACTGATTTCGCGTTGCAATAACCAAAAAGGGATCGACAATAGCGCAAAATGATTAGGCGTACCTCGTTTTTCGTAACACCAATAATATACAAACAGTTTTTTCAACGACAACTGTTGAACTATTGATCGAATTTTATTAGATATTTTTTACGCTTATTCCTATTTTCTCCATTTTTTTATGGGTTCAACAGGAAATGGCTTTTGTCTCTTATTGCGCCGAATGGTTCGTCCAATCCTAAAAAGTACGCGTCCAATCGAATCCAACGGTCTGGATTCGATGTGTGACAATTTATTCGTACGTTGACCTGTTATTGACGGCGTGTCGGAATTTTTATCGAAATTTGACGTAACTCATTGACATTTGACTCGAAATAGAATTTGACGCGTTTTCAGGATCGTGGAACGGAGTGCTCACGGACATTCGTAAGGGACTGCAGGATTGACGACGTTTCAAACGATCCGAAAGAAACGCTAATACACGCATTTGTGAATGAAAGACATTCTCGTAGAATACTTCACGAACGGTGAAGAATTTACAGAATTACGAGTGTCGACATGGTAAAAGTAGTTTAAAAAAAGCAAATTGTTTTCAAACTTCAACCATGCTTCGTAAATTAAGCTAAACTCGCTTTCGGAAATGGCATTGTGCAATTTCTCTCCCGCTTTTACGAAATATCTGGAGCTTTTTTTCGTAAAAGCTACCTAAGACTCGTGGGAAAAAGATAGGGAAATAATTTAGAAATTTTTATTTTAGTTGATTTGTCGCCACTCTGAGAAATAAAGATGCGATAAGTGATTCGTGCCGCGTTATGATCGAAAACGCGTTACGCGAGGTTTCAATGTTAAAGTAAACAACTGCACGTGGGAGGTTGCAAAGAATTCGATAAAATTTATATCGATATGAAATTTGAACCCAAGACACTGATATCGTTCGAGAAAAAGACATCGTTCGTATGAAAATAAATTTGATAAATTACAATGCAGAATGAAAAAGTTGTTGTTTGCTGCAATTTATAATACGAAACGTTAGAAAATGATTTTCCTCTTATACCGTGAAGCTTTCACTTGAACACAAGATACCCATTTAAAAAATATCTGACGCTTGATTCAATTCAGGCTTTAGTATCCTCATTGGGGGAATGGAGAGAATAAGTTGGCTGCGTTGGGTAAACTGCCATTTTAAAGCTTTCAGTTTTCAATTCCGAGGAAGGATTAGATGATCGACGTTACAGCTTTCAGAGACGTAACTAAGCCGCTGCCGTTTTTTTTTTTACCTACGGTAGCTGAAAAAATTCGAGAAGTTTATGTTACTGTTCGTATACGGTAAGGCTACAAGAAAATCAGAAGTGTTTATTCCATGGATTCTAATGTTGAAACCGTGGATTTATCATCCATTGCTTCATCCTCTTGGTACCGAAGGATGTTATAGAAATTTAATGCGAATCAAACGAAATAATACCATCGATAAACGTACGAGCAGATCAGGATATGTGAAGTATCAAAAAATGAATTTATATGTTTTTCGTCTCAGACGGTGACGATGCCGAGAATGGATCACATCGACAGGTATGTAAAAATAGAAAAATACAGAGCAAAAAAATTATACCGAAGCACGTTACGTAGGTCATGCAGAAGCAAGTTGGTGAAATGCAAAAATAAAACTATCTTGCAATGTAAATTGTAGATTTGAAAACCAAGAAGCGCACCTGGTGTAATTAGAGTTGTAGTGAATTCGATGGCAAATTTCTTCGTTTTTTTTTACAATTATATGAATCCGATGACAGGGTTTAAATTTGTAAAATTAACGCGACGAGATACTGTAAGAAAAATCACTATGTCGTAATTTTGAAATGACTTTGAAGAACTTGAATTTCCAAATTATACGCATATTATTCGATATGATTTTTAATGAAATTTAGACAATCTTAAACCGCGAAATAAGAATTTTTCTTAACAATGCATCGCTACGTTAAGGTTTCAAACTTCAACCTCATTTCTTACGAATACGCAATGACCGACTGTCTCGTAACGAAATTGTTAACAATTTTCACTTTGGGCTCGTCATTTTTCTTGACAGTATAGTTTAATCGCATTTTTCTTCGTCTTTCATCTGGCTTGTTAACAAGCCAAATATTGGACAGCAACAAAATGTAGTTCTAGGCCACCTGGCCATCCGTGTTCCGTTGATTCATATCCAACGCAGTATCGTAAAACACCAATAAACCACGATTTTCCCATAAAATGTTAATCCATCTCGGTGTCTGCGTCCTTGTGGGGTTACTTTACTCTCCGACATGAGTTTAGGCTTCGGTCTGAAAATTTCAGATTCCGGTAAAACGGAAGTATGAATGGCTTTACTCTCGAATCAAACTTGAATTCACTTCAGAAATTTACATTAAAAGTGTTGACACAAAAACGTTGTCAAGCAATGGTTTCAGAAGTACGAAAAATTGTTTTAAACGTAACAAAAGTTTACAAAAGTCATAAATTGAAATCGAATACACCTGAAATTTCGTTGCTTTGTCATTTTTTTCGCATACTTGCAAATTTTTTCATTTCACCGGAAGCTGCAATTTTTGTTTGACAACCGTCGACTGTAACTCGACATTTTTCTCTTACGACAGTATTACGATAGTCTGATTAACGAACGAAGCCACGCTATTTCAAACAATCTGCCAATTGTATGGACATTGGCTCGGTTAATTATTCCGTTCGCTAACTGGGAGTGTAACTGACCTACAACATTCATCGTTACTCCGACGAATATGTAAATAAAATTTCATACTAGTATCAAATATTCGCGATTACTGTAGAGGTCAATATGCGGTATCTATCTGTAAACTGTTCAAAATCTGTCTCGTAAAGTGGGCTAAAAATAACTCTGTACAAGTGCGCCAAAATATTTCGAGTGTATATTTAACTCGCTTCTTCGTCTTTCACGCGAATTCCTTAAAACTTTGAAAAGTTTCGTATTTTATTTCCTCATGATCACGATTTCATCTCACTGTGTAGAGATATCAAAGTTTTCCAATAACGATGTTCTTGGGCTTGTCTCTAAAGAATCACGGGGCATATTATTTATGTAATATAAATTGTCATGTTTGTCTACGATAGCGCAATAAATGAATATTGTATTTTACCACGTAAATGATAGTACTTTTATACCGATAAATAATACAATTCCTGCGAAATTATTCCCTAACCGTTCCAAAATATTCAAAAACGCACAACGTTGATGGTTAAGTTTTCACTTCTGCCGGCACTCCCGGAGTGCAACCCGTCCTGTTTTTTTTAAACCTTTCGTATGGCTGCCGGGATTACCAAAAACCTGTTTTCAGAAATTTTTAATGTCGCATATACTCCCAAAAACGAAAAAAACGTTTCGGATTCGTCCGGCAGACGCCTCAGCGCTTGTTACGCTCCTGCCCCTCTTTTACTATACATATACAGTAGGGTGTCCGCTATTTACCAATTTGGTTTTTGACCTTGCAGCGCCCCTAAAGTTTTTAGTTCGTGACCTAATAAAAATATCAGACCCATATAAGCCGTTAATATTGATATTGAACCGTGCCACAAAGACGATACATTTCCCATTTAAATAACATGGGGACGTTTTGGCACGTTTTGCAATTAATTTTTTTTGTTTCTATGCCAGTTCATATATGGCAATGGCAAACGAGTATTTTTGTAGAACATTGAACGCTCTACAAAAACTTCCTCTTAACTTTTTTCGATAAATTCGAGTATATATCGATCATTCAACGTATTATATGTCAATGACTTCAGGTATGTATTCCATGGTATTCCATGTATATCGGTAACTCGGAGTATTATCATTTTAAAAAAATATGTATAATTTTCAGTATACATGGGTATACATTCCCTGTAAGTATTAATAATTCTTATGACTTTTGGGTTATCCGAATGAAATGTGAACGACTTTTAAGCTGACTTTGATGCTGAGAATAAAACGTAATTGATATTATTAAATATTGTTTTAAAAAATATTTTGGGAATGTAATTAAATTACTTGAATTACAGTAATTAAACTTAAATTTAAACTTGCAGCTTGTTTCAGGCTTGCACTCACTTTTTCGTAAATTATTTGTTGTTTTTTTTTTAATAAATTTCACAATTTCAATCATCCTGCAATGTAATTTGCAGAAAATTGAAGCCCGATATCTTAAATTATGAAAACACAGCTTTTTCGAAAAGCTCTGAACTCTATAAATTTCGAGTCCTTGAATCTATTTTTACATGGAATGACCCACAAATACTCTACAAATGCACGAAGTCAGTCATATATTTTTAGAAAGTTTCACGCATAGCCAAAGTCATTGACTTTTTGATGGAATGATCCGTACATTTTCGAGGTTACTCATATTTCTTTAGAATGACCTATAAATGCCCGAGGTGTGATTGTAATCAGTTCGAAAAATGATATTAAATATATTTTCAATATTTAATTCTGGGGGAATTCGATCCTAATAACATTTGCAGTTTGTAATTGAAAGAAAGATTGATCCTAATTACATATTTAGTTTGTAAATAGAAAAAAGAAAAAAAAAAAAATGATTCTAATGAAATTTGTAATTTGTAATTAGGAAAAAAAACTATTCTAATTACATTTGTAATTTGTAATTAGAAGAAAAATTGATACTAATTATGTTCGAAATTTGTAATTTGTAATTGGAAGAAAACTCGATATTACTTACATTCGAAATTTTTTATTCAAAGAAAAATCGACACTGATTACCCTTGTAATTTGTTATTGAAATTTTTTTCATTACAAATTGAAATTGTAATTTGTAATTTTCTTACTTTCAGTAAAAAGTTACATTTGTAATTTGCAATTGGCATATAATTAATTGAGAAAACGCACAACACTGTCGGGCACTGCTGTCTTTGGCACGAATGTTGGATTCTGTTTTTTTTTACAATTACAACGGAGTGTCACTTTGCACGCCATCTGTTTAGATGCCAAGGGTGTTCCTTGGCATACGCGTGTCAGTTTTCGCAGGCTGTTGACTTTGTGGGAGCATACTCGCACGATGTTTGTGAAAGAGAACTTCCGGCACCTGCGCATGGTGCATTAAAGAGGTCTTTCAATGCAAGAGTGTCGAAAAACAAATCTCGCGTAATTAAGATTTACCCTGCAAATAAGAAGAAAAAATGACGTATTGCCGACCATGTTTCTAGTAGTTATGCCTGTTTGAAATTAAATTGCTGTTCTAAACTTCAGTAAACGATATATTTGAATAAAAGTTTGAAAGTACACGCGAAACGGTAATAAACATTGTTCTAAAACAAAAAACTCTAAATCTCTTTCGTGTAATTTATAGTGTAAAGAATGACATTTTCTTATTCGAGAAGATTCAAGATGTTTCAATCTGTAAGAGTCTGCAGGATTTGAAAAGGATTCAACCTTTAGCGGTGATTGGATTTGAAAAACAAGAATCACTTTAACATACTAGATCGGCAGTCAATAGCCGCCAAATTAGAATTCAGTCACTGCAACTAGACAGCGTTGTTCTGATCATTGATGTCTGTTCACTTAAACAAATGTCGTGTTACATCAAGTGACGTCATCCACAAATACGAGGGATAAGTTCTTATTATATCCTAGTTCGCGTTGTTTTCTATTCCGCTAACGAATTACATACGAAATTTTCTCATGTCGGTATTTTCACAGATTTTTGTTGAACAATCAAGAAGATTGTGATTAAAACGGTAGATATAAATACGCTTAGATCATGAGAATACATTATTTCAATGATTTCGAAATTTGATTTATTGCATCAGAATTTTTTCTTTTTTATTCTCAGATTGCACTAAAAACTAAGAGGCAAGTAAAGGACAAGACTAGAAGAAAATATCGTTACTCATGGGAAAACAACGCAGCGTTTCGAAGTCACATTGTAAAATTTAAAATTGATAAGGTCGAAAAACAGTCTGTACGAGTTAAAGCTGTTTTTAATTCCGAACTCTGCTTGATTAACTCAAGGGAATAGTTAATATATCTATAAAAAAAAAAAAAAAAAAAAAAAATGGGCGAGACAAAACCTGATATTATTTGCTTAAAAGAAAGCAACGAAACAGGTTCGTTGTGACAATACATAGATTTAATGATAAAAGGTTTGAAACGTAGTACAAATTTTAATAAGATTATCGGTAAAAATCTGCTATCGTCGAAAATCACTATATGAGACTGATCTTTTTCATAAAACTCCTGAAAAACTTCGGTTCAATGATCGCGGTAACAGATGTGAGACTGAATGCGAGAAAAACGACGACGAATGAAATAAAAAACTACGTCTGTGATATTATTGTTATAAGGATAGTTACAATTGTGATAATATTGTATATATACTTACAGTGAAAAACTTGATACCGATTTTGATAGCGGTAAGAATAGTTTTGCTACAAGCACTGGCAGTAACGATGCACTCGATATGAATTATTGCACTGTCTATCGTGATAATGAAAAGGTCGATATAATTTATTGAAAGCAGTTCTATTATATGCAATAATGCTGACAGAGATCGGAATGCTTCGAAAACTCTGGGAAGCATCTTAAAAGAATGGATCGATAAGTTCATTTCTCCTCAGCTATTACTATGTAATGGAAATACATACCAAGGTCGTTAGTCGGTTTATAATTTTTCGGATGAAGATAGCGAGTATAAATATCGTGACACCTCCATCATTATATTAGACGAAGAAAAATATGGCAATACTACAGCAGCCTGCTTCGATGAATATGTAGAAAGTCGGTATAATAATAATGCCAAGGTGCGTGTAGTTAACAGCAACACTAAAAATGTATAACATTTCGCTTGGAGCTTGAGAAATACTTACTCAAGTATTCCAAGCTGAATACGATATGATCGATTCGTACGAATTTTGTACGGTGTTGTGCAACATTACGTTGTATAAATAACGGTGCTCTTGTGCGTTACAATTTTATTAAGGCGAACGGCGTTGTTTGTGACAAGTCCCGGACACAATGAGACTTTTAAATTCGTCGTGTGCAGGCTAGAGAAGCCTGTTCAACGGTTTATTCATCTTGTACGAATAAGTTATTACGGACTTGGGATGCGGGACATGCAATTGGAAATAATTTCCAAATACTGACATGGAATTACGAGGAGACGGGCACTTGCCGAAAATGTGAAGTTCAAGTGTGTTACGTAAAATTAAGTCTGAAGAAAAATGTAACGGCATAATTCAAGCAGGATTAAGCGATTTTTCTCGTGTAAATCAACTACCGCTACAATATAATCAAGAAAAAGATGCATACTTAAATTATGTTAATTTACCACATGCGGTGATGATGATGCACGCTGAAAAACAACTTACAATCAATGTAATGGATACAAGAGAAACAGTTATCGTGCACGCGGATGTAACAGGACTTGATGAAGATTTAATTTGTAGGAACATTATTTACTTCGCTATTGTAGTGAGATGTAAAGGGCGAACGGTCTTTGTTGCTGAAGCGATTACTTCATGGCACGATGTAACGTCGATATCAACTCTTATTGAATGTTGCAAATCTTCGGTAATTGAAAAGATGCATAAATGGACATTTGTAAAAAGAGGTGTTTTCGATTGGATTTCCGTTATTAGTAATTCCATATCGCAAAAACGAAAATTAATGACAATAATGTGTTTCCTGGCGTACATAGTTGACCTTGTCGTCAACTTCAAGTAACCTAAGCATAATATCTCTGTGACTATAAGCTGCTGTGCACACTTTGCGAAATGAGTTTCTCTGAGATCAATCATAAAACAGAGACTTCTTATTAGAATGCACGCCAATGATATTGATATGGAGGCGTTACGCGCAGCTGAACAAAGTGTTTTGCCATTGTATGAAGTCTCTTTTAATAACAAGTGCCGAAGGAGTAGAAAAAGCAGTAGCACATCTGGGGAGTAGTGAGTACGGTAATGAATGAAAACGACCATTTGAAACATAAATAGCAAAATTCGGAATAAAAAAGACGCTGGAGTAGAGTACCTAATAAATTTGGATGTCGGAATACGAAAAATGATTCAGTGTACGTGCATTCGGCGTTTCGTTACAAGATTCATATTCGTGAAACAAAAATTACAGACGGATGTAATTTCAACAAACAGATATCAGAGTTCCAAATTTTCTCAATACATGGACGTCCTTCACCTGGCATATGTTCAGGCTTATGTTTAAATAGTATTGACGCAAAAACATCGACCGTTAAACCCTTTCGTCACAGAAATTTGTAGCAAGGGCACGAAGGAAGGTCAAAATAGTCATCTTACTGGACGCGGATGAAGCTAGTAACCAGAATTAGCAGCCAAACGATCTAATATTCATTTGAATAAGGTGGTGAAGTCCGAAAATCAAAAGTTTTCGAAATACCTTGAACCCCCGATACTTTTGTAGAATTGTGAGTATAAAACTGAACTGCATTTTTCTATCTCCAAAAAGTTTAACAAGTTTGGCTGCTTACCCTGGCTACCAGCTTAAACTTCATGTTATCGGTCGAGTAGCAGTAAGTATTGAAATAGTGGATTGTCCACCAACGAGGCAAAGTAAGAGTTTAAGTTTGAAACGTGAGTCATAAGCAAGTGCGTGTTCAAGACGAAGACGAATATTGCAAATTCGCGATGCGAAAAATATTTTGCCTCCATGGCGGACACGATACTGTATGTAACGTTACAAGAGTATGGCTTACAAGTTTTTCTCCTATCAGGGTACAAAAATGATGTAAAAGTGTAGATTTTTGTAGTTCAATGCTCTTTTCTTGTATTTTCTCGGAAACGACTAGTTTACTTGCGGAAATCAAAAAAGGTCAGGCAAAAAAGACATGTTAACCAAAAACTGGTGCCACATAAAAAAAAAAAAAACAAAAAAAAACCTACTGGAATAGACAAATTTGGAAGTGTTGGCCAAAATAAGACGAACAGTACTCAGATTTTACGGAGTAGAAAAATTACTACAATAAAAGGTACCAGACGACAAAAACTCTGGAACTATGCTGGAAGAAGCAGCACCGAAGGGAAGTGAAGAGGAAAAATGCACAGATTGTATTGTTGCATCCGTAATGCATCCGTAAACGATGTAAAGTATTAATCGTAGTCGAAATCATTTCATGAAATCGGTTCATGTCAATTGGCCGTTGCATAATCAAGCATCTAATGCTTCGGTGTCGTTGGGAGAGTTTTACATTACAACCAGGCAATTTTGTACACCAACGCAACACGAATGGGTTGATAGAACAGTCGTCGATTGCTTTGCGATCAAAAATTTAGGTACATGGAGAGACCTGACGTATTTCTCAAATCATGAATCACAATCAGAGGCATTAGGAGAAACGTGGTCGAATTAAAAGCATCCCTCGTACAGTTCGTAATAATATCTATGAGGGTGAAATTAGTAACGTTACAGTAATTATGCATACATGATTATAATATATTATATTTGCCATCTTCTAGAAGCTGCTATGTTGTACTTGAGTTCTAATCGAGTCATTATTTATTTGAAGTTTATGCCTCAAAATATTAATTGTCAGTATTATACAAGAATGTAAACAGTATATTTATTATTTACCAAGTATACGTATGAGAACGTATTCATATGCAAGTTTCACGAAGTATTATTTAAACGTGCTTAGTTTATTGCTATTGACTTTATGACATGTTATCAAAGCAGTGGCACACCCGTGCATTTTACACCAACGCAATTTTTGGTGATCGTTACCTGATAATGAATAAGTAAAATACTAACGAGACGGAAAAAAGCCTTTCATCGAAACTCACGCGACTGTCACAATTGTGCGACAAACCTATAGAATATTATCAGGAATCGGTTATTTTTTTATAGCGTTTAGTTGCGTTTTCCTATCCCATCAAGAGTAAGTAAAAAAGTAACGAAGTGCGAAGATTTACACATCGCGTCAATCATACTAAAAATTCCATGCGGTCGAAGTTTGTAATGTTAATATAACAATGGAATTTCGGAAAATATCGTTATTTCCGAACTTGTGAGAATAGTAACTGAAATTCGTTGAGCCATATGATGAAGCAGATCACATTGATATCTGGTAACCTCATTTGCTGATAAAATCACGATGTCAAAGTAATAATTCGGTACGATGTTTTACAGACAATATCTGTATCGTGGATTTTTCATGTAACTTTTACCCGCCGCTTTATGTGCCAAACATTTCTCTTCAACTATGTGCAGAAGCCGTTTTGAAATACTGGTATACGGTTAGTATTAACCTTTAGACTGCCGGGATTTTCTATCTTTTTCACTATAAGTATCTTACATATAACATATGTGAAGTTCGGACCAAAACAGAGACTATATATTTAGACTTAGCTCAGGAAAGCGTGAATATCTTCAAATGACATTTATACGGTTGATAATACCGGTCTATATGACCTCGGTGTTAAAATTTGATTAAATTCCGTCAAGTGGTTCCGTATTTATTAGCTGTCAAACATCATGAAAAGAAATATATTTTTTCTTCTCTTCTTTCACGCCGGAGCGCTTTGGTTGCACGATTGTAATCGACCGAGTATACCAATCGACTTCAAGTTTGAAACACAGATATTTGCCATCGCAATCTCGTCGCATATTGATTTTGGCATGTGTCTGAATCTGTATTCGATCGGCAAGCGATCATAAAGTCGCGAAGTGAGTCGATACACAAAATGGCCGTTGGATAGAACTGTTAATAATGATCGCCTGATGGCGCTGTTAGCCGTAATAGTTACCCAATGGAACTATCACGTTATTGACTAGAAAATATTTTTAATAAATTACTGTTATTCATCAATATGTTATCGAATCTTCGAATTGATTCGTGACTTCGGTGAAAATCGGTCACTCTACGTATCTCCCATTGTTCCGTACCAACTTCCACCGATCTGCCAACCGTCTAACCATCAGTACCACTGAATATCCAGACATGTCTGATATAGTCCCAATATTTCGGTTCAAACGGTATGCACTGAGCAAAATACTATCACTCAGTCACTTGTAATCGTATAAAACAGATTGCAAACATTTTATGTTTTCCTGCTTGTATTTAGTCTCGAATCTCACTCTGATACATATTAAACGAAAGTATGAAATCGCTTTTGCATAGGATTTTCAGAAGCAAGAATAGGACACCAGATTTCGAGTTGAACGGAAATTTCAATCTAAACCAAACTCCGAACACGAGTTAATGAATAAACCTGACGTGATGGAACTTTTTGATTATTTTTCCCGGTTTCAGTGAGTAAAAATCTATAAGAAACAGCATAAAAAAATCTGTACACTGTTTTTGTTTACAGACACAGTTGTTTAGTTGTGTAAAATAGAGTTATACGTATATTTAGCCTGACAAATTTTAGCTATACTTGTTTTATTTTACGGTTGAATAAAATGGGTTTGAAAAAAAATAAAAAAAGATCACTATCTATCCTATGTCGTGTATTCATTATTTGTTATAAAATTGAGATAGCCATATGTACGCAGCATTGTTAATTAATGTAGAAACGTCAAGGTGCATAAGAATTCAGCAAGCCAAAACGTAAATCGTCTGAATTCCGACGACACTATATTGCGGTCTTCCATACTTGACCCATCTTCATTTTGGTTTTTCAATACCTCGACCCTGTATTTAAAAATTTTATAAAATATAGACTGCCGATTTTCTGAAAATTCGATATTGTGACCCTTATATTTTTTAATTTTTCCACATACTTTCCGTACCCTTTCGTCATCATTTCAATTATTGTTATAACCCGTGATTTGATCGGCTCGTCTCTTCTACGCAATACGAATGAATTACAGATTATTCGGTCTGTCCGCTTCCGTAAAGAAGAAAGTAATCGATCACTCCGCGTTACACGCTTGCGAATAAGTTTAGGTTCGCTATGCAACCTTGTTAATAAGCAAGTGCTTTCGCTGTAAGATAATTGAACAGGGAGGGCTATGGCTTAATTTAATTACGACAGAGGAATTCGAGCAAATGCCCACCGTTCGCAGAGACACAGTTGTGCGTAAGTTGAAATTGTCTTTGCTAATGTATCGCTGGCTTAATTTGCTCTGCTGTATTATTCTGACAACAACGAAACGGCGGAACTCTCGAACGCGACGTAAAACCCATGTGTATCGTAGAATCGTACAAATAATTTGCCAAACTCAATCGTCTCTTCGTACTGTACATCGCATGTGTAAAATATATTTCTACGTACAGTTTTGTTTCAGAGAAAAAAATCCCCTCGTCGTTTTGAAGATAACCGAAAGATTATCGTTATCAATTTTTGTTGTTCTTTGTTGACACGTAACGCACGAGACATGAGAATGAAAATCTTTCCGATCACAGTGATGTTTCAAAAGACACTTAACGTTGCGGTGTATTTTTTATTGACAATAAAGTACAGGTTATTCATATTTCAATAATTTTCATGATCTTCTTTGTTGAGGTCTAATCGAGATGATTCGGCACAAAATTGTTGCGATCCCTTCAATTAAATATTTATATCGATAAACAACAAGCGGTCAATTTGCCTGACCTTGATAACCAGCCGGCGAACTTTCCACTAGAACGCATTTCAGTGCAGAAAAAAATGATGAAACAAAATGAAATTATTCGTCAAAATTCCTCAGAATTTCTTTTTTCTTAATTTTTTAATCTGACTCCGTTTCCGACATATGAGGACATAATTCGATGTAGAATTTTACGCCCTACGCGACGGTCAAGTCATTTTTCATCTATCGATAGCAGTTTTTGAAAAAAAAAAAACAAAAAACTTCAAATTTTGATGTTTTCTCCAAACGTCGGCTACGTAGTTCAAAATGACATCAGATTTGAGTTCCTGAAGGTCGAAACCGCCTTTGCGCTAAAATCCAACCACATCCCGAATATCTTTAACTCAGACCTATTTTGACTGGACTACACGTCAGTTCAGTACCAACGAACATGCTTCACAGTCACCTAATTGGAACAACTGGACTTAGAATTGGAAATGCATGAACGGAAACTGAGTGTGCGATCAGAATTTTCTGTAAAAAAATGTTGTACTCACTTACATCCAAAGTCTGTATCCAAGATTGGTAGTTTGAATACGATCTTATCTGTAATTTTATTTTCCGCAGTGGCTCTGATTGAAATTTGAACTGTAATTTCGTCTGATACAAACTAACCGATGTACCGTTATTCAGTAAAATATTTAGTGAGTAGGTATTATAAATTTCGACCCGCTGATCATATGCACCACTTTTAACGTGTACTGAAATGTGAAAGTTAAGCTTTAAGCTTCTATTGTCTTACGATCAAGATAAAAACCATTTGTGTACTTATGCACTTTGAATAGATGGCGTTTTTTCACATTCTGTTTTAGCAATTACTAATGAGCAACTAAAGTTTAAATATTTACTTGTTTTTTAGGATTGATCGTAAAACGGAGTATCCGTTATATTTATCATCGCGTAAAACGTTACGTCACAAAAAAAAAAAAATTATTTTCCGTTCCAAAACACATTTCATCACACATATAAGGACACGAATTTTTATACTTGACCAACTTGGACGAAATTTTAGCGCTACGTGAAGTATTCGGTAGAGATATATCAAGAAACTTTACAAACTTTCACCACTTTCGATTATGTATAAGATAAGTGTACCAGTTATTGACTCTCTACCAATTATTCACCTTTTTTGGTTGTATCCGTTTAATCCTTAGTTATAAAATTACCAAAAAATAAAGTTTTAGCGTCTAACCCTCAAGCAATTAGTTTTAATTTTAGTTATTTAGAAATTCACAACTTGAGCCAACGATTTATAATTTTGGAAAATAAAATGGTCAATAATTGGTACACTTGCCTTATTCTGAACTTCGATCGAACCCTTAAATCGATTCGATTGAACTTAAGGAACAAAACATCAACTATTCGATGGAGATTCGTCGCAAGTTTTTTTCAAGAAAATTTTTAACTCTCACAATTTTCTGCCGATTTTCTTAAAAATAGGTACACGACCTTTCGTTTTCAATTTAGATGTAATTGCGTATTTTGTACGGATATATCGGTCGTAGGTCAGTAAGAACGAACAACAGGAGCGTTAAAAAATCATAACGTTTCAGCTCTCGATGGCCCCTGTCAAATGATATATTTTGTAACAAAACAAAAACGTACGAATAGGTTAATTCACGTAAGCCACAATATTTTCAAAAATATGAGTAATCAAATTACAGCCAAAAGAACTACAATAAATCTGAATGTACTTATAGCGTATACGTTAAACGATGAATATTTGGAACCAAATCCGCTGAATCGCCATCTTACAAGGAATTATCAATAATAAAACCACAGTATCACAAGGGGGGGAATAATACTCGTATTCACACAAAAAGCACTTGACAGTCGTGGTTTATTAGCTACTTTTGGATGCACAATGACCACCGCATTAAACACGTTTCATTATGCAAAGACAAACCGATCGGAAGAGGTACAATGTAAAATGTAAAACAAACGCGTCAATTGTTTACATCAATCGAAGGTGAGTGAGTATTATTTATATTTATCTCATCTTCATTTACGCTATGAAACGGAAATCCTATGGATCAACTTTCATTTTCGTGACAGAATAATAGAAAATATTCAACGTCAGACGGTAATACGGATCACACCGGACAGATCTCAAATAATCGATAATGCGATTTAAAAAGGCACGGGATTTTTATCGTTGACTGACCATTGACCGATGACTGACTACGACTCGTCGTAATAACTTGACTTCAATTCGCCACTTGACCCGAAAGAATTTGATAGCTCGTATCCCGTTTCGAGTAAGTTGACCCCTTTGCCTTCCAGACATAAATATTGGCGCGATAAGATCTCGCCGATCGATAGAGGTTCATCAATCTTGCGCAAGCGAAATTGATCACTCGTCCCGCCAACTTTCGCCGTTCCGTTCCGCTAACAATAACTGCAATTTCTCTCGGTATTTAGAAACACAGAATTTGAGATCACGCGTCACATTTTACGCATGAAACTCCAACGTTTGTACTTAAATCACAATTATTCAATTTATTGATTCCTTACCTGGTTCACCTTACAGAAAAAGCCAACTTAAGGTCATGTGGTACTCCTACCTTTACCGACCGAGCAAACCTCACTCTTTTTCTTATTTCTATATTGAATAAACGAACGAACGGAAAGGGTTCACATTTCGACGGTGCGACGCTCTTTTGTAGCGGAATTCAGGAAAGTTACTCGTATACTGAAAATCGTTAAAAAATGTGTTTCTTTTTTTTTCATACATGTCAGCATTCCCACATTTACCGCATTCCAAAAAAAAACCACAAAAGTTTTCTGACTATTTTGAAATTTGAACCCTTTCTGTTCGTGTGTTTGTTTGACGTAGGAAGAGAAAAGGGTGATTTTACTCGATCGGTAACGGTAGGAGTACTACATGACCTTGAATACGTGGTGACGATATGGACGCAGGTTCACGATTTAGCAAGCCTATGCACGAAAGTTACAATTAGAAACAGTAATAAAAATGTGCTTTAGGGTTCGGTAGGCGCATCACGGTTGTTTAAAATTAAACGTTTGTAATCTTATTCAAATGAATGAAATTTTGGCAGTATGTTCAGAAGATTTTTATAACAATACTTTAGTTAGAACCATCGATACTAAGTTTTTAGCATTCGTGGTTACCGGGAGATATAAATAAACAAACAGTAAATGCAATACAAGAATGACAAGAGTCAGTGGTACGAGAGCTTTTAACGCTTTCCCCGGGAAAACTTTCAGAGATAAAGTGAAAATGACGTGAATAATTCTGCAAAGCGCAAAATTTTCTACAAAAAAAAAAGTGACTGGTGGCGTATTTATCTTCGATACGTGAACCGTGAGAGGTGCTTTAATGTATGATACGTTTTATCGCTTTTACGGCGTCCCGTATACAAATTATCAATTCAATTGCTATGCGATAAAATCAAATTATACCGCTGAAATAATTTATGGCTCATTTTGATACCCTGGAGTAATTTTTAAGATTTTGAAACAAGTTTTTTGTTTCACTTAAAAATTGAATATTTCACAGGCGTTTCATTTTTTGTATGCCAATTGAAATTCTTAACCAGAACGTAAGAAAAAAAAAAAAAAAAAGTCATGCGCCAAAATGTAAAAGATGACGCGATATCTCTCACAATATTGTTGTTTCATCGTGATTGACGCGATGTTTAAAAAATAAAACGTTGTATGTACAAAGTAAGAAATGTGACAAGGTGAAACTCGTGAACTAAGTAAAGGGAACTCGTTCTTCATATGACAGCATGTCGAGAAGAAACGTCCCATTTCTCCAAAGACGATGAAATATAGTTATTTGTAATAATGAAATTCACTGATTTCCGAAATGAACCCAACTCGTAAGTCTATGCTCGTAATAAGTAACTTTGAATTCATTCGAAACTCGGGATTCGATACTGCAGCAATTGCAGTGACAGAATAACCGCACAAATTTTGTTTATATTTATTTGAAAGCATTCAACACATGCACATATCGTGCATACGATCATTTAAGAAGAAAAAATGACAAGGCAAAAAGAAAATAACAGATACTGTATAAAAATAGTATGCTTGTTATTTTGAATTCTGTTAAAAAAGCAGTTATACATATGTTGCGTTAGCGATTGTAATTTTTCCGTACTTTCTAACTCACGTCGTATTTTCGTACAGTTTGTAAATTCTCGTTTATTTTCTTGAGTTGTTAAACAACGAAATCAATATTTTGTCCCACCCCAAAATTACCCTTGGAACACAATTGCATGGAACCGAATGTCGATGGTGTAACGATTCAAATATTCCTGCTAAAATCAAAAGTCAAAACAACATATAATGGATAAAATTTGTTACGTGTGTGTTAACATCCTTCCATCATTGCCAAACTCTCTTTGAAGTACGACGTGTTGAATCGTTTTCCCATAAAATGTCTTTCTAAATTCTAATTTGAATTATAATCGAAAGAACTTTCTGACATATAATATCTTTACGAAGTATCTTCCAGATCGTAACAAAATAAAATCAGAAGCGATAAATGAAAAGTCACTGAATTACATTCGAAAACGAAAAAACGTGATCAACGTTTTTAATAAATCTGTCGCCGGTGAAAATCATCGACAGAAGAGCATCGTAAATTATCAGCACACGTTGAATTGCAATCAGCGAAACAAACTTCAACGTAACCGTATAAAAATAAAAAGTGACCCCTTTCAAATAAACCGAGGAATAGCAGAGAGACAATTTTAAGTAAAGAAAAACGATTTATACATATTTAAAATTCTAACGTTATCAACCTTTTCTGAAAAAATAATTCGTATATCAATGCGAGTGAATGATTGAATGTATGGACGAATGTACCGTATATGATTTGATTCATTGATCTATAGAAATTGAGGAAATGTTATAAAATTGAAATATTTACAGTTTCCATATTCGAACATGACATAAAAAAAATCTAATAATTGATATGGATTACACCTGTTCCTAGTCGTAAGTATTCTTTGTTTCAAATAATATTTGTTTTTAAAACTTTGAAGTTTGAAAGGAAAATAAAAATCACATAAAAAATCTTCACAACGGTCGTGATCAATATATAATACGTGCTGGACAAGCAGCTCTATGGTGTTGTTTCGATACCTCGCATGTGTTTTCATCGGTGTGTTTCATCGCACCAGTTAAACTGATATTACAAATTGTGCTCCGTCACGCTTGTGCAATGATGGACACAAAGGTGAAGTTTATCAGACAGCCTATGGTGGCCAATGATGAAAGTTTTATCATTCTAAGAACGGTCAAATTTTTTTTATATACTCATCAATTTCGAGCTCCGTCGGCAAAAGAATTTTTTTCAGAGGGATAACTAATTAACAAACGGATCGGATTCTTGGTATTTTATCAAGCGTATATTAAACTTGTTTTATACACGTTTTTATTAAAAAATATTCAAAATTAACAAAGATACGAGCCTCCGCTCAACGACTAATAAAAAGAGTTCCCCTCCATCGTGGCATCGATACCTCTGTGAAGGGTTTTTCTGAAGATAAAAAACAAAATTTCGACAATATCTGTACAAATTTAGCTATCGTTATATGTGGTAGTTTCTTTTTTTTTTTTTACTATTATTTACAAAATGACGATGGCTTGAATAAAAAAAATGTCCTTGAAAATAAAAAAAATTTTAAATCCGTCGCCATTTTGTAAATAACAATTTAAGAAGAAGAAAAAAGGAAGAAAAAGAACAACTGTCACGTACAACGATAGCTACATTTGTATAGATATTGATGAAATTTTGCTTTTTATCTTTAGATAACCCTTCACCGAGATATCAGTGCCACGATGGAGAGGACATTTTTTTATTGATCGATAAGTCAAGGCCCGTATCTTTGTTAATTTAAAATATTTTGTAATAAAAATTTACACGAGACAAGTTTAATATACGTTTAATAAAATACCAACAATCCAATTCCATTATTAATTAGTTATTGTTCAGTAAATCAGCAAATACCAATTCACAGTTAAATTTTTTGCTTTACTGGCTGACAGTTGGAAAATATTGTCACAACCTTTGGAAATTAATCGTCCGCTGAAATATAACGGTCGAATATGACGAATATCCTTTTCTAGGTACACCGTCATCGCAGTAATCAGAATAATTCAACTTGTCAAATTCGTAGCAGCCCGCCGAGAAAATATTGCCTTTCTTCTTACCAGTTGAAAATCAAACAAACTCATTCGACGTATCGAGAGGAATGTATGAACTTTTATAACATTCAAGTTGCAATTTTTGAGCAAAACGATGCTTTTTAGTACGAACTAAGTGATTTACGAGCAGACAAAATATCGTATCTAACATTTTCAAGCAACAATCCGTAATTACTTACCTTTGAATATCGGGCTAAAAAATATAGAACTGTTCTTTGTATCTTACAGTTGACGTCCTGTTGCAGTTACCCGGTATATGTCTCGAAATTGAAATAATCTCACTTTTCACATTACGGATACAAAAGTTAGTAACTTTTTACTATACAAGTGCTGCCGAGTTTTTGTAATTTAGCCTGTTTCGCGAACACAATCATCAATAAATGTTCAAGCTCCGACGAAGGACTCTCTCAAGGGGCAGAAACATCGGCAGAAATTGTCGTCTATACGACTGACTTTCGACATCGAAAAACCTCACACCTTTATCCTCAAAGTTGGTTGAATTGATAAATTTCTTTTCGGATATTTAGCGATTTATGATCACATAAAATAACTTGACTCTCGGATTTTGAGCAACGATCGTAAAAAAAGTCATATCAAACCTTGAAAAAATATTTCAAAGTTCCCAAATATCTTCGACTACATTACGCGAAGGTAAAGTCAATTTTAGACAAACTTTTCCGGAAATACGCTGAAAATTAAAGGTGGAAAATTTTAGTGTCAATTTTATATTATCACAACATGTTTGTTGTAAGAATTGGCAGTATTTGAGTATTTTTTTTTATAAGTTTTGAAAGATATCGACATTGATTTTTGTGAATCGAAAATTCTTTAATGTTGAACAAACCGAAGAAAAAAGTATTTTATCATGGAGACGATCTTCGGATAATGGAAACAACAAATAAGGTTTGTGCGAGTTTCCGGAAAAAATCAAAATGAGTCCAACTAAACAAAATTTGTACGTTCATAACTCGAATACCATTGCATGAAAATAGTAACAATCGAAAATTGGGGGTTTCAGATGCTCTTTCATGACCTTGTAAAAGATTTAACTAAATTAAAACGGTGAGGTTAAAAACTCGATCGAGGAATTTCGTTTTTTTTCATCTTGAACCTATTATTGACATTAGAAGATTTTTATTCAGTTACAGTTATTATTCCCACGTAGAAACTTGTCAAGTGACTGAAGTGGAAGTTGGCAGGTAATTCCCAGCAATAAATATGTGCGTGAATCCCGCGCTCAGCGGTTCTTATTGTTAAACGTTAAGTGGATTTTGCTGCATCATACGATTGTTTAATATAGCCTTGCAATAAGTATTCTAAGGCTGACAATGCACAAACCAGGAAACTTCGTATTTGCTGTGATATCGTTGAAAGTAACCTCGTGAAGTGAAAATTATTCTCTAATATTAGCGATCGCGTAGCTTGCACTCGAAGGTGAATTTTATGCAGCTAGGCGGAGAGAATTGAAGAGCAGATTTTTCTCAAAATTGTAAAAAAAAAAAAAATGCGCGACACGTCGATTAATATTATTGAAATTAACCGTTTCAGTCACAGTGGAATGTTCAGCGTTCCACCCCAAAAATGTCCATGTCCTCGCCTTATCACAGTTTATATAAAACTTCAAACGATCTTCGATACTTCGTATGACTATTAAAATATGGAAAAAGAATCTAATTCGATAGTTTTTTCGATTTTACACCCGCCATATTGAATCCGCCATCTTGGATATGTAAATTATCAAATTCTGACTTCAGATTTGTGATCAGTGACCCTAAAAAACCATCGAGTAAGAGAATTCAGACCAATAAAAATTGTTCGAGTAATGTTTCAACACAGTTTTCGTCGGTTATACGCGGAGCTCTTTGAAGATCACGTATTTTTGTAGTGGCTTGGATATGCTAGGTTAAGAAACGAATGATCACCCTGAATCGCAACAGTGAACAACTACGTACAAGGCGTCATCAAATTTGCGCAAACGGAAAGTTTGTTTCCAACTTCCCATTCGTGTGATACCTATAATCCTTCTAGATAGTTGAATTGGGTTAGGGGAGATATCGTAACGAGCGGTGCTTCAGATCGAAGTTGTAGTTCAATGTTTGAAACTAATGAATGTTGTTGACTGGAACATCGCATCATGTGCGGCCTCGCAGTGATTGAAAAGCTGAAATCGACCTGATAAGTCATTATTTTCCATCTTCTAAATAGGTTTTTCTTATGTTTCTTGGCCGCGTTAGAACATTTTGCAATTAATCGGAAAGGTGATTATCTTATATATGTATATATATATATATCAAATGAAAGCGACAATAATCACCTTTCCGATTATCTTATTGCAAAATATTATATATATATATTAGGATGATTCAGAAATTTTTTTTTTTTTTCTTCCAAACAGGTTCAAAAGTTTCATTTAGGTTTACAAAGACACCAGTTAAAATTTAAGATTTGAATATTGATATTAAGGGGTGGTTCATCGCACTTTTCGATTTTCCATAAGAATAACATAGGAAAAATGTTGTTTGCTTCTTCCAGTTTTTATAAATAGCTAACGAAGCATCGTACAAAAACTCTAAAGACATAGTTTTGTAGGAAATTGAATGCTCTACAAAAAAGAACTCTTGTCAAAATTTCGTAAAACTAACTGTGTCAAAGTTACAGCCTGTCAAGAGTTGAGTTATTTATAATTTGACCTTTTTTTGAATATTATAGCGTAACTACCGGTCTTATAAAAAAGTGTACATGAGTTTTTTTTTTGTACCTTTACTGCAAGAACAAGTCAGCACCCTTGGGTTGAAGAAGCAACAATTTAAATGAATTGACGATGTACGAGATGCTTCAAACATAGTTATAGTGAATTCATGTTTATTGTAATATTGAACTGTTTTCGGATTAATATAGTCTTATTTTTGAATGGATTTTTCATACTTTTCCTACCCGCTTATTTCGTCGTATATATGTATTAAACAGAACGAAACAATGTAGCGACATAAAGTAATCGATTTACAATACAAAATATAAGCTACCTGAAAATATCAAAAATTCATGATATTGAAAAATTCATAACTCTTTTTACACAACTAATCCGCCAACGAAACTTGTGCGAAGAGTTAGTACCTTTGAAGAACTATTCGAGAAAAAATTAGTGAGAGAAAAAAGAAAATACGCAGTTCCCGAAAATCGGGGTTGAATTTTTTCGGATTATTTTACATTACGTTGAATAACTCCGGCGATTTTGTGTCGATCTTCCTGAACTTAGAATTTTCTGAAAGAAATCCGTTAATTCGTTTAAAAGTTATAGCACTTGAAAAAAAAACAGTAAAATTACGGAATCTGTAAAAACGAGTTTTTGATAAAAAATGGTAATAGCCGTGCAGAGAGATGAAATTTTTTTAAACCAAAGTACCAAATATGGGTCCCCTTAAATTACCCAAAGAATCATATAAATTATTTACAAGTCGTTTGAATTTTTCGTCCCGACCTTGCTTGGTGGTTTGAAATGGAACCAGCCAGTATAAAAAAAAAAAAAAAAAACCTCTGCAATTGATTATGTGCGTACTGCCGTGTTTAAGTACCTAGATTAAGACAAATCTGTGCAGTAGAGACAGAATATTCGATAATAAATTTAAACAAACTTATGAAAATTAAAAAATTTAACAAACATATACGTGTTTTGACTTTCAGCTCACTTGGAAATATAATTAAACTGGTAATGTGACACAGCATTGACGATTCGCTACATGCTATTCAGAAAGGAATTCCGCCAAACGTTAAGAGCCGCAATTAAAACGAGTGGAACGGAACGTGTTTCTTCGTTTTCATTTTTCACTCTTCCTTTCTGCTTCCAGAGACGCGAGTATAATTAGCATTGTGATCGGGTTCGTTACACGAAATGACACATGTTTACATTCGTCGCTATCGTGTTTCGAAAAACTAGTTTACAGATTTTCGTAGCTATACGCGATACGATGTACGCTTGAAAAATGCCCGGTTGAGTTAATCATCAATCCCCATTAAAACCTATTATTTTAATCAGGGTCCTGAAATAGTTTTCCATTCGGCAACATGACGAAAATTCAAAATTCAAATGTGTTTACTATTTCTCAAGCACCCTTAAACTTGCGGACGCTTTGTTAAAAAGTTTCGGAGATTATTATGTGAAAATTTTATTCATTACCAGGCGTGAGCGACGTAACGTATATGTAGAAGATTCTGACTTTACTTGCAACCAAGTAACTAGAGAAGATTCTTCTCCTCCAGTTTTACTTCGGGATTTTTGCATGTATTTCTCGAAAAATAAATTGATCGAAACGAATTATGGACAATGGTATGGAGTTCTTGGATAAAAGCTTCTAAATTTTTACCAAAAGGCATTCAAACCTGTATTTTTTCCTTGAACTTTCTACTTCCAACCAGCCATGGTCATTAAGCTAAAAATAATCCAACACGACTCGATTAAATCGTTGAAAATGAATCGACCAATCGATTATTTAATATTTTTTTGAAACGGTGCACATGAAACCAAAATTTAGTAAATTTCAGTATCTGGTCAATTTACACTGTTATCAGTTCTGCATACAATTCAAGAGTCATCGTGCTGTCGATTCTGTAATATACGCCACGCTTCGAACTAGTCTACCACAAAAAAATTCGAGATTGTTTTAGCAATTGGCATTGACAATACGCATTTTAAACATTACTGCATTTTCAAAGCCTATATATGGAACATTCCATGATATCTCGATCAAGATTCTACGTCGATGTTTCAGATCGGCTTTATCATTTTTGTATAAAAGTACACGACGAAAAATGCAATCACGATTTTTTCAGTATTTTTTAAACCAGCGTATCCGAAGTATAATTTAACAACTTGAAAAAAAAACAAACCACTTTCTAAAATCTGATAAAATATGAAACATAACAAAGTTTTTGTCACCTGTTAGAAAATGAAGATTTTATAACTTCAAAAGATAAATAAAAAAAAGAATAAAATAAAAAAATTATTATTATTCGATTGCATTTTATTATGATAATATTTATATTCAAAAATGCAACCTAACAGTTATCAAAATTATTTTCCCTATTTATTTTCTGAAGTTATGAAATCACTGTCTTATAATAGGCGTCAAAATTTTGCTATATTTTATAAGATTTTTTTTTGAATTTTTTCAAATTTTAAAGTTGGGGTTTCTTGTTCAACTTCTTAAATTATACTTGAGATACACCGGGTCGAATAATTCTGAAAAAATTACGATTCCGTTTTTCGACATGTACTTTCACAGAAAAAATGATAAAGCCGATCTGAGACATCGACGTGGAATCTTGATTGAGATGTCATGGAATGCCCTATATGTACGTACGACTTATCTTCGAGTATCAAACTTCTTTCACATATCCACAGTAAATAATATTTTGTGAATCGTATAGCAGTAATCTAAGCTAATGTATCATTTATCAGAACTGAAGTCGAACAACTGCTCCTGTTCCCCTTTATTGAGATAAAAGTTTGACGTACAATTTTCATATGCGTTCGAGCCACGTATCGGACGAATACACCCAAAAATCGTGTAATCCTTTTTGCACTCGTATACTTTATTCTGCTGGTTTGATCTACGATTTTTATTCAAATTTTTTTGCATTTGGGTGCGGTACAGGTTGAAAGTGATTCCTTTATTCGTTGTACTGGATTACCAAGTTTTTATTTTTCATCGACTTCCAAAATTACTATCACTGATAGTTCCAACAAAAAAAACTTCCGTTTTTTTTTTTTTTATTCACAGCGGTTTTCAGAATACGGCATACTTTATAATGATTTGTGACATTTTTTGTCGTAGATATTTTCTGAATTTATAAATTTTATTTCACTGTGAGGGCTGGAAGTTTTTTTTTTTTATACCTTTTTTTTTGTACCGATGCAACAATTATTTTCAACACGGAACGCAGCCAAACAAAGAAGCGTAAATCACATTTGCGTTGTATAGACAATATATAAGCCACATTGGGTTGAATTAGAACTTTTGCTTTTATGGGAAATAATAGACTTCCAATTATTTTTGATTGCCAATCTTTTTGTTACAATTTTTCCAATTATTTCATTTACGATACGTGTACGCACGTGTCTATAAATATTAGATTTGCTACATATATTATTCAATAACAAGTACAAACGCTTTACACATGAACTTGCGATTAAACTATCGGCATAAACGAGCGTTCCGACGCAGTTCATACGATGTTTAGAAAAAGCTATATACAATAGAGTGTTTCAAAAAAACCGACTATTTTTTTTTTTTTCGAAGAACATTAAAAAATCTCCCGAGTGTCCCTCAAAAATGACCTCGGTAAAATATGAGCTCTTAATATTGATATTTAGAGGTGGCGATTCTCGATTTTCTATTTCCCATTTAAATAACATGGGAAAAATTTTTTTAAAAATTTAGAATTTTATTGCTCGTAAACGAATCAGTGCGAAGATATAAAAAAACATATTCTTGTAGGAAATTTTACGCTCTACAAAAAAAATCCGAATAAAGATTTGCGTAAGGTAAGTCGTTTCGGAGTTATCAGGCCTCGAACATCGAACCGTTTGAAATAATGATGTTATTAATTTATAAATGCTACAAAACTGACTCATATCACTTAAATACACAGTATTATTGATTTTAAAATTAAAACTATAGACTTCCAATGAAATGTTAATTAATAAATTTCATTAATCAACGATACGAGTCAGTTTTGTAGCATTTATAAATTAATAACATCATTATTTCAAACGGTTCGATGTTCGAGGCTTGATAACTCCGAAACGACTTACCTTGCGCAAATCTTTATTCAGATCTTTTTTGTAGAGCGTAAAATTTCCTACAAGAATATGTTTTTTTTATATCTTCGCACTGATTCGTTTTCGAGCAATAAAATTATAAATATTTAAAAAAATTTTTCCCATGTTATTTAATTGGGAAATAGAAAATCGAGAATCGCCACCTCTAAATATCAATATTAAGAGCTTATATTTTACCGAGGTCATTTTTGAGGGACACTCGGAAGATTTTTCAATGTTCTTCGAAAAAAAAAAAAAAAAATAGTCGGTTTTTTGAAACACTCTAATATACAAATTTGTATAAACTGGCTAAAATGGTACAATACAAAACAATTTTATGAAAAATGGAGGAACCATTTTATGAGAAAAGAAAGTTTAATAACGACAGTAAATTTTGAACATACTTGATGTATGACCTTCACTAGCCTCTAGCTAGTAATTGAATTGGTTCGTGAAGTGATGAAAAGCACCATTTTTACGGCTTATTTCATCTTCAATATTGATTCGATGAGACATCAGGCTATAAAAATATGACAGTACTAGTATCAAATTTAGATGCACACGGTAAATAAACTACGCATTATACACGCTCCAAAATAAATAATAATTGCGCACGTTTTTTATCCCGCGTGTCATGGTTTCTCCTGCATCGGTAGCTGACTTCTTGATTCGGGCTACAGTCGTGGTAAATTTTTTCTTTCGGCTAGTTATTAGCACTGTTAGAGAAGGTCACAGTGCAAAACGTTCTTAGCAGTATGATACGTGGCTTCCTGCGAACAGCAGTTTTCATCAAAGTAATAACGAAAATAAGACCACTTGATATTAAAGAGCGAGAATATCTTGTACCGTGTTGCGGATATTAATTTTGTTGTATTTATGCATCCAACGTCAGATTTGAAGTTAGCACTAGCATGTAAGTGAAAGACCCGAAACGCAGTACGATCGTCAAATTCGAACTTGAAATCCGTAGCTGGTTAACGATTTGCAAAATGTAAAGGCATGATTGAAAAGATGTGCAATTAATTAAGTAAAGCATAAACGTTAAAGTTCAGGTAACTCTGCTCATTACCAATGGTTATTTGGAGGGGTTTAGTTTTAAAAAGAAATTGTTCACCATTCGCAAAACAAATATGACCAGTCATTCGGTTATCATTCAGATCTTGGAAGCACTTGAACGTGAGGTTATTGGTGAACCATGTGTGAATCTTCTATATCGATTTCATTCGATCCGTTACTTTGACTATTGAAAAACCATCCCAATCTTTGGGGTTCGATGAACATTCGCTTCTTTCCTTTACTTGAGGAGACAGACGCGCTGTTACAACTTGACTCTGTTACTTCTAGCTCTGGCGGTATTGGCAGTATTCCCATTCCCTTCAGGTTGAAGATGCCGTTGTGCTTGGCTATCTGAAAAGCAAATAACTAGCACAACATTACAGACAATTCGACGAATCTTTTGGCCCTGGAACTATGTTTGCGGTCTTATTGGGCAGGTATGCAAGAATTTTAGTAATCACCTACAGTCGGAATAAAATTTGGTCGTTATGACAAAAATTGGGTCCCGGCAACGAAATTTCAATATTATTTTTACACGCAATCAAAAAGTTTAGTCGTAGATTTTACAGTGCGCAGAAAACAAAATGTTTTAGTAATATTTGAGAAAAGGTTCGGCACAATAATTCCATAGATTCTCTTGCGATTGCGAAATCAGATCCACACGGTGAAATCATTTTGTAAAGATTGAAAAATGATCGTTGTATTGTTGTGGCTGAAAAAAAATTATCGTTTATTGTAATTTATGCCACATGAATCAGGTGCCACTTCAAAAAATTTTTTTTGCACATTTACGATGTAACATATTATTTGATAACGGTAATCAATTAGCACTCACGATTTCGTAAATTTCATCAGCATTTATCCACCTAATACATTTAGTGATCCGTATAAAGTGATTTGATCGAATCTATCAGAGCGTATTCGATATTTTGTTAATACTATTAAAAAAGTATTATTTCATGAAATTGACCAAATTAAAATCGATACTTCGTATTTATGTCTGTATTTTATTCAATTAAATTTTCGTGCCATTTTTTTAAAATTATTTCATTAATTCCACTATTTACAACAAAATATTGTGATCCCACGTGTGACAATTATACAATAAACGACACTTTCTTCGATATTCATCGAATATTAAAGTTCGAACGATCACATTGAATTCGCTATAATTTCCTAATATTTTTAAAGAAATATCCCAAGAGTTCCAAGTATTCCAGGGACTAAGGATCTTGATGAAATACTGTACTTGCAGCATTAACTGTCACGAATTTACTCGTGTCTCATCCAAAAAAATCATTTCATTATATTATATTACTTCGTTTTTAACGCGTAGCGATTCCCTTACACCGAGCAATCTTCATCTTCATCACCAAACTTTGACATTCGTAACTAATAGGTCAACATTCTTCACCCTCCGATGATTTAGTTGGATCTCCGATGTACACCGATGTAGACGCAGGTGCACCGTATAGATCAAACTACGTACAAATTGGCTCCAAAGTTTGAACTTGTTTGAGCTGTACTTCGGAGGTTGAGGTAAGAGGATCAGTCGAATCAACCATTTGATACAGATCCCGGCCTCGTTTACCTTGGTTAAACGTAACTGCACAGCTCAACGTATAATTTTGCTCCGGTGAATACATGTACATACGGTTTTACAGATTAGGATTGTTTTAATCTAAGTCTTGAAGTACAAGAAACCATTTTTTTTTTTTTTATTCTCCCATTATTTTAGTACAAAATAACGTTGGAGTGACCGATGAAATGAAAAGATGTTTTTCAAGGCGGGTCACCAACTAGTGCCTTCAATTTTTAGCCGATAAACTCCAAATCTTAACTGTAGCTTTATAATGACATTTTGTAGTGTACTGGGGCTCAGTTAATACGATTAACGCGATGAAACGCGATAATGCGATAAAAAATTAATCAGATATTTTGTAATATATCATCAAATTAGACAAACGATATCCAAATTATCAATCAGAGTATGAAAAGAAGGGTGGAAGGTGCAAGATGAACACAAACGCAGCGCAGTGATTGTGGCGAGGTGACGCTTACCATTAAACAAAGAAAACTCGTGCAATAAAATCGACAATATGGAAGTTTCGGTCATCATGTAACGGTATGAATGAACGGACAGTAGATTCCATCTTACGTTATGCTTTCGTTTCTCCTCATCGCTCGACGATGAAGATGTTGGCCTCTTCCTGACTGTTCGAGATCGGGTCAAGTAGGAAGAACATAAAATGGACCAACGAGAATAAATATATATATATATATATTCTTAATAATAATAGAAATCGCCACCAATAAATGTGAAAAATCTAGTCTTGACCGTATCGTTAGGGGATCTCTTGTTGCTAACGTTCAAAATTCGCGAATGAATGGAGGTGAGGGTGGTGGTGATAACTGTAATTTTGAAATTCAAGTACACGGTTTCCATTAACGTTGACTTATCATTCTCATTGGATTCAAGCTAGGGTCTGGAGATTACATTTTCAATATGAATTTTTGCATACTTTTTGTACTGCTATAATACTTGCTGACTCGTACCACAGGGTGAAGGTAGAAGAAAGGGTGCTCGAATTATGAGGAAAAAAAACATACAATTTTTCATTACAGTACCAACAAAAAAATTTGTTTCATGGTGTTTGAAGATATGACGACACAAGAGGAAAACCGTAATTGTAGAATTTACGTCGGAATGTACTGAATCGGGATGGATCAGAAAATTACGTTGTTTCGTCGGAAGCAACCGACTTCTTCTATAATCATTTTCAAGCTTTTTCTGTGCTTCGTGAATTTATCCAATATCGCGGCTTTCAGGAATAATGTCGTTCAATTCTAAACGTCACCTTCTGCCGTTGGTAGTAAAAGCTGCTCAACATTGCGTGGGTTTGGTGGCGGAGAGACAGGGATTACCGGACTTTGAGAAGAGACAATTCAGGCTATTTTATATCAAATAAAATGCTGTAATTCGCTGCAATTTTTTTTTTCATAATAAGGTACAGCGTTTTGCGGATTCTGTCTGGCGGGAAAACTTGAATCCGATAATTTATTCTCGAGAAAAAGAATCCTTAACTTGCTCGGTGATCTCACGCCACACAACGGCCCTGTTTAAACTATTGATTTTTCGTCATACGATTATCACATTTGTACTTCGTTACATTTTCGAGCTATCAAAATTTAACGTTTCACACACCTCGCTTTGCATTTCTTTGAAATTCGGGAGTCGGAACATTGTGTTAATAAAAAAAGAAGAATAAGAACATTAAGTGCCGTTAAAAGTATTTGCAAAATGTTGAAAATAACGTTGCTTTACTATCATGCTGCGCATTTTTAAATACCATTTTATGGTGCCGTAATTGAACTTGAACATCTACAGTATCGTATAATAATCGTGATTTCTTGCCGGTGTTTTCTGTTCACCGTGTAGTTCTGATCGGATCTGTTGTTTTTCATCAACGCCCTACGTACAAGTCATCATTAAAGTTGGCACTGGGCTAAAATCACTCGCTCCGAAAAGCGCGAGTGTATTTCAAAAAATTTAGTTGCCGGAATGCCGCCAAACTTACATTATTTACTGCGAGAACATAAAACGAAGCGGCTCGTTTGTCTGGACGAAGCTTCAACTTTATACCTCAACGCACCCTAAAATTAGGACGTTTTCCTGACCACTTCACTTTAAATTGTAAAAAAAATTCTATCGATGTTTATTTTTATGATTGTGATTATTATTGTTATAATTTTTTGTTGATCAAATTACCCGTCGTATCTGTAGAACCTCGAAAATTATTAATCAAACTGTTCAGATTTCAACATTCCTTCGGCGTTACTGAAGAATAATTCATCACCGAAACTGCGAACTTTTTCTAAAAGTATGGAATTCCAACCGATTACCATGTTTATGAAAACAAGTATTTTTCATTGTTGAGCGTATTAAATACATTCCTAGATATTATACCTGGCAGAAATGAAAGGAAAGTTTTGTTTAAATCTGCAGTTCCAATCAATTCAGAGGGGAAAAAAAATATTTATCTTTGGAAGTCCAATGAAACCCAAGCTCTCCAAGGTTCCGGTTTTCGTATCAAAACTGGTAGCCACATACAACCGACCAAATTAGACACCCCCTGAGGGTGAAAATAGGGATGAGTCGAAGTACATATTCAGTTTTCTTATGAATTTTGTTTGTATATATTTAATTTCGAAATTTGGGGTCTCCAATTCCATTGCAAGAGTTATTCTTTGAATCTACCATCCCCTGAGGGTAAAAATAAGAATGAGTCAGGGTAAATTTTCAGTTCGAGTATGAATTTTGTTGATATATTGAAATTCGAAATTTAGTGTATCCGTAGAGGTTTCAAGTATTGTCTTTTTAGATCCTTCATTTTGCAATTCTTCTATTCTGTCAACGGATTCATCATCGGCAACCCCAAAAACTTCCGGGTCGTTAAACTTGTTAGTTTCAAAAGACTTGTTTCACTTTTTGACTTTTTGGCACAAAGATGCTGGGGCCTGGTCGTAATTACCGGTGTCTTCACGGAAAGAAAATTTCAATTCTGCTTTCAAATTCGGATTCAGAGACCCCCGAAACGGTAGTATACCAATTTTCGTCCAAACCCATCGAGACAAATCTGCATTCATGCATCATTACCAGTTCGGGCACTTTCTTGTTCTCTGTGTATACGCATCATTACCAGTCAACCGGTTGAAGATCTCCTTAAATGTTTGGCCGTGGAATTAGTGCGGTAAATCTCGTTCCTTCGTCGAGTGCTGGAAGCTCGAACGAAGCCGTTAATATGATTATAAAGTCTTTATCCGCTTAGGCATCATGGAAATTTACGCTGCTTTCAAGAACGCGAACGAGCGGTTACGTTCCAGTTGCTATCGGACACGCTAAATCACGAATGGAACAGAAACCGGCAGATTTTCTCGGTTCGCGGAGCATCGAAAGCAACATTTACTCGAAGAGTAGTTATTAATATATTAATTTTCAACGCTCGGTGAAATTTTAGCTAATATATTTTCTTCTCTAAATTTATTTCAGGATTAAACTTCTTGCTGTGTCGTGAAGGAGTTGCACATGACATGGAAAGTTAGTTAAGTACGTTGCGGAAATTCACAATGTTTTGTTTTTCAAATTGATCAATTTAATTACGCGAATACTTAATGATACTTTTACGGATAATGTAGCCAGTCAAGTGAAGCAATTAGAGATGTCTGAATTCTTCTTTTCTCCGTCAACTCTCTACTCCACTTTATTATTCATAGGCTGCCGTTAGTCTTCGTTCAACGTCGTTGCGCGGTTCATAGCCGAGGTATGGATCCACTACCGCTTCATGCTCATCCTTCAATAGAGAAATCTACAGTCTTTTTCTTTTATCTCATTTCATAAATCCAGGTTTTCAGTCTTCCGCGGCTAAAACATGAACTCTCTGATAAGATCCTGTTATCAACTCTGGAAATGAGATTTGAATGAGGCTGAAGTTAATAACGTTAACGTAACGAAAGATCGGGAAAAAAAATCATTATTGTGCAATTTTAGAATGACAATCAAGGAGTTGGGTTTGTGAAATATGAGGATATTTTGTTCATCATGTTTTAAAATAAATTTCAAACATTCCCAGAGGTGCGAAGTAACGAATTTTCCTAAACATGCATCGTTACAGTACCTTTACTAACTTCACCCTCATAGATTTGAGGTATCTCAAAGTGGGTGTAAAAACACCTGTCATCGTCATTTCTGATTAATGACGGCTGCACGCAGAGAATAAAAGAGCAGATTGTACTCAAAATTACAGGAAAGGAGGGACGCGTAAGGTTTTTTGGTAAAATATACTTCGTAAAATGTAGAATTTACTGTAGAATTAGTGAAAACCACTGTGTGCAGAGTAAAATCTGCTACGTTTGTAGTAACAAATATAGCAGACGTGAGTATTTTTTTTTTTTTTTATTTTACCAAAAACACTGATGTGTCCGTCTATTCTTGCAGTTTTGAGTAAAATCTGCTCTTTTTCTTATCTTCGTGTGGCGAGTTTTGTTCATCAATTTCCTTCTTCATTTATCGGGTTATACTGTTTGGTATTGAAGTGCGGGGAAGAATTATTTTTCAATAAGAGGGACATAAAAAATTCCTATTGTGAAACCAGACGGTACAAGCTAGATATTAAACAAGTGGTAGTATAATTGTATCGCATAAATCTATATTTAACTGTTACAGTTACGTCTTTCAAAAATTATTCTGGTGTATTTCGTAACGTCTTCTGTTTTTAATCATTGTGATCTACAAAATTTTTCTTTTCCATAAAACCTGACGCTATTTACGTTTGTTGGAAACTTGAGAATTTCAAAAAAAAAAAACAACATTTTTCGCCAAGGGTTTGAATATCATCGATGCCTTGGAGTTGAAATTTAATGTAATCATCTGTTTTTCATGGGTGGCTTATATACTGCTTTTTAAGAGTAAAAATTACAGTGATTGAGTTATTTGATGATAAGCTGGAACAAAATTTTGTTACGTAAATTCGATATTTACCGATAAGTAATTCTCAACTCGATCTAGCCGTTTAATTGTCACTTCAAAGAGCGCTGTCTATTTGATAATCGTCGGACATGTAAAACCAACAGATTTTCTTTCGTGTACGTACCGTATAACCGAAAAATGAAAGCAACCAATGTATCAATCACCCGTGCCAAAAACGGTTGATCGCATGTCGGCTCCAAATGTTCAGAACAACCGGGGCTCAACTTTGGAGAGAGGTGTCACATGGTTTTGTGAAACGTTCACAACCAAAACTTCAGACGCTTACTGTGAACTGGCGCCTGTTACTTTTGACACTTGTTACTTTCGACATCGTTCTATTCTCCTTTGTTGCGTGCTCGAAACTTTGCTCAAAAGTGTGCTAAGGTTGACAAACAATAAGAGACACGTATGAACAGCTCTCCGAAGTTCTCGGAATATCATTATGCTCGAGGGAAGCGGCTAGGACTTATCGACATCCAGTGCACATCTGCAAGTTCTCACATTTAATTGACGCTACCATTCCGTTCATTTTTAAAGTTTCCTATCGCATCCAAATTATGTAAAAAAGATTCAGCTACTTGAGTATTCATGATTCTCAGGATTGGTGTAAAAAACATTTCAACGGTGTTCAGCTTCCTCCATTCGGTGCGTACTTAAGCGTGCGTGACTTTTTCACTTTCAAAACGGAAAAGGAGGATGCATTTGTTTTTACCAAAGTACACATGTGCACGTTACTGAAGTTTCTCACACTTCTAATGAAGTTTCAGTGAACAAATGTACTGTGACGATTTGTAGTGGAAATAGGAGAAGAGAGAAAGAGAGAGAGAGAGAGAGAGAGAGAGAGAGAGAGAGAGAGAGAGAGAGAGAGAGAGAGAGAGAGAGAGAGAGAGAGAGAGAGAGAGAGAGAGAGAGAGAGAGAGAGAGAAAGAGAGAGAGGGAGGGAGGGAGGGAGGGAGGGAGGGAGGGAGGGAGGGAGGGAGGGAGGGAGGGAGGGAGGGAGAGAGATGTGAGACAATAGTGAGTTGAAGCGAAATCCTGGCCAGGTAGAAATTTTAACTAAATATAGAACCGATAATACAAACACTTCAATCACAATCTTTTTTTATTCATTTTTAACTTCGTCGCCATCTTCTGTACATATCTATACGTCCGACTAAAAAATCTCTCTCGTCTCAGTTTTATTTTACGGATAATTTTTTCCTCAATCATCGTTTTATCTTTTTATTTATACATCTGTGGGTTGTTTGTTCTTTATTATGTGTTCTTCTTTTTAACTATCAGGCTAAGTTTGTTAGTCCCGCGACGAGTAGTGTCCCTTTTATACTGTAACCATAGAATAACGAATTTCAGGAAGAGTGGAGAAATAAAAGAAAAAAATCGAAGTTCCAAAAATTATACAAAAAATAGAATTTCTCTTGGTGTCTGATTTTATGTGTTTATGTTTTTTTCTTATTTTATTGCGTAGATTGTAGAAGAAACTAAAATCGTTACAGTACGAGACGAACGTAAAAGTTTGGACAAGAACCTCAATATCTTGTTTGAATACCGGGACAATCTCTTGAAACTATACATACAATGCGCATGCGCGAGTTTTATCGGATGCACGGGCAGGCTGGCCACTCCGAGTTTCAGCTGTCAAACTCTGTTTCTGGCGGCGATGTAGTTCATACGAATTTTTAAGGTTAGAATCTCAAACAGTCGAGATAGTGACTCGGAGAGTTGATGCTAATGCTCTTTGAAAATTGGCTTTATTCGACTGAAATGAGAAATCTGTTTAAATCTTGGGTGCTTGGAAGAAACGCAGCAGGTAGGTGGGAACACTTTATTTGATCACTTTTATTATTTCGTACATTAGAAATAACAATGAAATTTTTTTCCGTCAACAGGTGGTATGGCCAAAATAATTGCATCTCTAATATTTACCGTTATCTGCCTATTCAATTTATCACACGTACAAAGATCATCGCCACTTTCAAGCAACTGAGCGACTTTCTCACTCTCTTGTGATTTCAGGCGGTAATATTGAATTTTATTACTTTTGAAAATGGGACATTAAACCGAGTGTTCAAGAAATTTAAATATCAAACTATCTGTAACAGAACTGTGAATCTTTTTTTTCTCGAAAATAGTTCAACAAAATTTACAAATAGTCGATAGTCAATGTATTTTTAATGATGTTTTAATGATGTTCAATTAAATAAATGAAGGGAACCTAATACTCAAATTGAAAATTCAAGTAATATTAGATTTGTTAAAATGATTTCTGTATTTCATGTTAGTGCGGTTCGAAACAAAGAAAATCCAATCGGAAGCGTAGAACTCAGGAACGTAGATCACATCCTGTGACACAAGTTGAAAATCAACTTTCTCAAAATGCGCCTCAACGTCACAATTACCTTCAAGGACAATCATGTTTTAGAGTAATGTCAGAACATTATTACGAGGATATTGACTTATCGGATTCAAGATTGTGCCCCTTGTTCCATCAAAATAAATGAATATCTAATTTTTAACGAAGTTCATGAAGATTTTTTTCCAAATAATGTAACCCGATACAATATCTTGTTCACAGTCCTCCGAACATCACCTTGTAACAAGGATATTTGGAAAGAGTCCCTTTGTTGCAGGAACCATTATAAAATTCTTGGTTTTCAATTCGTGCTACTGAATAACTTCTGCGTTTCAAGTTCCATTTCCAATCTCAAAATTAGATTTTTTTTGCTCCAGACAACGCTAATATGAAATGCAGAAATAATTGCGCTAAATGGAGATTCACAAGCTTTCAGTCTTAGCGTAGGACCCTATAAAGAGTGTAAAATTGAATTTGGTTTCAAGTTATCGTGTAACTAGCTAGCCAGATGACACCGTCAACTAAAATTAAATTTAAAGACATTTTTAACCGAAGTTATTTAACAATTCTAGATTTAGATCGATTCAGTTTGCCTAGCAAAATTCAATCCCACAATCTAATTCAGGACTTGAAAAACTATTTATCTGAATTTAATGCCAAAGAGAGTAAAAGTAAGCTTCAAAATAAAATACCAAATTAAATGGCATAAAGTTTGAAAAACAACGCTGGTCAATAATAATGCTTGAATTACAATGGTGCACAGAATGATTCCTCGGTAGAACGAATTGGCGGCAACGGTTAAGTAACAAACTTATCGCTATTGGCTCGATCAAAGTAAAATGATGGGATATTCAGCCATTATCATCTGTAGTATATCCCGCTCTTCAATTTTGCCTTAACTGATGTTAAGAAGGTGGCGATGGCCTGATGAAATTCACTCTGGCACCTGATGTCTGACGGAACAACCAGGTTCGATGGTTATAATGATTGCACCGCTCGAGAAACCAGGATCCTTGCCACCTAAACGTTTTGACCATCAGGTAAGGCATAATTTTCCTCGTGTTAATCAAAGATTAAACTTCGAGCCTGCTGAAAAAAAAACGAATTTTATCGTTGAATCTATGTTAAAATATTGTAATTGTCAAAGATCACGTAATTAGAAATTTGCCTACATGCTTTCATGCCTGACAAATTTAGTCCCGCTTTGACAATGAATTATTTCGTACCTGAAAATATTAGAAGCTATTATTATCAGACTGGATCTTTTGGTATTTTTGGATACAACTAATTTCCAATAAAATGCACAAAACATAAATCGTTAATGAGACGCATTTTTAATTTCATGTAAATAAAGAATCTGTTCACAATAAACATTGTTTTTATTTACCTGCCTCCGTTTGTCCAGACTCCCACTTGTTAATGACATTTCGCATTGAATTTCAGATTTTTTCTTTCAATAAATAACATCCAATTTCTGTATCATTTGATATTTGCGTCGGTTGAATATTTTCCGATATCGACCACGGTATTGCTGAACGATAGTATTCTTAGACAATTCGCGCTACGTAAAAATAAACAGCAACATAACCTCAATCCGCGGTTTTATGCACGAGAGATTTACAGCTCTTGAGTCTTGTCTCATTTTGTCTACGTTGGCCCCCTGCTCAGCAGACGAAAACATCTCCGCGGGGCGATTTCACCGACCAATGAGATTGAATTATTTGGCGCATGCGCATTGTATGTATAGTTTCAAGAGATTGTCCCGGTATGTATCAGGCGTACAATCACGTTGAAAAAGTATGTACACAAAAATGTGACGCAACAAAGGATTAGAAAACGTCACCGAAGGTCTATTATAGTAATGTTTAATTCAAGAAGACCAGGTAGGGGTAAAAATGCGCATAGGTTAGAAAATAGAAGGGTTACAATACTGAATTTTCGAAAACCAGTAAAACTATTTGTGAAATTCTGATGATCTTATAATTTTGACTTGTTGTATTTATTGTTCGTTCTGACGATTCTTTTGGGTTTCTATACGTATACTCAGACTTTTGTACGTTTTGATATTTCCGTTTTCGATTTTCGTCGTTCAAAAATTCTACAACGGTAGTATATTGCATCGCAAGTGTAGAAACTCGGTGATTTCTGTTGAGTGTGAAATTTGCAACACGAGCCAAGACGAGCGCTGTGATCATACGGGTCAGATATCGCCCATCTGTGCTGTGTGACGCACTATATTTTTTGCAACATCTGTGAAAGATTGTTTGATGTGAAGAACGGTAGAAACAATCTTCAAATATTGGAGATAAAAAAAGTGACGTATAATTTTTATATCTCCAATATTCGAAGAGTTTTTCTGCCACGTTCCGAATCGTTTCAGAAGTATCAGTGCACAAATGATATATGAGATCCCACCTCCATTTCTCTGCTGCAATGGAGGTACTGTTCAAATGGCTGATGCGATGTTTCATTTTTCACAGCGATTTTTCATCGTCAGTGAAAACTTGTAGTTTCTGCCCAAATTCGAAACTAAAAATGGATTAAAGCTTACCGGCATCCTTTCTGGTTATGTTACCACGTTCAGGTCTTACGCAAACTAGTTTTTGCTTGTTTGGAACTGATTTGGAGGGTGGACCAGGCGAAATTCAAAAATCACCTTTTTAAGAACCACCTTAATATGCTTGTAGAGCCACTGCAGTCGCATATTCCCATCAGTTCTGGGTTTACAAAGATTGTTCACAGCGTTTCCAGATTATTTATCCAACTTCTGGCCTTTTGACAGAGCGAGGTCACGAGGCAAAGAATGTTCTGACAAATGGCAGATTGAAATCGTGTTTTCGGAGAAAGCTTGAATGTTCTGCAAAGCTGCGGCTTATAAATTGGTGTTTGGTTAACGTAAAAAATTCGTACTCGTTCTGCATGACCGATGTTCATTTGAAATATTCCGTAATCAGTTTTTCTCTTATCAACAACAATGCGTTTCGTGTACATTCCGTTTCATTTAGCCACGTTAACGGATGGCTGGTTTATCAAACACATGCCAAGTTTTCGTAACTTTTAAATAAGATTTGAATAATTATAAGGCAGTGAAGGAACCCCTGAGGGACAGCGTTTAAAAGGCGCTTACTTTTTCACCTCTTGATTACCTTTTTTATTCATGCGCCTAATTGAAGGTTGCGGGAACAGCGTGACGTTGCGTGAGTTTAAAGTACCTACTTACGCTCATCAGAATATATTTCTCGCATCAACGACGTGATTCTCAGATACAGTGGAACTAATCTTGTTATTTGCATGCTGTGCTCTTACTGATGCGATGTCTAATCGCAAACCTAATTGATCAATAATACTCAAGTATCATGAAAATGTCTCTTATGCTACCACTGAGTAAAATTTCATTTGTCACAGTGACTGGAAAAATTCAGTAAAACAGGTATCGCTAAAAAAAACTGTTTGAATACTATTGGAATTACGAAAAACGAGGTACGCCTAACCATTTTGCGCCATTGTCGATCCTTTTTTGGTAATTGCAACGGAAAATCAGTATGTTTGGTTTACTCTACTTTTTTTCAGTTAAATAAGGCTTTAACGCCAATGTATTGTTACACAAGCATCAAATTTTCGCAACAGTTACAAGAAAATAAACAAAAAATGAAAATAGTGAAGGACCGAGCGGTAACCGGAACTAAAAATTTCTCTCAGTTCATCGCGCCTGCATTTGCTTAGCGTAGCCTAGCTGGCGTAAAAATTACCCGTATCAAAAATCAGCCAAAACCGGCATCGTGTTAAGAACTATTTCATTTAAATGAACTGTCAAATTTTTGTCACGTAATTTACGGTAGTTCTATTCTCGGAACGCGATAAATAATATCACTGAAATCCTACAAAGCTATAGTTATCCTCCTAAAAATGAAGAAAAAATAAGTAATCTTTGAGCAAGATGACCACGAACCATTTAAATACACCAATAATTTATGCAGCTAAAAAATACCTGATTTCAATCGGTGTATCGTATCAAATTCATTTCCGACAATTAATATTTATTATCGGTTCAGCAAGGACGCGGAATGATGAGACCCAGCACTATCTATTCAGGAGTTGCCAGCTAGTTTAGCGTAGTAACGGTCATTCGTGTAAGTAAATGTGTATGTATATTGTATCGGCACGTTAGCAGGGCTAGTCGTATTCCCCTCGTTAAATTATGCAGGAGAGAGGGGCGACGAGTTGTTGACAGTGGTGGGCATGTGTGGCTTAATTAACTCTGTTATCTCATACGATCGCGTGGTGTTGAGTAGCCGTAATGTAATGCTATAATCGTCCGCGGTTGCAACCCGTTGAAGAAAAGATGTTAATCAGACATCCGTGTTATGAGAGACAATTGAACCGATTTCTGATCCAAAAACAAAAGTTCAGGATCACCCTTAACTGTTCGCATAGAAGGAAACGTTAGTTTCGTCACTGGGAATCCCAATTTTGTGATGTGGGTAATTTTTAAATGACTTTCTCGTTGGTTATTATTCTCATTGTTGTTATTTACTCGTTGACTACGTTCAATTTTCGTTCTACTTTTTTGTATAACATTCAAAAGTTATCTTGAGGAAATTTTTTTTTTCCGCGACTAATGCGCAGTGAGCATTCATGATTAATTAAAGACTGTATCGTTAACTCTGTTCCGACAGAGGAAGTGAACGTATAGCAAACGCACGCTTGTTTTTCAAATTTGAGTAATAAAACGCTAACACAATCAATTGACAATACATTAACGGTAAATCGCAGTTCAATTGGATAAAATAGATTTTAATTCTGTACGGTTGAACATTGGCTGAAAGATAGAACAGACGTATATTGAGACGAGTATAACAAGCGTTGAAAATGACCGAAGTAATTCGTTATTGATTATTTTATATTGTTGTAAACTTCGTCAATTCTCAGTAATTTAATCTGTCCGTTCCGACTACGTTGATTCTGAGTTGTGATGTCATAAATTCCATATCGCTACGTGAAACATTGTTTGGTTTCTGATAACGTGCTATTAAGGGATATATTCGCTATGGTAGTAACACACTCACGTGATTGGTTAAAAATCACTCGATTTGCAGATCACTGTCACCGCTAGCAGTATTGAAACGTTCCCAGCTGATCGTAAGGCAGATGCAGGCAGAACTTAGAGTTTCGAAACGTTCGTCAGAAGTGGTGTAAAATTCTTGCAGATACTTGATTGCACATGACAAAAAAGGTTCGAACCTGTCTCTCCCTAGCATTGAATAAGTAAAACAGGCGTATTTCCATATCTTGATAAATAACTTTTCTGGGGTAGACCATCCGTTGCACCTGATAAAAAGATTGCCGCATTCAAAAAGGATTCCCGAAATCGACGTTATACGAAAAAAACTCGTTAATGTTGGTCATACGATAGTTTCTAGTTTGATCCATGTAAACAAATTGTCAGCATATGTATAAAAATTTTTATGTATCGTTATTTTAACGTTGCCGCCGTAACGGACTTGTATTTTTGTTAAATTGAGTAGGCGATGTCGCCTTGACGACCTTTTTGATACTCCTTGCTTTGAAACTGTTGCATTTTCTTGGCAAGGCCTGCGATTGGTGGAAATTGGTTAACTCCTCGTTGCAGGGAGTGACTAAGAATTATTTTATCACAATCACCACGTTCCCACGAGTCTTGCATCGCCGGTCGAACTCTTGAAGTACCTCAAGAGTCGATCTGGTTAATGCCTAGAATGACAAATGGCAAGCCTAAGAAGCCAGTTGTAGCGTGAAATCCTCAGGTTACCCATAACTCAGTCTAGGTCTGTACAATATCAAAAATAGCTTACGGTTGATATGATGTTAGAAGAGCACAATTAGTCATATAAAAAACAAAAATCGGGTTTAAAATATCAAGAAACTTTGCTTGGCATGGAACAAAGATTTTAATTCTTTCTAATAAAGTATCTAGGTATCCGGAATGAAATATCGCCCAGTTTTATTCAACTATCATTTTTCAAACAAATATTTTTCATGAATTTTATTACAAGTCTAACTAACAGTTAGTGACGCCACATGTTCACTAGAATCGTGGATTTACTTCGTACTTTTCAGCTTCGTTGTGTTCTTTGATGCATAGGATATTGGTACACGTGATATAAATCTATAGAATTTATCATCCTTAGAATTATTATTGTTGTTCATCTACCGACTACAACACGAGGCTGAAAACTAGCAGCCGGAATTGACAGCCAAACGTTCTAACGTTCATTCGAACAAGGTAGTGAAGACCGAAAATCAAAATTTCGCGAAATAGCTTGAACTCGTAGTACTTTTATAGAATCATGGAGTAAAAATGAAGGACACTTTTCTAATTCCTAAAAGCTTAAAAGGTTTGGCTGCTAGCTTCAGCTTCGTGTCTACGGCTATTTAAGTACTCTGCAATTTTTTGAAATGTGAGTTTCTGAATTGGTGTTTAGACTTTCAGCGGGCGCAGTCCCATAGTACAAAGTATCAGTCTTATCTTATCTAATCCTTTTATAGCATCCGCGCATCACACAAGCACTCTTGGATCATAATAAGACATCTAGCGAATAAAAGGAATAGCATCGTAACAGTTTTCAGACAGATCAAACGAACAAAGGTAACTGGTAATCGAGTAGCTGTAGTCTATTCCGACAGACACTGGCCGGTGATTGTTCGTCTGATAAATCCCTTGGGTCTACTCGTTGTGGAGATTTCTGATCTCCAACACATTTCATGATCAGAGTCTTTCTAACGTGGCAGTAGATGATAGGCTGGTAAAAGTCTAATCGCCCTTCTTCAGAATTGTTTTCACCGATTCTCATCGATATTTTATTACGACTTGTAACTGCAGGGAAGCTGAGTGATGTCTGTCAATGCAAAGTGGAACGAACGAAGTTAGTGGAGATAGAAAGTTCAAAATTCAATTTGGTTTTTATTCTGTATGTTTTTCCATCTGCATTAATAATCGCGATTATATTATATCTTGCCTTTTTAAAGCAATTCACGATTCTTACGTAGCCTTGACTATGTTACACATATTTTAATTTTTTTGAATGATAATCGATTGGTTGAAGCATACAGCAAATGTAATTAATTCAACCTTGATGTAATTATTCTTGCAACTGACTAAAAAGCCGAATATAAAAAAAACACGTACCATCTTAATCTAGGTAATGCAAACGTTAAGAAATCGAAATAAGGAGGTTATTTCTCTTCCTGTTCTCTTTGCGTATTGAGATCCACCCATTTTTCTTGCGTCTATGCTCGTTCCAATACAATATGTAAATAAAAATGCGACGCACTTGATTACGCCGATTTTCAAATCTTCTCAAAAATTCAAAGTGCATCGTCGCCTGCACAAGTTCATAACTGTTCAGTTCATTTCGAACTAACGGACATGTTTTTTTAATCTTTTTTTTTTAGATGAGAAGTAGTATTTGAAAATGCTATAAATAGCAGTTGAATTTTTGTTACCGCCGTACCGATCATTCCTTGTCTGAAATAAAGCCTAAAATATTCATGGACATTAGGGTGGTCCTCATTTAGAATGTTGACGAATTTATTCCGGATCACCCCAGCAAATCAACTATGAATAATTCAAAAACAATTCACAATTTTTTTCAGATTTTCATATCAACTGTAACACGTGCCTGTAAGAGGAAGGATTTCCCTATTTAAAATACACGTGTTTCGGACACGTTCTTAGTATATATTTTACTGTAAGAGTAATAATGTTCGAAAAAATCCATGAATGTGAAGTTCTAATGAGCATTAGTGCTACTATCTGAGAAAAAATTCACGTCATCGTACCAGGTAGTATAGACAATTGCATTTCTTATAAATAAAAAAAAAAAAGTCAAGATTCTAGGGTGTGCAATTCGTCGAGATTGGTTGGTACGATGATGTGAATTTTTTTTCAGATAGTGGCACTAATACTCACTAAATCTTCGCAATTACAGTTTGATTCGAACATCGTCACTCTTACAATAAATTATATGCTGAGAATGTGTCTGAAACAAGTGTATTTTAAACAGTGATATCCATCCATTTACAGGCACGGGTTAGAATTGATATAAAAATCTGAAAGAATTGGGAAATTGTTTTTGAATTATTTATAGTTGATTTGGGGGATGGTCTGAAAAAAAATCATCAACACCCTAAGTAAGGATCACCCTAATGGACATCTTAGAAAAAGGGCCTCTTCACAGTACCGCCTCCCAAATTTTTCACGCATAGTGTGGAATTGTTATTATTTTTTCTCCTACGAATATAAATTAAATGAACTGAAAAGTGAAAAGCTCTTCTCTTCGTTTTTTCGTTCAAAGTGTCGACAAGGGCAACGGTGGGTGTTCACGAGGAATAATAATGTAATATCCTGTCAGCGTTTGAACCTTTGCGCCTTAAGCTATACGCTCAATTTTTCTTTGGAGTTTGATAATTGTGTAAGCATTAATTGTGTAACCACCTTGTTTCATTAACCTTATATAATTACGTTGAATCGCCTTATAATTACGAAGGCAATTTGGCCAAGCAAGAGGAAAATTCTTTTGTTTAACCATCCAGTAACGACGCGAGGTTCCGAACGCCTGCCGTTTGCAGCCTTTTCGGCCGTAGCTGCCACCCACAGGTTTCAGTAAATTTTTTTTCATTCATTTTCCCTTCCACTTTGTTCTTCTTGCTAATTGTTTTCCCCGGGAACAAATTCAATTTTCTATCCCGTCGTAACCCCTCGTGCATTTATTTTCTCGTCATTTTATCGAGCCACGTACACTCGAGTTAACGATTGACTGCGTGAGCTTGAAAAATAAAAATCTCCGAAATTCCCCGTGAATAAGAGCCCCTTATTCGCTCCAGAATATGAAGCATCGGCTGTCGACCTATTATTTTTTGCTGCTTCTATTATCAAGCGAATCTCAAGCATTTTCCCACGCACTTGCAAAGCCCTACTCCACTACTTGATTGAAGTCGTTGTCTGAAATTTATTATGGTACCTAATGGCGTACCATTGTTGTACGCACAATAATTGATTAAAGTCGATAGACAACTTGAATTTTCAAGTCGTGTCGGACAACCTTATGGAATTTTGTATTGTAAGTATAGCTTGATCGCCCCTTGACATGCCTTACTTTGGAGGGTGGTTTCACCCCCTTAAAGTGTTTAATGGTAGATAAAAAAAAAAAGATGTGTCGCTTAGTTTTGAGTCTACTATAACATATTACAAAAGAAATCAAATCGGAGAGGTCGACCTGGGATACCTTCCTTGTGAGTTGATACCTCACTTACCAATTTGGCGTCTGAACGACGTGACCCGTCTTACGATTTTCGCGGATTTTGTTTAGGCCCTCTTCGAACCAGCGAGGACTTGAACCTAAACTTTCCCGTTCTGTACTCTTCCATGGTACCACGACGCCCTATGTACAGGGTGTTCGAGAGTAAACGTCGCAGTTTGCTTGGCAACCTATCATTGTGAAAAAAAAAAATATCGGTAAACCGTATTGGATCCGCCACTTAAAATTTTCAAATTTCGAATTCAGATTCATAATCAGTGACCCAAAAACCCCCCTAATCCGAATTTCATCAAACTTCGTTCGGTACATTTGATACGCCCCTGAAAGGTTTGAATGGGGAAATCCACCCTCTTGAGAGCATCGTTTAGAGTTGAGATAACAATCTTAAAAAATTACCGAATCATTTTTGATTTACGTAGAGCTGATTTGGAGAGCGAGCCAGGACTACCCTAAAGTATAACCTCCACTTGCCTCATCGCTTTCCCCCCCTGGCGGCTGCTCCCCACTCTTTTGATCGTGCGACAAACAGAGGACTCTGACGGGACTAGCTCTGTCCTTCGGTCTCGGCTTCAGCGGCCCCGTCTGTCTCTCTCTATGAGTCTATGCCCAAAAACGCGCCATCTTCCGGTAACTCGTACCGATATTTGTTCCTCTCAGTAGTAGGCAACCAAACACACTGCGGCGTTAACTCGGAAACACCTTGTACAGGTACTATTGTCGGTTCATGTTTTACTTATAAAATTCATGCTTCGATTCAAATAAATCACAGTACATTTACGATCTTTCATACGAATAATTGCATTGAGTAGAATTTGAAAAATAAGCTCACCTTACCCTGGATAAAAGGTTGAAATGTAATAACATCACCTTTTTGTCGAGGAAATAAATAGGAATATGTAAATATCTTTTGTCAAGAAATATTCACGATGTATTACAGTAAAAACTGACTTCATAGAACATCAACGAAAAAGTTTCAACTATTTTATAAAATGAACCTCAGACTTTAGAGACTTTTTAATTTTGTGTTTCAGGTGAGTTCCTCCCGTGCGTTTTGAAAACCTTATACATGTATCAGACATTGAACTGGCTGTAGGTGAGTATGGGAAAATCGAAGTCGAAACCAATCTATGTGGGCCGGTGGTGAATTTTTTCTATCCAATCTATTTTCATGCGGAACTCGTGACTCCGTGCCATTTAATCTACTTTCGTTTGCACACCTGAACGTTCCGGCTTGTGAATTTACATTTTGTTGATATTCAGTACCCGTTACGACCACCCGTATCCCATGAATATTTGCATTGCCGAATAACATGCGTTTACATCTGGTTGTTACGAAAGAATTTTTGTTTTTTATTTAAGGTAAAATTTTCAGTAGGAGAAATAAAAGGTCAGAAAACATTCTGAATGTTTTTAGTCAAATGCTTTATCGGACAAATATAAAATTGACTCGTATCAGTTTTGAGTTGATTTGGAAATAGTTTCAAATACACAATAAATTGGGGATTCACTTCTCTACCATCAACTTACCGAGTTCGGATTCTCGATTGTCATTTTTTACTCCGAATCAGGTGAAAACTTGTGATGATTCACACTGCACAACACTTCCTCTATTTCTCTGGTGCTATAAACCGAATGAATGCCTTACTAAAATAAAGAAATCGTGCACGTGACCGATACGGGACAACTAAACTTACTTTAATCAAAGGCGTATTATTTGTATCAATCATCGCATACAGCAACTGTCATGCAAGTTATTTCCTTATTGAGATCAGAAAAGTAAATATAAAAAAATCTAAACTTACGAGCAGGTGTAAGACAAGCAATAGCGTACTAGTCAGTGGATTGAGTTAAATTGTTGAGCAAGCGGACAAATTTTTCAATCAAGATTATACGAAGAAATGTTCAATCATAAAGCCGTATAATGATGGTTGATGATCCATCTCCTCCCTTGCTCCGTATAGGCAATTATGTCTCCTACAGATATACCATATCGGGCGTGGCGGGTATTGGTAGTCATTATTATTATTGTTATAAACATCGGTAAAACCATTTATGCGTCAACAATTACAGCCTCTAGACCGGAATTAAAAAAAGTGTGCGTCGAGGGCCGCGCGACAGATGTGAAAACTTTCGGTGTAGTTGTCACCACTGTTTCTCTGTTCTTCGGCGATGACCCGCCTGAGAAGTTCTCACTTGCATTTTCTGTGATACTCCTGACACCTTTTCGCCTTGTTTTCCGCTTTACACAGTGACGCTCATGTCAGCATATATGCATATGTTCTGTATGCATATGCATGTACGAGTATAACCCATGCCGGTAAGGCCCTCTGCTCGTTGTATTCAAGCATGAAGGAGTGGGGGGCACGAAGATCCGCACAAAGAGGAGACCGAGGATAGGAAGTCCAACTCCAATTTAACGAAAAACTCCGTGTAACGCGGAGAATAGCTCATCCCTTCGGGAAAACTACGTATCGACAAAAAATCCTCCATGTAACGAAATAGATTTTCCGTGTACTGAAACGAAATATGATTCTGTGAATTTTTAGATTACGAATATTGTAAGTGTACGGACCTCTGAACGGAATTTTCTCTCTCCTCAAGTAGTCCAGGAATTATAGAGGCATAAGCGTTATTTTTTTGGTATGGGTAGTAAAAATGGTGTACATGAACATATGTCAACCTGCCATCTGAAATCGTGTGGAAACATTGTTTGAAAATCGATCAAAACTATGATTTTAAACTTTTTCGCGTACATCCTTTTTCCTTACGATTGTACAGAAAAAAAAATCAATACTTTTTTTCTAGTCCGCGAAAGCTCTAAAAAACTCGACGTCGCGAGATGAAAAGTATTGACCGAATTACAAGTTATTGAAAAAAACCACTAATTACGTCGTTTTGAATACATAATAAAAAAGTGAGTATTTATTAAAATGACGTCTTTGTGTCGCATTTAACAATTCTTTGTCACTGACAAATAATTCGTGTGGAAGCTGTAATCTGTAAGTTGAATCGTTAAAGACTTATAAACAAATTAGCCAAACATCGGCCTGTACAATTCTATAATAATTCTAATACAAGACGTCACGCGAATTTTTTTAATAGTAGATTTCGCAACAACATATCGGAACCCATAATTATTTTTACAAAAAAAAATTTAATTTTCCAACGAAGGGACTTTTTTTTATGCGACCGTGGTTTCAAAATTAAACTGACCGTTTATTCGACCGTTTTTGTAACATTTAATTGCGGATATGAAAAAAGCATGCAAAAAGTTTTAATTTGAAGAAAACCTTTGGTGAGATTCGTTGGAAGACAACGGAGTTACAAGTCAATTCAAGCGAGTAGCGGAAAAAAGATGTAATCACAATTGGAATACGGAGTATTTTCATTGTATAAAATATTGAGTGTTCGGAAAAAAGGTAAGTGAGTGAAAAAAATTTTGAAAAATCAGCGGACCGTTAGTATTTTCGCTGGATACGAGTTTTCAATTCAACGGCGCGATTTCAGTCACAATTTTCTCGGGAATTATTTGCCATAAATGAGTTATGTTTAATTTTTACTACGCACACCAAAAAAATCAGAAATGTTCATATCCGGGCTATATGTCCTCGACGAAAGATATGACGCTCGAGATCATACGGTGCGTTTTCGTGGATGCGCACCACGGGTGCACTCTGAGAAACTTCGTTGTTTATTAGTTAGCACGTGGCTGATGCAAAACTCGAAGCTGCTTATAGTCGACTTGTACTCTGATTTACCTATAATGAGGGGTCCCCTGGTGCAATGTCAAGTTTGTCAGTAAACAGTATTAGCTTGGTTGCTAGCTACCAGCCATGGATGAGAACACAAGACGAACTTTGAGTATTGAAGAAAAATTACATATTTCGAAAGCTGTGCAAGATGGCAATAATGATCAAAAGACAGACATGGCAGTTAAATTTCAAATTCCTCAAAGTACTCTCTTAACAATAATCAAGAATAAATCGAACTCATTGGCTTGTAAGCTATCGAAAAAATTAATACAAGAGAAATCGGCTGAGAACAGTAGACAGAACTGAGTACAGAACTAGTAGACTCAATTTACATTTGGTTTGTAAGGTGCAGACGGGAAAATATACCCATCGGAGGTTGTCTGTTGCAAGAAAAAGCTACGATTAAATGATTTTTAGAATTTACTATTACGATTTCGTAGAATCCGTGCCATTTATTTATTTCTGGGTCAAATAAAAATACATGGGAGTGTTTTTATTCAGAATTGCGTATAGAATGGGGCCGTTAAGCCCATTTTCGCGTTTTAGATACGTGGACTTCGATATTTGGACATGTATACGTCAACGTCGAAATCGACCAGAGCACCCCGTTAAGAGCATGTAGCCGTCCTACTTTTACCGACCGAGCAAACTCACCCTTCTTTCGATATTAAATAAACACACGAACGGAAAGGGTTTAAATTTCGACAGTGCATCGCTCTTCCGTAGAGGAATTCAGGAAAGTTACTCATATTTCGAAAATCGTAAAAAAAAATGTATGGTTTTTTGACACGTGTTGGTATTCCCACATTTCCTGCATTTCAGGGACCAAAAAGTGTCATAGCTAAGGTACTTTTCGCCATTCAAGAAAGAATGAGGAGTATAATGAGCCATCGTGAGACTGTTTTCGTGTAATATTGGGGCTCCTAGATGAGAACTAGGAATTACAATAATTTCGAACATAAAAGATTCTTTCACGTTCAGATGGGTGCACGGCCGAGCGTTCCTTCCAAGGTTCCTTCTCAGTTTGTGCTGTGGCAAATATGGTAACCTATAATTAGGTGGATCGATAATTGTACAAGAAAAGCATTTTCCTATTAAAGATGGATCTGTTCCATAACCACAGACATACAACCTCCATTTGTTTTATGAACCATTAATTCCGGGTTGTTAAAAAGTTCTTGGGTCGCGTGTAGATCTACATGCATTAATAGTTGTTACATTAACATGACTATGTCTATTCCTGAAGACAGATATGTGTTTGGCAATGGTGCTCCGAGCTTCGTTTGTAAGTTCAGATAGTATACAGAGTGTTTTCGAACAATTGTATCAAACTTTGAGAGGCTGTCGTGTTAGCCAAGACCAGATATTCTTGATAAGCAACCCATGGTCGGTACGACCAAATTTCGAGGGTACAGGCTGTCGAAACGGTTGTAAACCAACGCCTGAAGATAGGTACCGCAGCCATACAGTCTAGTATATTTACTTGAAATTCTACTGCGCACTAACATCAACTCACACCACAGGTCTGTTCGACTTCAGTGATTCTGTATCCTGTAATCGCCTGTCATGAAAAACTTTACCAATCTTGCAAGACGCGGAATCGAACCCTGTCCGTTGGACTGGCGAGTACAGGGCTATCGCTAGGTAGGGTTTTGACGAACACACACATTTGAACACTATATTGTACAGCTTATAGAAATGAAACTAGATACGGATTGGATAAAATTATGAGTTTGGTCAATAGTTTAGCGCTGTTTGTGCAAACCTTGGACAGGTTCGGGTTCCATATGTTACACGCAGACCGACTGCATTGAAAATGAGGTAATCGGGGTGACATCTACTTGGAAGTCTTTGATAGCAAAGACGCGCTCTTGAATTATGTAACATTTTCTTGTATTCCCAATGAATATCGGTGATCCACGCAAAAGTATAATTCACAATATTTGCAAGTATACCTAACAACTGAATAATACAGTACACTCTCTCAATAGTGCCAGTGATAGGCGTGTAGGGGAATAACTTTCCGAGAAAAGCAGTACCCGTACTCTCGACGCGACTTGTTGAGGAAAACATTCGAATCACTCTCTTTCAATACTGCCACAATGCATCTAGCGCGCGACACCATTGAAAGAGCCGGAGAACTTGGCGAAGGGTGGGGAAAGCGTTTGAACACAAAATAGAAGAAGTGGCTCTATTGAGAGCGGCACTATTGGCAGAGCGCGCTGTACGTGGCCTGATATTACTTCAGTTGCCAACTAACGTGGGTTAACCCGCGTCCCTTTTGACGACTTTTGACGAACATGGGCTGCTTATAAAAAATTTTTGGTATTGGCAACCCTTACATCTTCTCTAAATATGATAGATTTTTTCTAAAACACCCTGAGATCCCATCTTCAAAACGGGCTGCCCATGATTTGATAGTAAGTTTACAATCGGTGAAAGGTAACCCAAATTCAGGACCAAAATTTATCGTATCAATCACATTTTGAGGAGTGTTACATCCTTGAGTGCATAATCAGGATCTTCTTCCCCAAAATACGATACCGAGCACACACTACATGGGGCCACTTGAGTACGTGAAAAAAACCAGGTGGCCTGGTGTTCTCCAAAAACCGTGGCATTGAACATGTTTTGGCGCGCGCAATTTTTCCATCTGTAGGCTAAGGCTAATTTTTCAAAACCCCCAGTCAGTAAACGGTTAACTGACAGGGCTAGCTTCGCGTATTTGAGGGCAACCTACAGTGCCATCAAGGCAGATAGAAGCTACGTATAAACGCTGAAGACACCTTATCGGCGGCTCACTCTGTTACTGCTTTTGTTCTGTCTGCTCTTGGTCTTCGTCCCCACGTTCTGTCATATCGCAGTCCATACAGTCTGTGCCCAGGGCTATTACATATTAGCAATCCGAAGAAACTATTGTTTTTGATTTTAACTAACTTCATCACTCATGTGTAGTTAATTGTTCATCCACCCACGTGCTCTGTTTACAGTTTAACCCTCGCGCTTGTCGTGCTGTAAGTGGCATCGGGTAGGTATCGGATCAATCGGGAATTCCTTAGAGTTGACGCCCGTCGAAATGCTGTAATGGCATCGGGTCTAGCATCCGGACCACTCGGGGGAGTCTACCTATAGTTCGTCAGCCGGGCGCTTCTCCATCGGAGCAACTGCGGGGATCTATTTACCGAACAATTAGTCCCAGCGTATATGATCCTGGAGGGTAGGTAAGTAAAATCTCAGGTGGCACACCTACGCGTGCCTTTTTAGAAACCGGGAGAAATGCGCGTCGCGACAGCCTTTCACGAAAAACTCGTATCACTTCGTGTCAGCGTTCAGATCTCTATAACAGATTGGCCCCTGAAGAGTTATGTGTAGGCGAGGTTTGAAGTAAGGGAGACCGGTGCTAGTTGTCAAACTTTTTAATTTCTGATTTTCACAATTTTAGGGAATAAAAATTCCATTTAATTCGAATATGGGCACTGTAGATGTATCCTTTACGCACCTGGAGAAAATTCGTGGTTGTTCCAAAGCATGCCTGAATAGGGTTTCTCGAATTTTTAAAAAAAATTGAGGGTGTCATAACTTACCCTGGAGGCGGGGTAAGTTGTACCAAGTATTTTAAATGATCAAAACTGGTAAAAAATTATGAATGATTTTTTTTCTTGCCTTCGCTTTCTTGTTCTTGTTTCGAAGTAAGAAACTCGGATTTTCAGTGTACATTTTTAAGCAATAATTCTTTTCTCCGTTGTATTTTTTCCTGGAAACCACGACCTAGTCGAAACAGTCGACCTAGACTCCGAAAACCCCAAAAACCGTGAAAAATCCGATTCAGATTCCGGAAATCCCAAAAAACTTGACCCGAACTCAAGAAACCACGGAAAAGTCGAGATGGGTCAAGTTGTCGGGAAATTATTGTCACATGTGAAGTTAGTGTTAACTCGTGATTTTGTTTAAAAATATCCATATCTTGCTGACCCGCTATTCAAATATTAAAAACATATATATCAAATGGAAGTGATAAGAATCACCTTTCCGATCATCTTATTACGAAATATTCCAATGTAGCTAAGAAAAATAAGAAAAACACATTTAGAAGATGGAAAATAATAACTTATTAGGTCCAATTTCAGTTTTTCAATCACTGCGAGGCCGCATATGATACCATATTCTAGTTAACAACATTCATTAGTTTCAAACATTGAACTACAACTTCAATCTATGCCACCGCTCGTTCCGATATCTAGCGGCGAAGATACAAGCCTTGTGACAACGGTGACAACTAGTACTTGTAACAATGGTTTTTGTCATTGACACGTCAGTTATTCTCGGTATAAACGTACAAGTGAATCTTGCTTGCGAAATTTTCGGAAGAAATGACATTCCTCATTAAATTAAGCTTCCGGTATCGATTCGACTTGGATCTGACCCTCAACCTCTCCGATTCGGTCCACGATTTTCACCTTATAGCTTCAACTCTAAAAGGGCCTCATATTTTTGGCACGAGTTGAAACAACAAGATAAAAAATTGTAGACCGAATCGAAGCGGTCAAGGGTCAGACCCAGGTCGAATCGGTGTGGAATGCCTCGTATACAAGTACTCGTGTGATGCTTGGGTGGTATTACCCGAAAATTTTCGCCGATGACTTCGAGGTTGCGATTTGGATATAACCATAAGAGAAATTGGATGGTTGCCAATAATTGAAGCATTTCTCATTTGGTTACTGGAGATTTCATTCGCTCGAGAAACCCCATTCGAAGTTATCATCCCAGCTAGCGGCGAGGTGATGGAAATCAAGCTTATCTGGCGTATTAGCAACTGAGGACTGCTGAACTCTGTCTAGTTCCAAACTTTACCCTTCAATCTCGCAGTATTAACTGTCAAAGCTGGAACTACAGCTTCTTAGCTCGATATCTACAATTAATTATGTATTCAATTAAAACTTGTTTCGCAAACAGAAATTTCGCGCGAAACAAACAGTTGTGTGGCCAATGGTTCAGCAAGTATACTTAGTAACTTCTGCAGTACGTATCAAATGATTAAAATATTTGATATTTTTCAATCTGTCGTGGAATGAACATGAAATTTTCCTAATTCTCGGCCGTAGATAAATTTGTAGATTTCAGTGGACATTGAATCGTAAAGTAATTTCCAAAAAACTCCCATGGTTGATGATAATTAATACTTGTCAGCAGCATTTTTAAATACTTGTGGTTGTAAGCATATGTTGCATCTATTGAAAATTGAACTTCCAATATAAAATTTTTAACTGTCCCGTATGTATCCTGACGGCGGATCTTCGATTTTTCGATGCCCTTGGTTCACCCGGAGAAGTTTGCCAGAAACTTACAGTGTTCCCTTTTTTTTTTTTTTTGCGACCAGCGATGAATGCTGAAAAATTGATCTTACAAAAGATATTGCGAGATTTTGTTGGGCACCTGGCGTGATCAACACGCTTCTCAATTATCATCAGCTTCCCTGGTCGTTGGCTATACCTTTTTGCACTTTCGGTAAATAATAAACAAAATTAACCACAACAAAAAAATATTATTCGAACGCGCTGACCGCCACTGGCCACTGATTTTAACTTACGATTAATATTAACTACGGCACTATTCGCCTAGCACAAAAAAAAAAGAGAACACAGTCTTCGTGGAGGCAGGCAATATATCGTTTAAAAAAGTGTTTGCATATTTGCTGCACGTTTATCAATACTCATACAAACTTTATTACTACGTACAGAAACGAAAATGTTTATTGAGTTGGTAGGAGAGTAGGGGTTCGACAAATATGATAGGTTGCACGTAGTTGAGCTTCTGCTACAAGCAATTATTCATTCAATAATCCAATTATTAATTAACCTTATAACTTTTATGTGTCAAGAAAGAATGGTTTTAGCTTTAAAGCCAAGTAGCAAGTGCTCCGCAAATGGATGAGAGAGTAAACTTGTGTAGGGTTGATTCGTGAATTTAATTATAAGGGTCGATGAATGCGATCATTGCCTGGTCGTTTTACCGCACACGCAGCACCGTGGCAATAATTTCTCATTTGTATGTAATGAGTTTAACCAGCATTTACGCCTCCGACTTGATAGACAACTACCAGGTATAACTTGTATAAGTACGCTAATAGGTTTCTGTGTAGCTCAGACATAGTTAGATCTACTAATGCTTCGAGTCTTGAGCTTCCTACGGCATCGGCTATAGGTAGTCGTGATATACACTTGCACTAGACCCGGTGGCTGCAATATAGATGCCAAATACATCCCAGCATGAAGTCCCTATTAGTTAACTTAGATAATTAGGTTACATCGGCGCTTGGCTCAATCGAGGAATACGAACTACGACCACCTTATACCTTATACCTCTAGATACGTGTAGAGTAATAACTGTCCGCTTCTGTGTCGAAACGGATCCGCGCAACCGTGAATCTTAATCGCGTGGTGAATTTCGTGCATAATTCACTGCTCTATATTCTTATCTGGAATTTCATTGGTATCAGTTTTCACCATTAAATCAACTACACGAAGGGAAAGGATTATTTGGGTCAAGTGATATTTGTTTGGTTCAACAAAAGTGGCGAACACAATATACTTCTTACTTAATTCAACAAAATACGATACTTCCGTTGGTCTAAAAAAATTTTGTCGAATCAATTACTTTTCTCTCAGTGCAGTGTCAAACGATTCTTGTGGGCAGACGAGCATTACACGTATGTCGAGTATATGTACAGTCGATCACAACATGTCACCTATACCACAGTGGATAGTGATGAAATTATGCAATTACCAATTGAACCAACGATAGTTATATCACTGTAAACACATCGCCGGCAAATCTCAATTTTATGCAAATGACTGTTTATCCAAGCTAATATTGCCAATTATTTACAGGATGAAGTATTACACAACACTCACTTTATGATCTAAACTGATCGATAATTTATCGGTGATCATTTCATGGATGGCAATTGTAAACTCGCCACAGGCAATCAATTATGTACTTATGCAGTCGTGTGTAGGTATATACAGCTGATCGTATACTGGTACATTAGACACGAAATATAGCTTTTCGAAAGCATCTCGGTACTACGTTACTTATTAAACACACCTTTCAGCAAATAATGCCACCAAGACAACAATACGGCTGAATGAAATTTTTACGTTATATTTGAAACATTGAGCGAGAGTTCAGGGATTACTAAACTTTCCAACGCCCAGCAATATAAAATGAAATGACCACACAGTACTGAAATTAAGCCAGATTTATAATTTAATCAATGTGAAATTCTATAATATTTATGTATTAATCATGTATTTTACTTTTAAATTCGACAAAATGCCGAATGACATAAGTTGAAATCGGTGCGCAGAAAGAAGATGAGGAGGAGATCAGAGGAACGAGGGAGAGTACGTTATTATTATATGTCTTGAAACATTCCTATTTGCAGAAACAATTTGAAGGACTTGAGACGACTTCGGACAGCTTTGATCGAGTTCGAAGGACAGTATGACTCAAAAAGTATATTATGTCATAAGAGTGGAAAGTAAGCGATATCTGCACAAGTTTTGTTATCGTACCAGTCTGCTTATCAGGACCACGAATCCATGGACCAGTATCGGCAGGTGTGACACGATGTTATTTGCAGTTACTGTGAAGAAAGTTTACCTAATAAGTACTGAAAGTGCCAATGGCAGCGCGCAACCTCGAGTTACATGCAAACCGGTCACCCGCCAAAAAAGTTCTGGTGTGGAAAATAGAACATTTTGAATGTGCGTATGCGCCAGCTTCTTATTTCTGTACTGTTGAGAAATAAAGTAGCTTACGTATGCTGAAAATCACACTTTCCAAGCAGGTATTGCAACCGTTTTTTATACCGCAACAGTTTTGATACGAAATCTGCCTCGAAAGCTTAATTTTCGAATCCCGTGGACGTGCGTATTATGAAGTACCATATTTCTGAAAAATTGGTGCTTACGCACGATCGAAATGTTCGACTTTCCACACTAGGCTTTTCTGGCACACGTGCACTAGCGAATAATTTGATTTCATGCATTATTATCAGGGGCCATGCCATCGACGTGAGTTACATAAGCTAAATTTCACACGCTACCAATGGCACCTTTGGTGCGGCCCAAATTAAACTTTCCTTCACAGGAATTATGAAACATAACCTGTTTGTCACGTGTGGATAGGCGATCTCTGATTCGTGTGAGTTACAGCACTAATTTTCGACTCGTGCCACAAATCTAACTCGTTTAGATATCGTCTACTTTCCACACTTGTCATACAATGTACAGTACTGACTTCAAGAAAGTCCGGAAACCTACAAAGACTTGAAAGGACTTCATGTGATTTTACTCAACTTTAATTCGATGGACTTTCAATGAAATCTTTTCAATTCGTTTTCTCACATTAACCATCATTACAAATATTCGAGTACGTAATTTCCACATCGAGATTTACCATGGGAATTGGTTTGGGTACGAATGCAAGTACGGGAATGGATTTAAAGTTCTTTCGTTTAACATTATTGATTCATGGGATTACAGTTACGCACAAACTGGTGGTTTTGAAAATTCGATATGTGTCTATTAATATTGTAAACTAATACACCGTGATTTTGGTACTATTTTTGGTAATAATATGTACGCAGCTATTCAGAGCCCACACGTTCGCAGACGGCTAATGGGTTATGGTGAAATTTGATATCTGCGGTACCCAATAAAATTTTACCTGAACCGGGATTCAGGTTTCGACGTTCACGTATCATCTATTAAAATACCCCAGCTCGTGAAAGGGTAATCGCTAAGCTGCCTGCAGATTAACGGCACCGCAATTCAGACAAAATTAATGATTCCCTGCATTAGCAGCGTTAAAAAAATCGAAATTCATATTCATATGAATAAATAACAGGAAGATCAAACTTTCGCTGATAATATAGTATACTATACCGAGAAAAGTGACGTCGGGATTCTCACTATTGAATAGTAGTAGAAAGATTTGACTATTGATGTAGTTGATTTGACTATTCGTATAATTTATCTCAGTATTTTACATAGTTGAGTTGACAATCTTCTGCAATAAACGTTGGATACTTTGCATGAACACGGGGGTAGTTGTTATGGCCATGGTTGATTGACCTACATAAGATATTTATCGAAATCCGAGTTCATTTTCTCCATAGAATAAAGTAATATCCACTCCAGATACTTTTCCCAGTGTGGTAATGAATGTAGGTAAATTTCAATACTGTAAGCAATGCTTTAGGCGAAAAAAAAGCTACAATACTCAATATCAGTGAATTTCATACATGCACTATAAGTAGAAACCATGTCAAAATGACTAGCATGAGAATGTTATCTGATGAATAAAAAAACTTTTATCAATATTATTACCATTGTTAAAATTACAAGTGTTGTGTTAATCTATAATGACCGAGTATAGAGCAAAAAAACCTTAATGTTGTGGCGGAAAGGATGATGGGGGAGGCAGAGCTTCAAAAATATTCGGTGTAGTACAATTATTTCGGTGAGGGAGTGATGATATTAATTTTTTTTTTTTTGGACAACTTAACTTCAATTTGTCTTGACTCAAGTTAAGGGACATGAACTCACCACAAGTCACCTTTGTGCTCAAGTTGTCTCTCATTCGCCTTTTCAACACGTGCAAGTTTCCAGTCTCTCTTTAATTTATTTACAGTTGACGTGACGCTCGTGGCTTCGACCATTGGTGACAATCTAGGCGTCTGCGCGTATTTGCAACATGATAAAATTGTCCCGACCTTTTATCTGACCTTGAACCACTTCAATATGTAACACTCTTTTATTGTTAGCCGCATCCTCTTCGAAACTGTAAGTCGTCTTCTTGACTCTCGGCAAAGTAGAAGAACTTCTTACGGTTACTTGTGACATTTACGAAAAACCGGCACCTCTGTACCGAGCGGATTTGACCTCTCGGTGGTTTAATACCATCGTTTCTCCTCGTATACAACTAGCTTGTAGTATCGCTTCAGCCCCTGGCAACGTGCGAGTCAAACGGACACCCTTATAGCTGGTTCCATGTAGTGCAGGAATTCCATGTAATCACTCTTTTCGCTTACGGCTCATCGCGCTCACTACCGGTGCATACAATTTTTGCGATCAGTCAAGCCGGTTGCACAGGATCTCCGAAGAATATTGAAGTCTTGACTTCGCTGATGTAGTGGAGTAATAGATATTGGAATTGTAAGTCAATGAAGTACGTCACATCATTTTTTCGTTAACTTTTCGACCCGAGTAAGCTCCCTCCTCAAAACGATGTATACATTTATTCCCACTGCCAAGAGCAAAAGAAAGGAAGAATGAATAAGGATCCAATCTTGGACCTATATGGATATGACAAGAACGCTTTTACGACGTTAGACGCGATCATTTACTCAGTACTTTACCGTAATTACTGTGTCTAAATACTATATTCTTAATTATTCTTGTGTAAGACAAAAAAATAAAATAAAAATGTAACAATCATTATTATGGATCACTATAGAAAACAAATCCCAACGTGGGGTCCCATACGGTCCCAAGATTGGATCCTTATTCGTTCTTCCTTTCTATTATTTTTAGCAATGTAAATAAATGTATATATCATTGTGAGAAGGGGCCTTACTCGGGTCGAAACTTGATTCGCCTACAATTCCAACATCCATTATTCCATACAAGTTATCTGTTCTGGCCACTACTTACCCCTAAATTTCCGTTTGACTTCCGCGTCCGAACCAATTTGCACCTTTTTTTCTCAAATGGGAACTAGGTTCACAATCAGTCAGTTCCGACTCTACAATACTTCGGTCAAGTGTCTGTATTGCCAACGTAATCGACTTGGCCCAAAAATTAACCGTCTGGGAATCATTATCCCCATGTGCACGTGCCACGTGGGGCTTATACGCCATAGTTGCGCTCTCCTTCACGCACGTTTTTGGTGCGCTTGGGTGTGAGAGTTATGTATACGCCCATCAGCGCTGCTTAATGTGGGTACCTTTTAAATTTGATCAGTAATCCATGCATTTATATTCCACACAAACTCAGCTTATTATGATCGAATTGTACGCAATCAGCATACCATCGCACCCAAGCCGTACGATATTCTTCATGATTTTACTGGACGATGGCGAGTCATATACAAAACCATTCTCTGCCGGTAACAATTATGCATAATATTCTATCTGTAATAAAACTACTACAAATTTTCGTAACGAACATCACCTACCATTAAAAACAATGACTTGTAAATCATTTCGTACATCGCGGTGCTAATGCCAAAATGGCTTGTACTTATTTATACGTCCTTTTGGCTTTAGAGAGCTATCTGAGTAAAAAAGTATATAATTTTTTATTACAATATATGTTGTTTCGGGCACCTTTGGATTCGATCTCGTAATTATTCTCGAGTCAAGGAATGGAGGAAGGAGTAACAATTGATATAAGGAAGGTTTATGATTGAATTTATAAATACTTTATTGGAATAGTGACGAATTTAAGTGCATAGTTGAACGAACAGGATTGTTTCAATGTCGGAATTGGAGTGTATTTGATGGAGGATGGAATAGAAGTGTATATATCGTACGTTGGGGTAGAAGTTGATTTGACGAAGGTTGGTATTCAAGTGTATTGGGACAAAGAGTGCGAGTCCACGGTGCGAAAATCTAGAATAGTGAGGAATAGAATTAGCAGAGTAAGGGCGATAGCGAGCGGTGTGAGGCTGGATAGAAATAGGAGGACATGCTGGAGACTGTAACGTTACTGCGAGGAATGTGGAAGAGTTGGCACGTAGAGGCGAGAGGTGGTCGAAGAACATTAGAGAAGACGTGTGGTGGAACGCCGAACGTAACAATTCCGTAGATTCCAGTTAAATATCGAAAAAAATATACGCCCTTTTGGATTTGAACTTAGATATCGCTGATTCCATGTCAAACCGAACACTAAATTATGATTCATGAGTCGAGTTTTTTTTTTTTTTTTCAGAAGCATTCTACACATGAAATAATGGAAGTCATGTTTTGCAAAAAAAAATTTGCGATTCTTTTTAAAGATGATAATGTATGCACAGAAAACAAAAAACTTTGCTCCTGCGAACATTCAAACTACTGTATCGTCGAATCCATTAGTTGTACAAAAAAATGCAAGAGGTCGATTTTGAAAATCTCGAGGCATTTATGTAGTAGTATATTTCAAATTTGCATTTGACGTTAACAAATTGTTATTCATTTTTTTTATAAATTTCACTAGCATTTTTCATCAGCAACTCATCAACTTAAAATTTTTAAACAAATATCATCGTGTTCCCACTGCAATTCTAAAGAAGCAATGAAAATTTGAAAACAGAACTCAAACGGACACTATATTTATTTTTCTCACACATTTACAAACGATGTGATTTTTACTTCAATTTTTCCGTTTTGCCGTGGAGTAAATGAATGGTATATTAAAGTGCCGCGCATCATCTTTGTTTTCTCGAAACATCTCGAACATTCTAGAAGAGATCGCAAAACGGATCTATCCACGGATCCGTTTTTTTTACTTCGAGTTTTCGAAGATCAAGAAAATACGTCTACAAAATTTGAGAAAAAAAATCGGAATTATTAATCATAATTTAGTCTTCGATTTGACATGGAATGAGCGATATACGCCCTTATGGATTTAAAGTTTTCTTTTCCAAATTTTGCTTCAAAATAAGTCTACGGAACGATTGGCAATGAAAAAAAAAAATTATATGCCCTTTTGGTATTAGTACTATATATTTCTCCGTACATATAACCTCGTTCTTGAGGTGTCACATGTCAACAAAAAATCAAAGCATAATATTATTTTTTATACTAATACCATTAACCATCGTTAAATTTATCAAAGGAACATTTCTGTCGATCTACTAATCTATTCTAAATTTGAAACAGTTTAAACTTAGATGAATGTCTAATTAAACATTTATATCTTTCTGTAGCCTGAAGATGGTAAAATAACATTCATACTTTGTCTACTTTCGTAAGATATTTCTCTTCTCTACCGTTTTACCGTTGTTTTTCCACATCGTGAATCCACACAGGTAAGATAGATCTGCATTCTGAAAAAATTCAGCCGCAAATTTGAAGTCACATTCTTTCAACTTACCCCAGAATTCAAGTATGCAATGTTTACCGCAAGGAATATGGTAGGTGTACACTTGGGGACAATGAATCTGAGACGGCTAATTTTTTACACCAGGCAGTTATGTTGGCAACACGGAGAAACCCGCAGCGCCATAGTCGGCCGAGCGCGAAACAAACTTAATCTGACGTGCAATCCAACAAATCATTATCCCCGCGGTATTCTAAGGTCAGATTCGACGGTCATAGGTTATGTTATGTTTATTGAGATTGAGTTTGTTTCGCGCTTGGCCGACTATGGCGCTGCAGGTTTCTTCGCGTTGCCAACATAATTGTCTAGTGTAAAAAATTACCCGCCGTAGATTCATAGTCCCTAAATGTACATGTCATAGGTATACCTGCGTACAAACCAAACACCCATGACGATACCGGCGTGTACTCACCTTTCGCGCCGTTGAATCTCGAGGCTTAACGTTGTCGCATGGGTGATCCGTAGGTACACATCGGAGTATCTAGGCCTTCCGTTAGAAAAACGTAACACGTTTGCGATTCCCCGGGTGTATCAGGGTCGCACGCGTGTCACGACACCACGTGTGCGGTATATCCCATGGGTCGAAATCCCTACCCCGTATCCGTCCGGGTCATCCGACAATCCCGAGGGGCGTAGCGACGCTGAATCGTATATCCGTGACCCGCCGAAGGCATACATCACGCGTATTACGCGCCGATGCTTACGTGCAGGCGACACCTTACACAGTCAGGGATCCAGAGGATTCGTACCCACAGATCGTTGACTGCTGACTCGGAAAAGTTATTGCACTCGCCTGGTACTCGACTGCTGTATTCGTACTTGTTCGCGTCACAAGCATCTCCGTGGCGACTACTGCATGTGACGAATGTAACTATTTTCTTCGTGTATATTCAATGTAATTCCAAGTGTCGAATGCAGGTTCGCGAATACCGACAATACACCGTTTAACTGGACATGCAAATCCCGTAACGTTGTCGATGTCACGTGGGATATTCGTTTCCACAATCACGCACGATAACTTGACGCATGATTTCAACGACTTCACCTAGAATTCGCATGCTTTATACGTAGATTGATGAAAGAAAAATTTATTTCAATACTAGTTTATTGAACGAAGTTTTGTCTCTGAACCCTTTCAGTCACAGTAGCCACAATAGCGGCACCCTTTTTTTCTTCTTTTTTTTTTGCCAGTTTTTTATATTCCATGGAAAATCCTGAATTTTTTTTAAGCATTTTTAGGTAACTGAATCGCGTGATTGAAAAAACCGGTAATAATAAAACATTTTATGACGTTCGCATAAATCATCACCAGCACGATATCTTCCCAAAAGTTCCACCATTCCTTCTTCTTCATACACGAGTAACTCGTGTAATCCGTCAAATGCGGAATTTAAAAAAATTATCTGTCCACGTTGAAAGGGCGTGGACAGTACTAAATTCGATCAAACCTGTGCCCAAGGTGTCGGGTATGCCCAAAAGTGAAGTTTCAATTCGTTCACATTTATCATGAAAACATTGAAAAAACAAAAGTGAAATCTGTCAAAGAACCTCCGAAAATATATTTGGAACATTGCATCGCAAATATGACGATGAAATGAAGTTAACAATTATGGCTGGTTAAAATTGATTTACGACTACTGTGCGTCGTTTCCATTACAGTTACATAAAAATGAGCTCTTGAAGATGATGAGAACCAATTGCATTTCTCAGATGTTCATAATGGAGCAAACTTGAATAGTCGAGAATTTCGTATGCTCTTAATTCAAGAGTGTTAAGTTAATATCCTCGAAATACTTGCAATTTTAAGTGCAACAATTGTCATTGCTCGATCGAAACTCTCTCTGAAACAAGATGTACTAAGGCGCCTGAAAATTTGAATAATCGAACTATCGGTCGACTCCCTCGAGCGGTGCAGGTGCCAGGCCTGATGCCCTTTCCAACACTTCGACGGGTATCGATCCTAAAGTTCCTTCCCCCCAACGATACGATTAGATGCCTGATAAGTACTCTAAAACTGAAGGTTACCCCTAAATGTACCCTGAAGCAGCCAATTTTTCACTCACTGCCCCCCTATTTTTTCACTCACTTACATTTTTTCCATAAACTAAAATGAATTGAAAAATCAATTTTATGCTTAAGAACAATATTAGTACTTTCAACTAACCATAAGAACAATAAAAGAAAAAAAAAAAAATAATTAGGTCGAACAACTCTTATATTTCACAAAGTCATAATTTTTACGGTTCAATTCGTTTAACCTAAATTACTTTATATCTATATGTAACAAAGTTGGAAATGTAAACGTTATTCTCAAACAAAAAATCGATTTTTCAATCCATTTTAGTGTATGAAAATAAAAAAATTCAAATACATCGATAATTTCATTTTATATTACATTCAAAATTTGAATTGCCCTCAGCAGGTGTTGATATTATCCGACAATGAACTTTTTGGATTTTTAAAATGAATATAATTTTCGGGTGCAATCGAAAAAATTTCGAAACGACTACAATAACAGACACCCTAGTGTGTTCGTAATTTTGCTCTATTTGGTTACTCTTGTAAAAAAATATTGGAACCGTAATACCCCTCTATTTCACAAAGCTTTCCCCTATTTCCCCTTAAATTACCCTGATTGAGCACTGTGAAGCCTAGATGGGGTAGACAATTAAGGGCGGATCCTACCGAAATTTTCACCAAAATCTGTCGAAAAATTGATTTTGGGTTTTTTGGCGGAAAAAATTATCTTGGGACCCATCCCCACCCAGTGAATCACAGTTTTCAGCTAACAAACCATTTTCAATGGGCTAGACAGGTATTTTTCAAGTTTACATCCATTGAAATCATAATTTTCTAATTATCGTATACAAAAGTAGAATTTTCTCATGTAATTTGAGTTGGGAAAAACAGTACCACTATTTTTCAGCCGATTCCTCCGAAAAATGGTAAATTGTATGCTTTCATTGATTTATTATGGATATTATTCAACTAATAAATCGTTTATCGAGAAAGGCTATTTTTGTAAAGTTACGAAACAGTTTACCAATATTGTTCTTTTTCTTCGAAAGCGGTAAAACAAGCGGGTAGGTATACTTTTATACGTCTATGTGTTTACCCCACCAAGTCATCGATTAGAGCGAGAGGGAACGCCCGCAGACGTTGTCCTTTCTTTCTCGTCACGGCTTCAGATCGGTGCACAGAGGGCGCAGTCTATCTGTCGCACGTTTTGTTTGTTTCTGGATGTGAGGTTGGTTTACTTCGAATGGGCGCGTAAGTGACAGCTGATAGCAAGTGTACGCTTCTTTGCATTTTGTGATTTTTACACATTGCTTACAAAAAAACAAGACAAAGTGCAGCTTGACTGTGGATTCTACGAGGTCACGACGCAGCGATGGCATAAGCGGAAAAGACGTCGAACTGCAAAGATCGAGGCTGCTAAAAGAACGATTGAAAACCGCTGGGGAGGACAGTATCGTAGAGTAATATTTCAAGAATTTTCTGATTATTTTATTTCTATTATTTTACTCTGCAATACTGTAATCAGTTAATTTAAAACACATTGCTTGTATCTTGTAAAAAAAAAATTTAAAAAGTGTCTTTTTTTTCACCGAATTAACTACCCCCCCCTTAATGCAATACAACCTGGTCCGTTGTTGATTGTGCATCACTACCATCGACATCAAACTCTCATCATCCATCAACTGCAAAAGCTACAACGAGCAAAAGAAAGCTCGAACCTTTTGCTTCGACGCTGTCATCGGAGTCAGGTGAGACTAATGAAAATGATCTTTTAGTTCATTCTAGTAATACTTGAGAAGAAACAGCATTCAATCTAGGAAGGCGCAGTGTACCAAATATGATTAGTCATCTTCTTTTTCTTTTTGGACTAGATATTCAAGAGAATTGGTCATTTTTGTTTCTGTTTTCACCAAAGTACGATTCACTCAAAACTATATTGCTTGATCTTCGAAACGCTTGCGCATGCCTTTTTCTCCGATTGAGTTCTAATTTGGCACGTACCTTCCCACATATGTTATACACAAACGTTAGTATCGATTTCTTTACAGTGCAAAAGAAATGTATGATTCCAGATACTCGTAACGTTGAAAATGCTCAAAATTTTAGACGCCAAGTTCGAACTACGGTTTCTAAGAAACTGGTTCTCCGATCTGAAACTACATCGAATGTGATCCGAGCATTCTTCATGCGCAGGGCGTGTTTCGAAATTTGGTATTTTTATACTATATCCTAAGCTGTGACTTCTATAATTTTCAACGAATCATCAAGTTCAGCCACCTAATTTCTTGGGCATTTTGAATAAATTCTGATAATTAAAACGGAATTTCAATTTGAAGAAAAATGTAGAAGTTTTGAGAATCGGTAGGGTCCTCTCTTAATCAACTTGTACTGCTAATGAATTTCTCACGAATCAATATTCATTCGTGATGTTGCAACATGCTTAACTGTAAGAGTAATCTCAGCTCAGATGGTTACCCTAACGTAAAGGGAAAAGAGTTCGAAAAAGGTTGACCCCGCTATACGGAGTCATTCAGTGTTTGCTGTTATCTTTTATCGTTAGCTGCCCTGACGGTTTTGAAGGTCGCCCTTTTTACACAGAGTCAGCTCTGCCAGCTGACTACTGATCAGCTGTGTCTTCGGCAGTATAGGCGAATGGTAAAAGAGGAACGCGTGAAAAGAGAAAAAAAAATGAATTTCGCGCGAGCAAAAATGCGTTTTGCACTGTGAGTTGAGGCCACTCGGATGTAGTTACATATTTATACAGCTTCGCTTGGTACGTGCCCAGTGTCGTACTTACTTGGAGAAAGGATTCGGGTTGTACAGGGTGTATCAGTATTCCGGGACCACCGGGCACTCATCGAGTCCTTGCAAAATATAAGAAAAAAAAAAAAAATTGTCAACCGTATACTTGCAGGTATAACAAGATTAACAATACAACGATGTATTTATCGAACGTCGTACAATTTTTCGTACTTCAAGAGTGATACCATGGCTAACTCCTACCCGTGATCTCACTACACTGAACTCCTAAACTTTGTATCAACTTGGAGATTATCAGTTAGGTAATAAATGAAAACTAAGGAGGCTTGAAATTAGGCATAACTTCCTCTCAAGACTTGAAATGACAAATGGTGTGGTACTTGAGCCCTTTTCATCACGTAAAGTGTTGTGTCAAGTTTTGTTCTTTGTGATTTATATCATTGTATGATATCGTCTGAGAATTAAACATTTGAAACCAATTAAATATTCACTTGTAATTGATATTATAAGTTCGATGAAATGATACTTGTTTCGTGATTCGATAAAAATTTTGACGTAAATTCTACTGAATTGTCCATAATAGTTTCCTAAAAACGTTCAGTGGATACAAAGTGTGTTTCTAATGGGTCGGAGCAGTCAGATAATGTATCCTTAATCTATAAAATATTTTGTTGAAGTGGCAAAATACTCTGTCAAAAATTAGCACAATTAAATCATTTGATTCCTCTGACACAAAGTTTGGTGAGCTACAGAATAATCATCGAATTTATTGGCGGCAACGCAATTCTGACTAACAAAATTAAAAAAGTTTCGTAGTTTAATGACGAAACAGTTTCCTCACATCAAATACATAATTACCTGATTGGACCACAGTTTTTCATAACTGGCAAATATATTGATATTAATCAAGAATGAAAAACCAATATTCCGATTACTTCCACTGTCTGATTGGAATGCTGTCCAATCCATGTAAAGTATCGATTCCATAAAAGAATTGCGATTTCCGTGAAATTGAATTACTCCTTGAAACCTACGCCAGAAACAGCGTAAAAAATGTACGACTACTTTTAATCAACCTCACGTATATTTATACTGTGTTCGTAAATTTTCTGACCTTTTTCTAACGATTGCACAAGCACAATGGCAAACACTATGAATTTCTAAAATTTGAGACAATTGTATTACTCTTGAAGAAGAAAAACATTCGAAATGTGATTTGCTCATTTCCCCGGCAGTTTGACATCCCTCAGTCTGTGTATTCGCAATTATACATGCTTGGAAGTCTAAATTATTAATACCATAACTTTCCGTAATCATACGTTACTCGATAGAAATAAATTTTTTCGGAAAGTAGTACTTAGGTTCCACAGCTTTGGACCTCAAAAAATTCTCAAAGCAATAACGCTTAGTAGAATCGTTAAAAAGAAAATTAACCCTTATCCTTCCACCATGCAGCCCCCTTTTGTAAGAAATAACTGGCTTAACATTCCCGTAATCTGGTTTATCCTTTGGTTGAAAGAAATTCTGTTCGTGAGTATCAGATTAGATGATGAGAAATGATACCGAAGTGCGTGAAGATCATTGCATCTTGTTGGAGCATCTGAAACAAAAAGCTACTCTGATACAATGCGATTACAATGATGAATTCAGGTTACCGAACAGGCTTGGTATTTCACCAAAGAATTTTTCCCGACACGTTTATCGAACTTTTGTCAACACAGCTAACCATTATCCCAGTGGAACAATAAATCTTTCTTCTCTGCGTTACACCCTACAGTTATACGTATAAGCACAAGTATTTCCAGTAGTTTTCATCGTGTCGAAGGCGTCAGAGATTGGATTCTGTGAGCCGGTTCAACTGGTGAATGTCTAATCTCTGGCTACGCTATTTTCCAGTATTTTATAATAGAAAAAATACTGTCGGAGAATCGGTTCACCACGTTGCGAGCATATCGATTGAGTAATTTCGTGTTAAGCGGTGGGCTTTCGGAATATAGGCAACATTTTTCATAAGCATCGTGAATTTTCTCTCCCTGCTTCTACGAAAGAGAAGAAAAATTCTCTGCTATTTCGGTGTACGGCTCTGATATCAATGTTTCGAAAGTTACCCGCGTTTAAATTCTTGGAAAAGGCGTTGAAAATTTGAAATACGCCCCTTTTTAAATTTTTGTATCCTTCACTCTGCTCGTGTTCAATACTTGAACCATGGCTAGTTTTGAAGTAACCTATCGTTATTTCTTGGTAAAGTCGTGGAATACATAAATTTATTATATTTATAACAAACTTTCGACAATTTTCGGGGACATAGTTAAATCTAAAATTATCTTTGCTTTTCATCACCTTTTGTGATGTAAGAAAAGTATTCGTTTCGGTCAAAAATCACTTTTTCGAATTTCAACTAATCTTTACGTTTTTGAACCTCTACAATCCGAGAAACAGGTTTTTAGTGAAATATCCGTCTGCCTGTCGGTCTGACCGACAAACTTCAGCGATGATTTCGAAACGGCTCGATGACAAGATTTGAGACTTACAGAATTTTACAATCAAATGATGGGTATGAAAAATTACCGTGTCCTGTTTATTTTTAACTTTCAGTTCTACTGGAAATGAATCAATTCTCAATGTTTAACCGACAAATATACGCTTTTTCCTCCTTATTACTGTTTCTAAACAAACGATTTTGATTTTCCCAGTTTATGTATTTCTTTGAAAAAGAATTTAAAAATTTTTGATTATTCAGAAATTTTTTTCTCTATTTTTTCTTTCGAAACTTTTTCATCTAGCTGCCAAGTCTGGTCAATTTTAGATTTTTCATTCGGCCGTTTTCGAAATCATCGCGGAAGTTTCTCGGACAAATCGAAACACTCTTTCCTTTTCATGGCGATGAAGAGTATGAGAAAAAACTGGTTTTTTTTTTTTTTGCTTGTTTAACGTAAAACTAACGCAAAAGTATTTTCGTATTCACTTAAGGAACGTATTGACATGTCAGAACTGTGACACCCAGTACCGGACACTGATAGTACGAGTAAAAAACGTAATAATAGAATCATGAAATCTTGCAGTGATCACGAATATATTGTTCAGAACATTAAAAAATAGCTGCGCACATCTTTTGAATCCATTCTCTACAATTATATTACTCGATCCAGTCCTCATCGTTCTCTGCATGTAGTCTTTCGCAAAAAGGTTTTTTCTTCATAATAGTAGGCGTAAAGTACGCTCGAATATGTACGATTTGCGTAAAATCCGTGATTGAACGTGAAACAAATGATTTCACGTAATATAACGCCATCTGGTGACAGCCACAGAAATTAATTGGTAAAATGCTTGATTTAACGCGAAACAAATGATTTCAAATTCAAATCAATACAACGCTATCCCGATTCGCATCATAGACTTCCTTTTTTTAAATAGTAAACCGATGGAGTGCGAACGAACACGCTTTGAATCTCGGTCAGCACAAAAAATACAGTTTTCTTTTTAAATAGACAAATATGCGTTTCCTTAATCATAAGTCATTAGTCATCGTGTATACTATACGTACAAAATATGCCAACAATGACGAACCGAATGATTTTTTAATTCAATTTTCTATCAATAGGCTTAACCGAATATTTATTTTACAAAAATACTCATACACAGAGAATTTGAAAAATACCTGAATGAGAAAATAATCTTATTAAATATAATTGCGATCATATTGTGAGCTTTGGCTTCTCATCACTGCAATATAGAATGTAGGTCATTAGTTGGAAGTGCGGTCGAAACATGTCTTTTCAAATGTAATTTTACAAGATTGGACGTGAGACCAATGATTGAGTATATAGATGAAGGGAAAGTGTAAAATGCCAGCAAGCACCGCGCATTACAAAATTGGTAAAAAATTAACCAGCGGAAAGTTGGAAGCAACAGAAGGGGTCCCGACTTATGGGGAAAATTTCAAGATACACGTATGTGGGTACATAATTTCTTTCTCGTATAACATATTACCAGTATTTGTACTGGATAAAAAACAGAAACTTATTCCATTACGGTTTTCTTGTGTAATTGATTTGTGTCAGTTTATAGTTTTCTTATTGTTTTCTGCCAAAATTTGGTGCGTACGCTCGATACATAATTCTAAAGAATCAAGCGCGTCAAATTTTCGATATCCAGTTTTTCCCGATAGTTAGAAAATCGAAGAGACCCAATTTTTTTTCGTATAACTTTTTTGATTTAACGTAAGGTTAACAGAAATTTTCTTGCAAGATTTTTTTTAACAGTCCTTCTTTTCCCTTGCAACAGGTCAGAAATACCTCGCAGATATATTTATGTATGTTGATATATTCAGTAAGTCAAGTCTGGGCGTAAATAGTTTTATGATATGCCATTCATCCTTTTTATGAATATAAAATTTAGAGCATAAAATTCCTTATTCGCAGCTTTGATCGTGTGTTTTCTTCCACCAAACGGTAACGCAATTGTTTGATGATGTAACTTCTAAGTCAATCGAAGTCCCCTCGCTGTTTTCGCTGTGAAACTGGTGATGGCTCCCCCAAAAAAAAAAAAAAAAAAAAAAAAAAAAAAAAAAAAAAAAAAAAAAAAACCTCAGACTGACAGAAAAAGCACCGCACATTGCGCGCCGCCACGAAATAACTTGGCATTGATGAATCACGTACGGACTGTGAAGAAGTCTCTCTGGTCCTTCAGTTTCAAACCGTTTTCCAACCGTGGAACATCCCTCGTTTCTACCAATCTTATTCTGACTTGTGGTCCAGAGCACCACTCAGCATCGTTCGCGCGTTCATGGAGTGAATCGCTTTTTTTCGCGCAGTATACAATCGATCGCAAAAAGGTCATCGACAAGTTTTCTCAGCTGGTCTCACGATCAGCCGTATTGCAGTTCCCATTGATTCAGTAACCGACTGCGATCTGATGAGAAGCGGCGCTCCGAGATCGGAGCATTACTTTCTCTCCCCCCTTTATTTATCTGTTTAATCTTTCTCGTGTGTCCAAAACCCACAATTGTCTCGTCAGTTATCGAAGTCACTAGTTATGCATCTTTTCGATATCGATTTCTGTTGAAAAAACATTAAACTAGACTTAATGCTGTTGACAAAAATACCTGAATACTCTTCAGGTCGAACTATCTCACGTGAACTTAACTCGAGAAAATACTTTATTCAATAAAAGTAATCGTTCGTTACTTTACTATTGGCTATATTAGATATGCCATTAGATCAAGTACCATTTGCTTGAAGCAAGAAAAGTTTATCTGATTTTATCGCTCGTACAATTGAATCGATGAGAATTTTATTTGATCTCGACAAGTTATCTACTTGCATGCACACCGGTAACCGTTCGCTTAAATTGATTGAGTTTTATTGCTTTCATTGAGTGATTCTCCTCCACGGAAGAGGTCTCGTGTAGGACGATTGTCGTGTATTCCTATTTCAAGGCTCACGATGTTCGTAACATTAATGTAACTATGCTCAGATAAAAATTCTTCGAAATTTTTTTAGACCAAAATGTTTTCATTTTATTACGAACCTATAAAATAATTGACTTGGCGTAAGGGAGAAAATTTTATTTCATTTTATAGAAATTTATTTCGACCCAATAGATTTCTGTTTCGAGCGAGAAAATTTTCTAGTAGATTGGGATTTAGATAGATCTTTTTTTCCACACCAGCTTGGAAAGTTAGATTTTCGAAGCATGCGGATCGTGCGTAAAATGCCCAATTTCTAAACAGTGCGGTAAAATGAATTTGGCGCATGCGCACGCTCGAGTAACTCGATTTTAATCACTCTGATATTAGGCGTAACTTGCCTTTTCCCCATTTCACGCACTGTGAATGGCATTTTCGGTGCTTCTCAAATCAAAGATTATTTTTACATTTCTAGGACAAAATAGAACTTGTCACCCGTGGAAACGTGCGACATCTGAATCGTGTGATTACAGCTCTCCTCTTAGCTTACGCTATGTTCACACGAGTTGTGAACGTAAAACTTGCCTTCAGCTCACGCTGCAAACTTCATACTCGTCGGAGATCGTTTACTTTACGCTCGGATGCGCTATCTGGTGGCGAATTTCTGCATCTGAGCGAGTAGGCCGAATCGCTAACAACTGACTCGGACTATCTAGTGGTTTATCTGAAAACATTAATATTTTACAAATTTCCTGTGATTAAAGTTTCATTTTATATTTTGAAATTACAAAAACAAAATGTATTTTTATATAAATACGTATATCCGACACACTTGTCTACATTTGTTTATGTACACCGTGACTTACTCACTTTAGTGCATATTTTCACCGCTAGGTGCAATTTTTTAAGCCACGCCTTTTCCAGAGATCCCGATAACTCTTTTTTTTTTTCTTTCTCGCGATACACTTCAACTTCATCGTCTGATGTAGTAAAAGTTCGGATTACACAAAGGAATCACGACTAAACGGGATGTGATATTTAGTAAAGGCAGACTTGTACAAGGTACGGAGATAGTAAAATTAATCCATTGGATTATAATTCATACCTCTTTTGAAGCGTGAAACTTACGATTGCTAAAATTTACAAGCTAGACTTTTTATTCCTACAACCGTGGGACCACAAAAATTAATATTACAATATAATTATAATCTTTTGCAGAAATATGGTAAAATGTTATACATATTTTCTCTCGGTGCGTACTATTTTCAGTAAGGTATATACGTGAAGGTAAATTTTTAGAGTTGTTCTCGAGAGTACTCTCACGATTGTTTCTATGTGTGACTATTTTTCCGTAAGTTCCACTCACGCGAGCAGTTCAGACAGCAGCCAGAAAGTTACTGTCGCAAATTACTGTCTGGACTATGTTCACTTTGGAGTGTCTGTAACTCGTGAACGCCGTGTCGCGTCAATAATGTCCTAGTTATCTATTCAGGAACAATTTGCCACAGTGATGACAGTTGCATTGGAAATATTGAAAAAAAAAAAAAAAAAAAATTAAATCGCAGGAGCTGCAGGATCACGGAACCTGAAATTCGTCGTTACTAGTAATCTTGTACGTGACTTTGACTGCAGCATGATTAGAAGAATTAATAGAATTAGTTGTTCCAATTGTTGCAATCATAGATATAGGGATGAGACCAGCTATTCCAGTGAGAGAAAGTACACTAGTGACACTCCGCTTTCGTATGAAAATATGTATAATACTTCTTTCTTTCTTCAGGTTCAAATTGAAACATCGTATGAAACATTTGAAAAATTGAATAGATACAATACAAAAAATGAATTTGCTCAAGTTGAGAATTGATCGAATGACATGATTTTATAGTGATTGAAATGATTTACAAAAGGAACCCACAGTATTTTGTAATAAGTCTGGTATTTTCGCTGTTATTGTCGAAAAAAGTGAATTTTTATACGATTAATTTCAACCTTGAATAAGTTTCGAAAGAATCGAGTTATCAAAAAATTACAACAGACTGTTGTCCTGTTACTCTAAGCCCTTGGGTATGTTTGTTATTGTTCTGTGAACATCGTTTGAAGTCGCGGGGAAATAATTCCCATGAAATGAGGTTCTCGAACTCATGAACCGTATTTTTACGGCAGCAGTTCCGATGCATATTTGTCGTCATTCTTCTTTACAACTTAATCCTTTTATTTTCAAACTTTTGTTTTCCTCTTTCGAACATTCTTTGAAAATCATGCTGAATAAAATGCTGTAACTACAAAACTCCTCGCAACGTGGAATAGGATGTGATATGCATGAATGCATCGAAATAAACTGTAACAATTTTTTTTTTATAAATGTAACCAAATCAATGCTTATTGAAACGTTACGCGAGTTATGATTGCTGCAGTTTGATCTAGTAATATTGTACGAAATCTATTAATTTTTCATTCATATAGGAATGATCTGGCAAAAACTTTTCTCCGCTAACTTTGTCCTAACTCACCGCGTTCTCCTTTGTGACTTAACTGAATACCCAAACCTGTGTCTGGGCCATTATTTACCAGCCCATTAACGCCCACCGTCCTCCTTTCAGGACAGCTGCTTTATGCAGCGAGATATAAATTTGTGGTATTATGATTTCTAATGCTCTATAAATTTGCCGTGGAAGCTTGAATATCATTGAAACATTTCTAAAACGGTGATAATTTTCACTAGAACCAACGGTCAAATGTCGTTTCGTCAAATGAAAACATAAATTTGGTTTATGCGTCTATGTTTTTGATTGACCGTGTTAACCTTTTGCCAGTAGAATAGCCCAGAGTAGTTTCTATCGCATCTCGAAATATCTTGCGTAATCGGTATCTACTGCTTCGCAGATAATCGCGTGGCCACTGCCTCCCTAAAGATAAATCTGAACAAGAAATGTCTGTTGTGCAAACCAAGCGACCCGGTGTAATGATCTTTGCTGGGCTGTATTTCGAGTTGCCTGTGCTTTGAACTCAACATCTCAACATCTCAACATCTTTAAAGTTATAATATTAAGGAGCACTCCTTACACGCACTGAGAAAAATTTCATTTGTTACAGTAACTAGAAAAATTCAGTAAAACAGGTATCGTTAAAAAAAACTGTTTGAATATTGTTGGAATTACGATAAACGAGGTACGCGTAACCATTTTGCGCTATTATCGAACCTTTTTTGGTAATTGCAAGGCAAAATCACACAAGCATTAAATTTTCGCAACAGTTACAAGAAAATATAGTAACAGTGATCGTAATGAGAAAGTATAGTAACGGATACTAGACTTTCTGGTAACAACTATAAAACTAATTTTCATTTTCTACCTAGAACTATAGTTTTCGATTGGGGTAAAAAATGAAAATAGTTAAGGGCTGAGCGGTAATCGGAACTAAAAATTTCTCTCAGTGCAGTTGTTTTCAATGCGACGGTTCCCAACACTCAGGGAACAATCGATATCAATTATTCAACCGACTTGCGCAGGGTTAGTCATACGTGAAAATTGTCAAGAGCCAATACGTCTAAAATATTGTACTTCGAGTTATAGAAAATCGAAAAATCATTCGAAATTCAATGACTTACTTCAATACTATACGGAAGAAAAGGACTATTTGAGTCCCGTGATACTCATTTGATTCAACTAGGAATCGCAATATACTTACTTAATTCAACAAAATACTCGAGAAAATTTTATTGAATCAACTGAGCATTTTGTTAGGCCGATAGATGTTGAATTGAGACAAATACATATTTTAAGTTGATTCAATGACTTTTTTCTCTCAGTATACACATATTGTGGAATACGAAATGGTACTATCATAAATTCGATTACAATCAGATGAGATCAGCTATCATTTTATGATATTCGTTTTCATTCAAATTTATCCCTCCGAAACTCTTCGATCTAGATACTTGCACACATTATACGTGCAATCCGAGCTATTATCAACGTGTCAGGAAATAATCACGAAGTATGTCAATGCGAATGAAGAGATGGTTAATTCGGTACCAGAGTCTGAAAACTTATGACTTGAATCCCGCAGTAACATTGTAGGGATATTACAAGATGAAACTAGTGCATAAGTCGCACGGCCTCATTTTACTTTCATTGCCCTACTCCTCGCTCCAACATTGCGAGGATGGCAATCCCATTCACTAAGATCCACGACCGACCTGTTAATATCAGACTCATGCACATGTAGCAATGCAAACGTGGCCACGCTGTATCGTTCACAGCACTCTTACATTAAACGTCAACATCGTGTAACTGCGATTACTTTCGCCTCTATCCTGCACCAATCCCACAACGGGCAGGTATTAGAGCGTTGAATGCTTTCGCGTTGCAATGTCGAAGAAAATAAACCGTAGCCACTTTTCAAAACCCTTACAGATGTATACCAGGCTGGAAAAACTTTGCTTCGAGAGAACGATCAAGCTCCGAATTAAACGGCAACCACTTCTCACTATATTTCTGTTTAGAAACCTTGCGAAAAAGAAGTACGCGCTATGCCCTACTCTTTGTGTGAAATTTCATTGAAACAACTCTGTTTAACTGTAGCTGCCACTTTTGCAAAGTCTAAGTATCCGTGGGGCTTTCTACGCTAACTTTTTAAACGGTTGACCGTGAGATTTTTTTATTCAAGCAAGGATTTTTCATATGTTAGTACAACCCCTGATAACCTTTCGAAAAGTTTGTCAAATTTTTTTAATCTCTCGTTGAATCTTGTTAATCCGTTGGATTTTTAAATTCGACTTAAAAACATACAAATGGATTTTTATGAAAGAAGAACGAAAACATTTTATTTTATAGATTCAACGTTTTCACTCGAGATTCCGAATTGAATGACGATTTTTCTACTTTTTTATCGTTTAAAAACGCAGGGTGCCGTTTGGACTACGAGCAGTTTTTATTTTTTTTTTAATCGTGAGCGTGTCTGAGGGCGAGAAATAATTTCAAAAATTCGTCATCGAATCGGAGATGCGGTACGTATTTTAATAGATTTAGTACAGATACAAAAATAGAGAAAATGGTTGAATAATTGAGCAGCCGAAAAAACAAAAATGTCTCAGAAAAACAATTATCAATCAGTTCAAAAAATAATTCTAAGAAATTGCATAAAACAGCCCCTCGTTTCCAAAAATGTGGAATGAATTTTCTTTCTATTTTTTTTTTTTTTTTTCACGTAATTCAGAATTTTGGAATTTTGAAAACTGAAATTAACGCAGGATCAAATCGTAAGCGTCAAATAAAGGCCAATTTACTCGTAAATGTTCGGTTTCACTAAATTCATCAAGTATTCCGTTCCAATTCGATGATGCGCCACTCTAGTTAATAAAGGATATCTACCATTACCGACGGAGTGCAGTAGATTTAATAATTTCATTGTAATATTCGATGTTCGTTGGGTTCACAGGTATACATGGAGAATAAACTGCTCATTTCCTGTATTGCCTATGGCACACAAAAAGTGAGATAGACGGAAGCGTTTTCGGCCAATCTCTGTCTCTTTCGGAGAATGTGATTGGTCGCTGTTCGCGAGATTGACCGAAAAGCCTTTCTGTCTCTTTCTACGAAACGAGCTATTTTCTGCCCGAATGCACAGTCCATGCTCAATGTCTATGCAACCAACAGATATCGAATATTATGGTGAAATTATTAAATCTGCTGAACTCCGTCGGTAATGGTAGATATCCTTTGTTATCTAGAGTGGGCGCATCATCTAATTGGAACGAAATACTTTATTATTTATTAGAAGAAAGGTGTAAATCGACGAAGGTGGACGACGTTTGACGGTCAGTTAGAGTCAATGACAATTGTAGTACTTGCTTTGGGTTGACGCGGGGATATTTGAATCGTTACAACCTTCGCCTTGGTTCCGACTAAACACTTGCAGCCTCGACTACGGTTCATGCTGAAAACATCGCACTCATCTATAAACGGCCATTATGTCGCCCTCGTATCGTAATGTACTGAATTACTTTAATTTTGGTATGTATACATTTTGTCACGAGACTGCTGTTTTGAAAAAAATCTATACTGTAAGAAATGTGAAAATATGATTATCATCCAATGGGGCATTATATGTAAACCTCAGGTATATTTTTGAAAATTTAGGCTTCAACTGAATTCAAACTATAACTGATCATTAGCGTTTTCAACAATCAACCCTTCTTAGTTGTCTCGCTAGTGGTTGTGCTATCTTATTGTATGAGGTTTGCCGGCTAAATCAAGTTTTACGAGGTTAATTAGCGATTAATTGAGGGCTAATTTTTTCAAAGGCTTCGATATTTGTATGTGGTTGTGGTGAGATAACGAACCATTTCCCAGCTGACGTGAAACTCTAAAGTTTGCCTATCAGACATCTTACAGAATTCTTGTGATGCGTGTTTCGACGCCTGAAAGACGTCGTTCGGACGTAAGACATCTTTTAGGCATCCAAGGTAACCTCATATAACTTTTATATGACATCTGTTAGAAAAACTTGAGTTTTGTGGTAGCTGAGTTGCTATTGTACCTATATCCAGTGGTTGTCTTGAATTCGTTACAATGATATTATAATCGACAAATAAAATTTGAGAGATAATTAATAATTTCCGCAGCAAGTACACGTAATTGACGCTAATTAAAACCTGCAAGATAGCCGATAAAAAATTCTCGTCAGCTCATCACCGGGCACATTATAAAACATAGCTATCAAGTGATTAAATATATTATATTATCAATATACATACATACATTACCAATATTCGATAGAGACCTTCAAATTTCCTTGTGATCATTGTTTCAGCTGATATATTTCCTCGCTATTCAACTTGATTCAAAAATTTATCGGATAGCGATATGAGCGAGCAGACAAGCGAGTGAAAGAGATGGTTTAGAGTGAGCAAGAGGGCGAAAGAGCGATGAAAAAATTGGGAAAAGTGCGCAATGAACGAGGGGAGAGGCAGTCTCAAATAATTGCACTTTATTCAAGCATCATCAAAACTTGTTCAACTCCCATATGCCTGTAATTTTATCTAGGTCACTGATTGAATCAACTATTTCCGTATTGCATCCTCATTGTTACCGACTAACACAAAAATTTCTGATGTTTATTCTTAATTTATCTTCGCATTGGGTTAACTTCTATTTGCAGGTATACTCATTAATTTCGTAGACGTGAGACGAGCTTTTAAAGTGTAAACAGCAAGCAACTTTGACACGGATTTTCATGCACCGTAGCATTTTGACGGTATGAATTGCGACGTTGGATGGACTAGGAGGCCGGGAAGGTTATTACGGCGAATTGGTTTACTGCTGAGCAAATAAAGCACAGGCATTTACCACCTTTCGGTTGATCTCGTAAAGTTTACTCGACTTAAGCTTTGCTCGGATCACAAGCAATGCCTGCAATTCAGCAGGCACTCAGAGACACGAGCATGGGACAAGCTGCATCGTCCTGATTACTCCAGAGTGACATTTCAGGCAAGCGAGGCAGCGCATCAGCGACCAGCAAAGCCAGGTTTGAACAATGAAATAACAAGCGCAACTCGAAGTGCAGGTCGACCAATCACCTCCGTTGTGTGGTTTAAGCCGCAGTCTCTCGTGTTAAATATGATCCTGAGACCACATTCACTTTATGACTGAGCTTACCACGCCTTTAGCGAGATGGAAAATTACTATTATCCTTTGCGTCTCCGTCTTGATACGATTTCCTGTTTTAATGCCTGACACTGCCGCTATTTAATTAGTGAAATACTACAAATATAAGTCTTACGTTGTAGTTAAATTTCTTACTACGTAGAATGGATCGAGAGCAGACTTAAGCGAAACTGAATGTTCTTGTTTCCACTTATATTTTCATTTAGAAGAGTTGAAATGAAAGAAAATTATAATTATATTCCTTGAGGCCTTAAGGCCTTGAAATAATCGAGTCTTGGGTAAGAATAAATTTCAATCCATCTTCGAGAAATGAGATACAAAAAGCTGCTTACCTCCTCGCCTCTCAACGGACGGTGTGTCGAAAACACGCTTAGACACGACGTATCTGCTCATTTTTATCCTTATCAAAACAGATTTTGTTTCGTTTACATCAGATGACAATTTTATCTATGGGTCAAAACATGTGATTTTGAGAAGAGCTTATCCCCAACGAGTACGTAACTCAACACATTCTTGTTCGGCACAGTTGTATTCACGAAATGTTTTTCAATTAGGAGTTTCGACGTAGGATCATCGGTATGTGACAGCAGAAAGTTCCGAAACGTTAGTTTCGATGCATTGCTGATCAACACGTTCAGTCACCAACCCCAGTCGCCTGCGGAAGCTAAAAATTGAAAATAAAGCAGTACTGAAAAAGCTACATCTTTCCGAATTCCTCTCAGATGTCAATATCAAGTGACGATATTGCCACCGTCCATGTACGCAGAGGTTGAGAATTCATTTGGATTCAGTGTGAGTACGTGTTTAACTTCTTCTTTCCAAGACAAACTCTCGCCCTGCAGTCTGGACCTAGAACGAGTACCGCAGTCCTCCTCGTCGGGGATTCAAAATAGATGTAGCAGAGCCGCGGTCCAGTCCAGCGAGCATTAGTTCGACCTCTGACAGATTTCCTTCCGATCTAACGACATGGTGCTGTACCATCCTCGATGGATCCTCAGAGTGCATTTCGACCGTCAACAACCTTTTCACACCATCTCCTGTAGCCACTCTCGGCCCTCGATGCTAACAAAGGCTTCGGGTCAGATCGGGGTTCTTGACACGGCTCGATGAACAACTGTCGGAATCACAGGCTGCAGTGATCAGTTACTGCAGATTGCGGATTGCCAAGAGTCCTTATCTACAACGATCCGTGGACCGTTATGGAGGGATGAATGCCTGCACGACTGAACGACAGCAATCGTCCAAGGCGAGAATTTCCACAATACATTTACACTACGTATGGGTCGAGATGAGGAACGCGCTCGGAGTAAATGCTGATAATTTTTATCCTGAAGCGGATAGTAACTGGACGAATGTTTGTGGATAAAATGTCTATCGATCGACGTAACTGCGCTCTCATCTCTTTCCCTGGCTCGGCTCTAGTGCCGTTGCAGTCTGCGCAGTAAAATGCGGTTGACACTTGATCGCGTTCGTCATCGGTGTGTATCGATCTTCTCTTTCCAGCCAGTGGTGCACTTTGAAAATCCCCTTGAGAAATGCAAAACAGAACGAAGGGCTCCTGCCAACGGAAATCGCGTCCGCTTTTACCGCGTGGGAGCTTTTACTTGTTTTTACTTTGAACCGAACATTCGACGAAGTGGCTGTTTCGCTGAATGTGTTTTGCCATAGAAATTCAACTGGATCGGACAGATACTGACGGGAAATTTAGAGAAACCTAGAAGTAGTAACGACTGAGACCCGAATATATGCACACGATTTCCGATTGGAAGATGGCAGTTCTTATTTCTTATACTAAAAAAGAAAGAATTCAGGAAGGAATGAGTCGGATCGTTTGAAGAAAAATAACAATTTCACGGATAAACTAACAACTAACGACAATTCATTAAGGGGTAAAAACCCTCAAGTAGTAGAGGAAAAAGTCCGAGCAAGCTAATGAATAATAGCAAGTTTATTGAACAAAATCAGTTGAAATACGAGTAGATACATGAAAGGGTGAATAAACCACCACATTCATTTGTAAGAAGTAACAATAAGTAAAGAAAGTGAAAGCAAACGAATAAATGGAATTGAACTAAGCAAGAGGCACGAGATCCGTCGTGCTCTACATCTTAAATTATAGGAGCGCACGAGGCGCGATCAGACTACATTAAAGATACAGCAAAGGTGCAAAGACAGATTTTATGTTGTTGTTTTATTCACGACAGGTGAATAAAGTTCAATCAAATCCATGGCCTCTCAATACACCACAAATTTTAAGAAAAAAATCGTGTTGTCAAAATTGTATAAGGAGGAATTGTTGGGACAATTTGTCCGATGTAAACAGGAAACATGATGTTGACTGAATTTTGATAACATTTACATATTTCCTAATATTACATGAATTTGTTTAAAAACATCTAAGATGACTGACTATGTGAGACAACGTTACAAAATTTTCAGAGACGTATAAAAAATTTGTAGTGAAATAATTATCAGAGAATCTAAGATATAAACAATTTATTATTCACTAAAAATGTAACAAGTATACAAATTTATGTCTCAAAAAATGATGCAAACACGTATGTAACTTTTCTCGAGCTACTCGAAATGTTCGATGGCGAGCTATTGTTATAACTTTAACCGGGCGCAGGTCAAAGATCCGAATTTTTAAAGTTCCAAATAATCAAACTCTGAACCGTCAAATCTCCAAATGATTATAAAGCCGAACGCTAACAACCGACATATATCGGGTGGATTCTTAGCAAGTTAACAATGCGCTGGTAGATAGGCTACCGAAAGTACATCTAATTTTGGTAGGAAGATAACTATGGAACCTTGCACAACGCGGCATCTGCCACAAGCCTGTCTAACTCAGGCGCTTTAGCTGAGCTTCAGCAGCTTTCGTAACTGAGGCGGATTCCGCAAACAGAAGTAAGCTTACGCTGTCAGAAATTGGGTCTCGCAATATATGCTTTGAAATCATGAGATTTCGTAAAAGTGCTCCGAACCATGCAAAGGTACGTCTATGTGGGCGATCTCTCAGGATTCAAGAATCAAAACTTCAACTGACTAAAAACAAATGAAAACGAGTAATCACTTTTGTATAGAATTTTGAAAATCAAGACTAGGATACCAGATTTCGAGTTAAACGGATGTTCCACTCTAAATGAAACTACAAACACGAGTTCAAGAAGAAACCTGACGTGATGGAATTTTTAAGTATTCTTCCAGGTTTCAGTGAATAACAATCTATAAGAAACAGTATAAAAACGTGTGCAGTTTTTTGGTTGCAAACCTGTGTAATTTGATATTATAGAAGAGTCAGTGTGATTTTCTTTTGACCTGTGATACTTTTCACAACGTTGCAGTGAGAGAGAAACTGAATTGTAGTGCCGACGTTCATTCTGGAAGTAGATATCAAGTGATTGAATATTCCTGGTTTCTCCAAAACGATTGACATGTATGCAGCAGCAGCCTTCATCAATTTCCTCAAAATATCAACCCACTATTGGCGTCCTATTAATTTAGCTTCGAAGCGGTGCTGTTGATTTAAGCGAATCCCCAAGAGTCAGAGCGAGCATCAGTCGCTGACGGCTTTCGTACGACTCAAACTGTATATATGTCGTCGCTGCATTTCTCGTCTCTGCCTCTGTGGTTTCCTCTTTATCACACATCACCGAGCTATCGTTAGAGTCGAAATAGGAATCCAACATCGAATCATATCATACATTTGACCACGATCATTTTACGTTAAGTTGGATCGTAAACGGCTTCAATAAAATGACGAAATGGTCGGAGAACTTCATTCTTTGTGGACTTTGAATTATCTTTGCTGGAAAACAGCGACATGATCTAAACATGGTTGAAAACTGGCGCAAAAGACTCACCGCTGGAATTCACCAGGCTATGGAAAAATCGCACTCGATTGCTGATCAATTGAATGTCAAAACGCAACCAGTTTTATTGGAAATGTTAAATGCATGATTCTTGGCCAAGTACGCGTAGATCGATCGCCAGTCTGACGTAACAAATGTAGACTAGTGGCACACATTAATTAATTATTTCAATCAATTTGATTGTGATCAAGCAAAGAAAACGATATTATTCTAGTTGTAAGTTGAGTTGGACCCGATCGATGGTCAACAACGTCTCGGCACCTACGAAAGCAGACACTCACAGAGCTTACAGATACCGTTGTCATTCTGCGACACTAGTTGGTAGGTGAAGAAAAGTTTGTTTAGCGTCGTATGTGAATTTTTATTTTTTATGGTGCAAGTTGGCGATGCGCAAGAGCTTGGTTGTCAACGTATGGATAACCATTTGGCGGCAGTATATCCAAACAGACCAATTGCTCCAACGTGGGCAAACAAGAAAACGGTTTTGAAACTTTGACGAACAGGAAATATTGATCAGTGTTCGGTAAAAACGTCTCACCCAAGCAGCACAGAGTGCAGGTCGATCGCGTTGATCATCATTCTTCTTGAAGCTTAAGATGACGGGAGGCGTCAAACTGAAATTAATACTTCCCTTATTGCATATTTCATTATGAACAGAAGCCAGTGCGACGTGCAGTACAATATAATGAGTATTATTATCCGGATGAAAATAAGATTGTTCACATCAAAATTTATCTACATAATATCAAAGACAGATTCACATGCAAATATTTGTATAAAATTCTATACTATTCCAAATTTTATTCAAATAGACTGAGAAAAAAGTTTATTTGGGCGAAATGAATATCTCTTTACGGGCGGCGAATAAAATGTGACGTTGCAGCGTTGCTTTAAATAATTTTGTGTCGAGTCAACGAAAGAATTGGTGAGAGTAAGCGAAGTTCAGATCGAGCATCAAAATATCTTTCCACGGCTCAGGTATGAAAAAGTCGCTTTGTGACGTATGTTTTCGATCGGTAAAGTGCCATTTTGTATAATAAAATGTTGGAACTTCGCTGAGAAGTTTTTGTAGGTACTAATATTGGATCGAATAGCCGACAGCAATAATATTCAGTAAAACAATCATGTACATGGGGATCACAGCAATGAAAAAACTTGAAATTAAGTAGATCAACAGAAAATTGAAATTCGTCGTTTCAGTAACAGGATTCTTGAATACTTACAACGAAAAGTTTACACCTTTCCAACCCAGATTTGTAGGAAAGTTTTTTGTTTAATGCTGGTTAAGGTTAGATTAGGCAAAGTCCCGAGCCGTTTTCTTGTTGTTGTTGTCTTCAAAATTTTTAAAACTTTCACCTGTCGCATATGAGGAATGGTTGTACAGGTCAAAGTGATCCAAAGCTGAAAATTGCTTATACTAAAAGACGCCAAAGAGTCAAGTTTCTTTTTTTCAATATATTGAAAAAAAAAAAAAATAATGTATTTCCGAAAATTACAGAGAACGATCGTTATATGTATTATTGATTCGAAAATATGCCCTTTTAGTAGAACTCAATGAAGACGAGGTATTTTCGAAAATTTGACGGTCAAATGATATTTAAAAAATATTCTTGTGCAGTTAAAATTGTCAAATTTCCAAATGCGGAAAGTCAAAATCTAGAAAAGATAGAATGTAGAAAAGTCAAAGCTGAGAGAGCACAAATGTATTATCTTTAGAAACCTGATAAGATTATATATCTTTTGGCTCAATATGCACCGATTCATTCTGACGAATTATCAATCAAATAAAGTTATGGGTTCCCACAAAGTAGTCTGGCGTTGTAGGTAGGATAGTTAGGAACAAATAATACGCTAGGTTTTCTAATTGATCTAAGATGCGTTTTCACCGAACGTAGCTACTGATAATTTGTTGATATCCTGTTTGTGCTCACAAAAACTTGTCAACATCAATTATACGCTTGTTCTGCATCTATTTTCTTCTTCATCCATTAAATTAACAATGCATAATATTGCAAAAATAATACACAGATTTATAGGAATTACAACACAACAATTACAAGTGTTTTTTGGTACCGTGCAACGTTTTCAAAGTTAACAAGAAACACATCAGCCTTTGAAGAAAATCAACCGTTAAGTCTTTGTAGTCCTTTCCAAAGCAAAGGAATTATACTGTCGGTTTTAAACCTTTTAATCTCATACAAACAATAATAGAATTTATAATCTTTGTAAAAATACAGGGTCTCGAAGACAAACCTAAGGAAAGACACGCAAACTCGTACAGTTTGTTCGAAAAAGTGAATCTCAAATATTTCCTACTAATTTCATCAGTCGGAGGAAAAAGTAAGCTTAATTGTTGTTCGCAAGTCCTCCATCTTAAAATGGGAGTTTCAATGAACCTATTCGTTTGTTTTAAATTAAATATCGAACGTTTCAGATCCATTTGCTTTCGATACCAATAATAAACTTCATAGGTAGGATTGACGACTCTTGTGTAAGCACAGGTGAATTTCTCTTAAAGCTAGTAAATTATTATTAGCTGCTTTAACGTTAAAAATTTCCTGATTGTATTACCCCTTGGCAAATCGGAATCCTGTAACCTTCCATGTAATTGAGGACGAAGTAGTTCTCTGCCATCGTTTCCCATTCAATTGATAAAAGTTCCAATCGCCCTGCAGATTTCCTCACCTTTAAATCCTCTTCGATGGGCTTGCTTGATTATTAAGTGACCGATAATTTTGTCGCTCATCGGGAAGCATCTTGTTTGACCGATGGGTTATTTCAGTTTGCTTACTTGAATTCATAGGGATGTGGTTTCTTCACCTTGAAATTATTTGTGAGTGTTATTTTCAGTGAACTGCTAAACTTTTCAATAGATTTAATTTTTCGAACTCTGTCGATCAAGTGCCACTGGAATGAAATTTGTTAGTGGTGGAGTTTATTTCACCGTAGCTTCAAATTTTCTGTTCAAATTCGGTGTGAGGAAAGATTTTCGCAACAGTGATAACTTGTTACGGTGGTTAGCCAGTTGACTCGCGTCTCAAAGGTTCTCTGTAAGCTTCTTTTTCTGATAGGAGTATGAAATACCTGTTCCCCAAACTGCCATAGTAGAGCCTAGGATGTTTCTTTAATGACGAGGTTGTTCCGTTCAGTTGATGTTTCGTAGTTGCCGTATTTAGTGGGTAATTCAAGTTCAGGATTCAATTCTGGAACATCGATCAAGTAGTTCCCTAATCGAGGATATCTTATTAACAAAGATCCTCTGGGGTTCCCTTCTTAAGCCCAGATGAAATCTATGATCGCTACCACTCTGCAAGTGCAATATTTAAGGTCAACTCTTCTTCTGGGCTCATTGTCAGATAATTTTTCTCCGAAAACTACCAAGGTGTCATCTTCTAGACCCAATGATGTCACTTGGACTTGATCATAAATCTCGTTCAGCTCCTGGTTGGATGGCTCAGTATTTTCTTCATTGATTATGATATTGGTCTTCATCAATTGCGTGAAGAAATCTTTCACAATTACACTGCATATTGTCGTATGGTACGTCTTTTGGGGTTTGATATCAAACTTATAGTAAAAGCCTTGTGGCTTTGGGGAGACGGGCCATAACTAGTCTTATTCTATTTTCAGCCTTCTTTGTAGACACCGAATCGTCTTCAAAACTTTTTGCGCAGTTTCCGCCTTGTCTTGCTTTCTCGTCTTTAATTTTCTTGTAATTCTTGTACAGTTTTTCTCTTAACCTCAAGTTGGTACTGTTGAGGAACGTGTAACTGGCATAAAACAACGCACAAAAAAAAAAAAAAAAAAAAAAAACGTTATGAAGATGGTGGCGTGGTAGAAAGGGAACTCTCTTTTCAACTTCAACTCTGAATATGTAGTGACATCTAACACTAAACGACGGTACCACATGTTCAATCACGAGGACGAGACTTGAAGTATCATCGATTTAGCTGTGCCATTAGAAATATTCTTGAATTGTTTTCGGAATTTGACGAAACTGAAACTTGCAGCCGGAATTATCATCCAAACGTTCTAATGTTCATTCGAATAAGGTAGTGAAATCCGAAAATATAAATTTTGTGAAATACCTTGAACCCTCGATACTTTTATAGAATTATGAGGATAAAACCTGACTGCATTTTTCTATTGCCAAAAAGTTTAACACACGTGGCTGCTAGCTCTGGCTGATTGTTTCATCTTCATGGAATTTCTTGAAGCGATTTGAAAATCCTGAGATTTCAATTCCTACTTCCAACTTCACGATTATGCTTCGGTAAATGTAATATACCCACTTTCAGTGACTGTGTTGGCGTATCGAAACTGTGAAAAGAGCAATTCTTGAGCGGCTGAACTATTGTCGATTAAATTGCGTAACGGCGAATATCTTATAATATAACAGATGTTACAATCAAGGTCATTATAAACTTGCGTAAGATGGGACGATTACGGTAAATACAGCGAGCAAAGTTTGGCAGGAACCTGTCTCGGTGCGTGGTTTGCCCACAGCGTTCTCTGTTGCCTGACGAGAATTCACAGACCATAAACACAGCTATGCATACATTATTTACCAGGCCTTAGATATGTCGTAAAAATTTTTCATCCTTTGGAACTGTATAACAGCATGACTCTCCACCTTTGTACCCGCGGTCAAAAGGGATGACGACATCGCAACCGTCCTTTTGGTGTGATTTCAAATTTGGTTTAATTGCCTTCACGCTGCCGTTTGCACGTGTTCACAACGAGGAAATCTCTCACGTAGATGATTTGAGCCAAATGTCATTGAATGCGATTCAGGAGATGACCGAAAAAACATCTGAACAGACCTTAGTTCTGGTTTCTATTACGTTATTACAGGGACCAGATGCACGAATTAACTTTCGAAGTAGAAATAACGGACATATACACTCACCTTACAGTTTTGAATAAAAAAACCCAAGTTATTGCGACCATTGAAACGTAATAGTGATATATTAATAACAGCAAATACGGTCCTACTCAAATTTGAGTTCCATCAAATTTACAGCATTCAACGCACCATTTGAAAGCTGTGCAAGGCGAAGAGAGAAAAGAGTAAGAAGTCTGAAAGGTGGAAAAGAACACTCGGTGGTAAGACGGCGACTTAAAATATACATCGACTTGAGTTAGGAAATTTCGATCTCAGTACTTTTTTATAAAGCGTGAAATTTCCTATAAGAATCTGTCTTTAGATAGTTTAAAAGCAGGCCATTTAAAAATTTCAAAATTTTCCGATTTTTTTTTTTTACATGACATTTAAGTGGAAGATGGAAAAAATGAAACAGGCAACTCGACTAAATGTCAATATTAAGAACTCATATTTGGCTGAGATCTTTTTTTTTTTTTGAGATGCTTTACCGAAATTTTGTTGCTTGTTGAGGCACACGCTAATATATATGTATATATGTATATACATAAAAAGCAAAGAGTGTGTGTATACATACATATATACGAGTATAATCTTTACTGTGTTTACAAAATTTTTTATTTAATATATAGATAAATTGTTACATATAGTTGATATTTTTGCCAAAAAAATCACCAGTCGACGTTCGTTCTTGATGTATCAGAAAAATAATTTTATCATTCTTCAGCAGAAATAAATCCAATCATCTTGAACCTTTTACCGGTGTGATTATTTTTTATTTGATCAACTGAACGCGACTTCTGAATAATAATAATCCAAGTCACAAATGTCTGTGATACACCTGTACAATCAGACTAACCTTGATTAAATAATTGTAAATTCAGAGACGAAGCTGAAGCTAGCAGCCAGAGTTAGCGGCCAAAGGTGTAAGACTTTTTAGAAATAGAAAAATACAGTACCATTTTATCCTCATAATTTTATAAAGGTATTTGGGGTTTAAAGTGTTACACAAAATTTTAATTTTCGGCCTTCACTAATATTTACGAACGAACATTTGGCTGCTAATTCTGGCTGCTAGCCTAAGCCTCGTAATTCAGAGTCATTTTAAATGAAATAATAATATTTTTAGAAAAGAATCTTAACTTGATTATTAAATTAATTAATTATTTATTTAAGAAATTGTTAAAGAATTACATATTTATTTAATTTCTTTTTTCTTCTGATTTCAGTACACACGTCTTCCAG